>NC_064647.1:252453644-252772394 GCF_023864345.2 Schistocerca serialis cubense | reverse complement strand
TTCTGCCTATAAAACAGTGTATGGTTCACTTGTCACACATTTTCTACGTTATACGTTACCATTACAGTTTAAGTTGTTTGTATCTGTAATTCTTAGACACATAGCCAAATTCACAGCCTTTAGATTTGTGTGATTTACCTGAAACAGTGTCCCTACTTGCTGTAAGAGTAAAAATGTGTTTATAAGTACTTAAATCTTGGTGAACTTTCTTCCCACCTTCTGTTTCATTGCTGTTATCAAAGCTGGAAGCCACCTTTTACTTAAACCAGTTGGGGACATAATACACATCAAAGTGCCAGGATAATGATTAGTGGCAAACTACACAGTAGTAACTTAACAAATGTCGAGAAGAAAGCTCACGGTGATACACACTCCGTAACACGTGCCGGCACAACTAAGCGATCTCAGGCCGCAGTCGGATGACGACGTGACCTGACCATCGCACGGTTACATATAAATTGTTCGGTCCATCGAGCTCATTTGTGTTCAAAAATCAACTAAGACTCTTCTACACCATTAGACGTCAAAACATTAGGCACAGCAACATGTCAGACCACAGCATAATAGCCATAAAAATAAAATAACTGAGGACATTAAGGCTTCCTCAGAAAGTACGTCCAGTTTTTAAGGCTAGGGCCAGTGTGAATCTTCAGTCTCAAAACTTTCACCCCAATAGCTCAATCGACCGGGCACAACTTGCGAATGCAGCATCCACGTTTAAGTCGCTACAACATTTCTATTTGTCGATGGATTTTCAGTCCCTCAATTGCTGAGCTGAGAGCAAAAAGTTTTTGCCATTAGTTTCTTGTCTACAGCCAATGCACAATGCAGTATGCTCGAACTTAATAGAAGTAGTGTGGGAAATACACCTACTCATCAACAGATTAAAAATGGTATCTGAAGAGAAAAATGTAAGAAAGTGAGTCACAATTCAGTAGCTATAAATGTTAAAAATGACTTGTATATTGCAGAAAATTTCCCCCCATTTCCCACTACTGGTTAGTGATGTATTTACTCTCAGCTGCTTCCCTCCGCATTTTTAAAATGTGGCAGAAATAAGGAGGATTTTTTCCAAAATGGAACTTCTTCGGAATTTAGACACTTATATCTATATTGGTCACCTTTCTGATTGTGACAGGAGACTTAAACTGGGGCAGTATTCCTGGATTTTCTTTTGCAAAAAACCATTTGAAAGTGAAGCTCAGCATTTCTGCTTTTGCTTTCCTGCTGGCAATTTCAGTTCCTATGTCATCCATACACCTGGAAACCAACTTCGATACCACTGCTGCCTTCAGGAAATAGAGCTGTATTGCGACCTCCACCATGTGATGCAGATGCCGACATAAAACGCAAAGAACTATCCCGCTGATGATGCCTTAAAGTGAAAAAGGTACAGCGCATCTGAGAGAAATAAAATACAGCACAGCAAGAAAAGGCAGTTTTTATTTACAAAACAAATATTTCTGTGCTCACTGCAGAGGACAACCACACAAACAAACTCACTGAGCAACAAATCATTTCTTATTACTAGATACACTATTTCTAAAACGACCGTGAAGAAACTGAACTGATCAAATAATCTGAACATATAGAAATAAATGTGTATATAGCAAATAATATGTTCATGTAACAAACTAGCCCTACAAATTAGAAAAGGAGATTGGATAAAGCCATACAACTTACAGTTTGCAAACACGAAATGAAAAAAATTGAAATGGCTTTTAAAACATTAAATATTCATACCTGCTTCAGCATCAGCTTTGATGTTAATGAAGTCTTCCTCATCATCGTCACTGTTCATCAGAACAATCTTTGTTTTTGCTGAGGCTGTGCCATTGCAACAAAAGAAAAAAAAAGAAACAAATAAATAACTGTCCCAAAATATACTGGTCCACTCAGTTAGGAAAATAATGACAAAATGTAGAGTGATAAATATAACAATTTTAAAAAAATTACATCACAAAAATACTCTGTGAAATTTGCATTTGGCAAATTTCCTGGGCTCGATAAGTTAAGATCTCTGTTGAATGAAAACAAAAGAGAAATAGAATAAATATTGCTCGATTTTTGGTAAGAGGGATAAAAATATCTCTGAAGGCTTCCCAATTATTCGAGAAATTATCCAACCGGAGATGTCGAGATAAATACGAATTCTGCAACGGCAGGCATCGTGGAATTTGGAGTGAGTACTAACTGGTGCATAAGGATGCCGAAGAGGGCAGAGCTTACATTACGACACGCGATGACACTAGCTCAGTGGGTTCCCGCAGTGTCTGACGAAACACTACTCACGTACCGGCATACATAATCCATCTGACAAAAGGGCATGACTTTTTGTTATGTCAGATGGGCAACACCGATGAGACGCCTATTTATTTTGATATGGCATCAAATGTCAATACTGAATTGAAAAGTGTTAGAAGTTATCCTATAAGAATGTCAGATAATGAAAAGGAAACAATAACACTAATGCCCGAAGCTGCTCCCACACATTATTCTTTGCAAGATGACAATACTGACAGTAAAACTACCTGCAGGGCTTGTCTTCAACAAAAGGGACGAGTGACAAATGACCTGATGTTAGAAGGGCTGAGGGCGGAACTTACCCGCGAAAGGCAAAGTCTCAGTAAGGCACACAGTTTTAATCTGCCAGTAAGTTTCATATACGTGCACCCTGCGCTGCAGAGTGAAAATCTCATACTGGCTGAGGTCGTTTGGAAGAGAGTGCCAAGCTCCATGCTTAACAGAAAGAAAATGTTGGTGTTGGTTTTTTTTTTTTCTGGGGACGTCACCCAGGAAGTTGAGCATCTGATATCAAAAGACAACTGAGACTCTGTAATAATTCCTGGAGGCATGACGCCACAGTTTCAGGTAACAGACATTTTTGTGAACAGACCATTTAAGGCTCGCTTGCGACAGTTTTATGGCGTATGGCTTCTTTGAGGTGATTGTGCCCTCACTCCGAGAGGAAGGTTTAAGTAACCCTCAATATCTGTGCTGGGCCAGTGAATGCTGGCTCCCTGGAGTGGAATGTCTAGTGAGTTGACAATGAAAGGATTCGAAAAGCGCCGCATATTTAGCGCTACAGACATAACGATGGAGGAGTGCCATTAGCGCAAAAATTTCAGTAGGATTACAAATGAATATCATTCTATCAGGGATGTTGGTGACTGAAAAGTAGTGTTGGTACTACAGATTATTCAATTAAATATCAAGTGAAAAAAAGGAAGCAAAGAAACAAATTAATCTATATCATTTCTTTCTTACTTTATTTCCTTTTGTATAAATAAAATGTGGAGACACAACGAGTGCCATAAGTTAATAAGTATAATGTTAACCGTTTTAGACAGATACTTTATATCGGTATATCTGTTTGTAATTTTGACAAGTCAGAATACGTAAAAGAATAAAAATTTCTCGAGGAGCCTCTCAAAAAAGAGGAGCTTGACTTATATTTGGGATTATCATATAGTTCGATAAACACAGTACCTCACAGGCTACTATTTCCAAATTATCATGACATAGACAGTAATTTGTGTGTTGCCGATTAGCACAGTATAGTCAACTGTGGAACCTGTATTTCACTGAAGAACTCAATATTTACAATTTTGTAGTACCTCTCTAAAAGGACTGCAGATTCTAAGAAATGTCATTAACGTCTAGAAAATCCTAACACCAGACTCCTTGCAGTAGAGAGAGAGAGAGAGAGAGAGAGAGAGAGAGAGAGAGAGAGAGAGAGAGAGAGCAGAAGTTTGCAAGGCAAGCGGCAAAAAGGGTGCAGGGTCAAAACGTCGGCCAGATGGGGATGACGGACCCCTATAAGAAGTGAAGACAGCTTACCAGGTGGGCGACAAAGCAGGTGTAGGGTCAGTTTTTCCTTGAGAAGCTGCTCCTGAAGGTGGACTGACTGAAAGAGCAGAGAAAGCCACCCGACATTCTCACTTCGCAGCAATGATGGTGGGCCTCATAACGAAACATTCCAGAGGTAAACCAGACCCGAATTTGTATTTCATGCTGGGATTGATAAGTGTGCTAGGCATGAAAGACGCGTTACGACAGTAACTCTTAATGGAAGATTTATCAGTATGGGTGGGAAGCGAGAAAATGTAAAACAGGAGACCTCTAAACACGACATTCTCTTACTAGGACTTTGTGCAATAAAATGAATAAAATGGCCCGAGAAGCGAGACAGTTTCAGAAACACGCACTCCAGAAGTTATGCAAGTATAGGGGCAGTACTAAGTAAAAGCCCCAGTATACGAGCTGAGAGCACAGTGTGATGAGAACAGAGAATGAATACAGTCAGTCAGTACAATATCAGTGGAGAAATGCCACAGGATAACACAAATGGACTTTAATAAAGTGAAAAGTCTCATAATTACACACACTTTGTTCCGACTACTCAAAAGAAGACTGTAAACCTGGACTGTAGCCGGAAATACAGCAAGATACTGAATAGATTATAATTTAGCAAAGTGATGATACTGTTACTGGGTCGAGAAATGCAAAAGTTACCTGGAAGTTGATGTAACGAATGGCAGTAACCTGGTACTGTTGAAAGCTAGGCTGAGAAGGAAGAAGAACAACTCGAGGCTATTGTACTATAATATTGTACACAAGGGAGATGAGGAAAGCTATCAAAACTGCTGTAGAGGAAGGTTAAAAGCAACATCCAACTACACAACAAATGAGAAATGGGTGGTGCATTTAGGACTATCCTACAAGCTGCAACTCATGAAATACAGTAAAACTTCATTTAACATTTTTCTCACTACTTTTCTCCTGGCGAAATATCTAGTCTGTACACAAGTTACAATGTCCGGTTTTGGAGGCGGTCACAAGGAAAGGATCGGTGGGCTCTGCCTATTGACATGGCACTAGCTAGGGGGTGGGGGGTGGGGGGTTGCAATGGGTCCGGGAGGGGGGGGGGGGGGTAGTAGCAGTTGCTGACTAGAAAATCACTCTAAAGAATACATGTCAAATTGTAGACAGGCAAAATGAAGGGACTGTTACATGTAAGCATTTGGCCAAAGCCTTCTTCAGAAAAGAAACACACACACACATTCATACAAGCACACATGCACGGCCAGCATCTTTGGCCACTCCGATCAGATTATTGTCGATATTCCAACCTGACCGTACCACTGTCCAACTAGAAAATCAAGTTGCTGCAAGCACTTGCAGCCAAGTAATGGTTAATTTTTAATGTAAGGGACCCAAGACTGTTTCACAGATTGACAAATTTGTAACATCAAGGTCCTTTCACAATATGCGCATGTGAGCAAGTAATACGTTTCCACTGTCCTGGAAGGTCTGAAATGGAAGCGAGGTGAGAAATGACGTGTGTGGGGAGTAAGATAGTTAAATTTTGGAAGCACAATGAGGGAGAACTGAGAACGGCGCGACGTGCAAATCTCCTCCGTAACGTACCACACCTCTTCCCCCGTGTTCGCGACCGGAGCTGTCGAGCATATCTGTAACCCTCGCACACGTACTGGACAGTCCCGTAAATAAACGGTGCTGCTCTTCGTCCGATCTTCTCAATTTTCCCAGACCAACAAGTGATACTTGAGAATCAACGGACTGTTTTCTACACCATTCGTTTTGTGCAGTGATTAAATTTCGTTAACATTCTTGCGATGAATCTCAATTTGCCATCTGCTTTTCATACAATTTGTCGTACACGGTCACTTCCACTTTAGAATCGCTAACGATTCTCTTCACCTATTTATGCAGTGTACATTCCAGTTGTTCTTGTTCGCTGTCCACTGCCAGCCGCCATACCGACAAACCAACCTCTGCAAGTGTTCCTGAACAGCAGTGCAGTCTTCTGGCATTGCAACTTTTCTATATGAGGTGCTACTCAAAATATCTGAGAATTTCACCGTACCGGTCAAACCGGCAGCAGTACAAGATTTTGCCATTAGATGTCTCGAGGTACACTTCTTAGCTACTGCAGCGCAAAGTTGGGTATGCGCAATGGTGCGTGTCACAACGTATTTCAGCGCTTCTGCAAACTGTGAATGGATAATGTGAAGGAGCAATGGATTTGCATCAAATTCTGTTTCGAGGTGAAGAAAACAGCAGCTGAAACCCACTGCATGCTGACAAACTCTTTTGGTGAGAGTGCAGTGAATCAAGCAAGAACATTTGCACTGTCCACACACTTCGAGTAAGGCCGAGAATATGTGGAAGATGACAAACATTCCAGTCGACTGTCAACACGCTCGACACCAGAAATAATCACGAAAGTGCACAATGTGATTTACAAAAACCGAAGGCATACAATTCACGATGTTTGTAAAAGACTCGAGCTGCGGTATGTGTTGACGAATTCTGGTCAACCAACTGAGCACGAGAAGAATTTCAGTGAAATTTGTCCCTCGCCTTCTCAGCACCGACCAACGGAACACCTCTGGATTCGGATGTGCACAGAGCTACAACAGAAAGTTTGAGAGGGTCCAAAATTCTTATCCAGAGGCATACTAGGTGACGGATCTTGGGTCTACAGTTATGACCCTGAAATGAACCAGCAAACATCACAATGGAAAACGCCACCTTCTCCGTGGCTGAAAAAAGTTCGACAAGTTTGTAGCAACATGAAGTCAATGCTGATGATTTTTTTTTTCAATATTCGGAGAATAGTACACAAAGAGTTTGTTCCATTTTGTCAGGCTGTCAACAGGCAAATTTACTGCGAGGCTTTGAGGCAACCGAGAGGAAAATGTTTGGTGCAAACAGCCAGAGTTGTGGAAAAAGAAAGACCGGTCAGTGTACTGTGACAATGCACCCTTGCGCACCTTGCTCGTTGTGAAGAAATTTCTGGCAAAAACAGCACCGCAATAGTCCCCCACCCTCCCTAGTTGCCAGGCTTAGCTGCGTGCGACTTCTACCACTGAAGACATCTGAGCAGAATCGCAACGGGTCCCGAGAACTTCCGGGAGTGCCTCCAAAAATGGGAACACCACTGAGGTCATTGCATACAAGCCTGAGGTGACTACTCTGAAGGTGACGGAGCACATTAGGATGTTAAGTATAGTGTTCTGATTTTTACACTGAAATTCTTAGATATTTTAGGTTGCACCTCATACTTACACAACAGCAGCATTTAGACAGAGCCACACAGAATTTCCTATATTTCTCACTGAACTGTCTGTATGTACATATGTATGTATCTTTAACAGTAATGGCTCTGTAACACTTGAAACTACTAACAGTCCTTCCACATCTCCTGCGATATCCTGGATCCAGTCAAAGATTTAATAAGATCGCATTTTGTTGTCTAAGCGGCTGTGGAAGTGAAAGGAATGTGGCATTGGCCTGGGTGATGCTTCCGGACCACACAACAAACACGCTGATCCGAGTTTTGTGAGATATCGAGTTTTATGGAATCCGTGTCAATTACTACTGAGGAGATTTTTGTTCTACAAACTACTTATAATTTGTGAGAATTAAATGTGTCCTACAATTTTACGACATATTTGTGTCGTCAACTTGGGACTGCAGTATAAACGTCTGCCCAAAGACAGCTATTGAAAACAGGAGTTACCTCTGCCATTCTGTATCCACTCAGTCTTTTTTTTTCTCTTCTTTTCTTTTTTTTCACTTTAATGAACTATGGTAACATCTACAAGTTTTTTAGGATGAACTGTACAGAAATGCTTGAGTACCAATTTAGTGTCCTTTGCCAAGTGGTTTTATCTACGTATCTGGCCACTGTCACCACTTTCCTGGAATTTTTTGTGCAAATACGCTCAAGTATTCAGAGTCACACAATCCAAATAGTATCCACTTTGTCAATCGAGAAACTGGTGCCACAGTTGACTCGAAGAATTCAGTGTAAGTAATAGCGTAACGCAGCATCGCCTCAACGTAAATCTTCAATACGGTGGAACCCTTAAAAAGTGTCAATCGTGTGAGCTCACCCGGTTCAGGTGCCTTGCCGTCGGCCACCCTCTTGCTCTTCTCTGTGGCAGCCCCACTGCCACTACTGCCATTTCTGCGGTCTTTTTTGGTGCCGCTGCTGCTGCTGCTGCCACCACCACCGCCACCACCACCACCACCACCACCACCACCACCACTGATGGCAACTCCAGTGTGCTTCTTCTCGGAGCGGTGGCTGCCGGCTCTGTCTTGAGGGTGCTCCGGTTTGGGCTTGGTCACCTGTTCACATTTGAGCTTAGAGGCAGACTTCACCTTGTGGGCAGCCTCGTCTGATGAAATCCGACTCTGAACTTTCTTAGTATCTGCAAACATGACGAGACATTGTTGACAGCATAAACAACAAGTATACAGATATTTCAGAACAGAGTAAATTGGAGATATAAATGGGATAGCAACATCTTGCTTCTGAAAAATCAGTAAACATGAATTCTTTAAAGAATCTAACTCCTATGTATAAATCAGCTTCAAACTTTTGATTACTTCACAAATGAGTTAATGCGTTAAATACTGGATGTTAAGCATGTACGTCAGAACAAGTTTACAAAAGGTTTGGAATTACATTTAAAACTCGTTGGAAGCCACAACTACCTATTGGGACTGTAAACCACTGAACCAGGGCAATCGTTCAACAGCCTACATGAACACGATCAAAAGTGATCGTATTACTCGAATCTTATCCTCACATTCGATGTGTAAATTCCGTGTGGCATTTCACAGAACAAATGAAAAATCCCATTTACACTACACATGCTGGCAAATAGGGACGGTTCAGGACAACGAGGCTGACCACCGAGCCTGGCCAAAGAGTATTTCGGACTGCCCACTGCCCGTACTATTGGATTATGTATCAAAGATACTGACAAAGAGCATTGTCAAAGTGCTGTGTCCTGTCATCAGGATGTAACATTGAGTATCACACAGTTATCTACTTTTGCTACATAAACTCTGTCCTCCACTATCCTGCCATTTTATGGAGATCAAGTGTACAAAATATTACTATGATATTCAAACTACAGAACAGACCCATAAGGAAAATAACTAAAAATTATCATCAGATGCATTGCAAAAAACTGCTTACTTATTTGAAGATTCTATTCACACTATTTGACTATACACAAAACTCCAAGATATGTGCATATCAAGAAAAGAAAAAGCTCAGAAAAGTAATCTCTACCAAGGAATCAAACTGTACGAGGTGCGAGCAAAACGTAACAGGAATTTTTGTTTTTCTTACCGATTCTTATATTTATTCATCAACTCTGTCCGCTTGACAATAATAATCCTTAAATATAAAACACTTGTGCCACCAATTTTTTCTATCTTGGAAGTACTTCTAGAACCCACTTTTCGTTCTGGTGTACAGTTCCTTCAACGATTCTGTTTCTGTATCATTGACGGTGGCAAAATGATAATCTTTCTTGGTTCTATTCAGTCTCAGTAATAGAAAGAAGTTGTAGGGGGCCACTCCCGTGAATATGGTGGCTGAGGCAACACGATGGTTTTCTTTTTTTTGTAAAAAACATGAACAGGCAATTGAGATGTATGTAGGAACATTATCACGATGCAATTTCCAGGAGTTGTTCTGCCACAATTCTGGTTTTTTCTTCGGAACGCTTCATGCAAATGGCACACAACTTCCATGTAGTGACTGTATGACTATTAGAGAGGAACTCATGATGTGGTACCCCATTGTAATTGAAGAGCCAGTCGGAGTGGCCGAGCGGTTCTTGAGAATCTACTATGAATAAAACAGGAGATGGAAACTGTCAGAAGAGCCAAGACCAATAAAAGCCAAGAAGTTCTATCCCATGTGAAAGATTCTTCTCACTGTTTTCTTCGATTACAAAAATGGTTCAAATGGCCCTGAGCACTATGGGACTTAACTTCTGAGGTCATCAGTCCCCTAGAACTTAGAACTACTTAAATCTGACTAAACTAAGGACATCACACACACATCCATGCCTGAGGCAGGATTCGAACCTACGATTGTTGCGGTCACGCGGTTCCAGACTGTCAGTATTTTCAATGTGGTGCTGCACATTATTCCTCTTAACAAGCAAAATCTAATGCAAATTCTTTTATCCATCTTTTCCAAAAGTAAAAATTCACAGAGCACTCGAAAAGCTGTATAACTTTTTCGACTGACGATAATTAAATATACAAAACAGCAAAAAAAAAATGCACATATAGCCAGGAATGGACCAAGAGATGAATACGCTACGCAGATTCAGAAGGATGTCAGTCGAGGCAGAAGTACAGAGGCAAAGATGTTGTTGAGTGACAAGTGATGTACGAAGGGTGGCAACTTGAAGTTAGTGGAGGTTGAGGCTTGGTGGGTAACGGGAAGGGAGGATATATTGAAGGGCAAGTTCTCATCTCCGGAGTTCTGATAGGTTGGTGTCAGTGGGAAGTAACCAGATAACCCGGACGGTTTAACACTGTGCCGAGACGTGCTGGCCGTGCACCAAGGCATGTTTAGCCACAGGGTGATCCTCATTACCAACAAACACTGTCTGCCTGTGTCCGTTGATGCGAACGGACAGTTTGTTGCTGGTCATTCCCACATAGAAGGCTTCACAGTGTAGGCAGGTCAGTTGGTAAATCACGTGGGTGCTTTCACACGTGGCTCAGCCTTTGATCGTGTACATCTTCCGGGTTACAGGACTGGAGTAGGTGGTGGTGGTGGGAGGGTGCATGGGACATGTTTTACACCGTGGGCAGTTACAAGGGTAGGAGCCAGAGGGTAGGGAAGGTGGTTTGGGGATTTCATAGGGTGAACCAAGAGGTTACGAGGGATAGGTGGACGGCGGGAAGACACTCTTGGTAGAGCGGGGAGGATTTCATGAAGGATGGATCTCATTTCGGGTCAGGATTTGAGGAAGTCGTATCCCTGCTGGAGAGCCAAATTCAGAGTCTGATCCAGTCCTGGAAAGTATCCTGTTACAAGTGGGGCACTTTTGGCGTTAAGGGGATGAGGAAGTGGCTCTGCTTATTTGCTTCTGTATCACGTTGGGAGGGTAGTTGCGGGATGCAAAAGCTGTTTTCAGGTTGTTGGTGTAATGGTTCAGGGATTTGGGACTGGAGCAGATTCGTTTGCCACGAAGACTTAAGCTGTAGCGAAGGGGCCGTTTGATATGGAATGGGTGGCAGCTGTCATAATGGAGGTACTGTTGCTTGTTGGGTTTGATGTGGACAGATGTGTGAAGCTGGCCATTGGACAGATGGAAGTCAACGTCGAGGAAAGTGGCATGGGATCTGGAGTAGGACCTGGTGAATCTGATGGAACCAAAGGAGTTGAGGTTGGAGACGAAATTCTGGAGTTGTTCTTCACTGTGAGTCCAGATCATGAAGATGTCATCAATAAATCTGTACCAAACTTTGGGTTGGCAGGCCTGGGTAACCAAGAAGGCTTCCTCTAAGCGACCCATAAATAGGTTGGCATACAAGGGGGCCATCCTGGTACCCATGGCTGTTCCCTTTAATTGTTGGTATGTCTGGCCTTCGAAAGTGAAGAAGTTGTGAGTCAGGATGAAGCTGGCTAAGGTAATGAGGAAAGGGGTTTTAGGTAGGGTGGCAGGTGATCAGCGTGAAAGGAAGTGCTCCATCGCAGCGAGGCCCTGGACATGTGGGATATTTGTGTATAGGGAAGTGGCATCAATGGTTACAAGGATGGTTTCTGAGGGTAACAGATTGGGTAAGGATTCCAGATGTTCGAGAAAGTGGTTGGTGTCTTTGATGAAGGGTGGGAGACTGCATGTAATGGGTTGAAGGTGTTGATCCACGTAGGCAGAGATATGTTCTGTGGGGACTTGGTAACCAGCTACAATGGGGCGGCCGGGATGTTTGGGTTTGTGAATTTTAGGAAGTAGGTAGAGGATAGGGGTGCGGGGTGTCGGTGGGGTCTGGAGTCAGGTGAAAGGTTTTGTAGGGGGCCGAAGGTTATGAGGATTCCTTGAAGATCTGCCTGGACATCAGGAATAGGATTACGTAGGCAAACTTTGTATGTACTGTTGTCTGAAAGCTGACGCAGTCCCTCAGCCACATACTCCCGATGATCAAGTACCACGGTCGTGGAATCCTTGTCGGCCGGAAGAATGACGATGGATTGGTCAGCTTTCAGATCACGGATAGCCTGGGCTTCAGCTGTGGTGATGTTGGGAGTAGGATTAAGGTTTTTTAAGAAAGATTGAGAGGCAAGGCTGGAAGTGAGAAATTCCTGGAAGGTTTGGAGAGGGTGATTTTGAGAAAGAGGAGGTGGGTCCAGCTGTGATGGAGAACGGAACTGTTCCAGGCAGGGTTCAATTTGGATAGTGTCTTGGGGAGTTGGATCATTAGGAATAGGATTAGGATTATTTTTCTTCATGGCAAAGTGATATCTCCAGCAGAGACTACAAGTGTAGGACAGTAAATCTTTGACAAGGGCTGTTTGGTTGAATCTGGGAGTGGGGCTGAAGGTGAGGCCTTTGGTCAAGACAGAGGTTTCGGATTGGGAAAGAGGTTTGGAGGGAAGGTTAACTACTGAATTGGGGTGTTGTGGTTCCAGATTGTGTTGACTAGAATTTTGAGGTTTTGGGGGGAGTGCAACTGGAAGTGGGAGATTGAGTAGACGAGACAGACACTGTCTGTGTGCAATGAGAGGAGGTTGAGGTTCGTTGGAAAGGTCGTGGAGGGTGAGTGAGTTGTCTTTCTGGAGGTGGGAAACCAGGAGATTGGATAGTTTTTTGAGGTGGAGGGTGGGATGCTGTTCTAATTTGCAGTTGGCCTGTAGGAGAATGCTCTGAACAGCCGGTGTGGATGTGGGAGAGGAAAGATTGAGGACTTTGATTAGGGATAGGAGTTGACAGGTGTGTTCATTGGCTGAGTTGATGTGTAGGTGAAGGATTAGGCGGGTGAGGGCTATGGATTGTTCAGTTTGGAACTGGTATAGGGACTGATGGAAAGAATGGTTACAGCCAGAGATGGGAACTTGTAAGTGTGAGGCCTTTGGGGGTAATGCCAAATGTCAGACAAGCCTGAGTAAATAAAATATGGGAGCGTAATCTGGCTAGGGCGAAGGCATGTTTGCGGAGGGAATGTAAATAAAACTTCAGGGGTCGTTGTGGGGATGTTGTGAGGATGACACGTTACTGGAATGTGGAAAGTGTAACATGACGCTCAAAGGAAATAAAAATAAAAATATATGGGTAGAGATAAAGGTGAACCAGAAAGCAGCTGGAGTTCTGGTGTGAAAAAAGTCGAAAAAGTGTTGGTTTAAGCTGAGCTATGTTGATCCTGTGGTGAACTTAAGTTGGTAAACAATGATGTGTACAAAGGTTAGGTAGATGTGTTGCCTCCAAAACACGTTAAAGGGTGGAGAAATACGGGAAAATTTCGAAAAGACTGCATGTAAATGTATTAAAAGGACTGGTTATGTGGTGGCAGATTATGAAAATGAGGCTAACAATTATCTGACGAAGAAATAATAATGTTAAAACCTGTCGGAAGATGCTAAAAAATGATCGGTTATGTGGGAAAAACGGGAATGGAAATAAAACGAAAGTTGTTAGAACTAGCTGAAATGGTTGTTTAATAGGTGAAAGGAACTGAAGCTGTGGAATAGTATTCACGAGGTAACACACGAAATGTTTGTAAACTGGAGATGGTGGATTTTATAGCAGCGATAGTGCTGAAAGCATTAAAAATTTTTTGGTTATGGTTTGGAAGTAAATTACGTATTATTGAGTATATATAGACAGGATAAATTGTATGGTAGATTACAGAAAAAAGGGAAGGTGAATACAAAGTGAAACTGCTTGCACAAACCAAAAGAGAAAGTAAGATGGCAGAAAAGATTTCGAAATGCAACAGTGACAATAACAAACTTAATTGTTGGGTTCAAATTAATGACATGAATATAATAGAAAGAAACATTCTACATGGGAAAAATATATTTAAAAAAGATGCTGTGACTTACCAAACGAGAAAGCGCTGGTAGATAGACAATAAAAAACACACAAACACACACACAAATTTCAAGCTTTCGCAACCCACGGTTGCTTCATCAGGAAAGAGGTAAGGAGAGGGAAAGATGAAAGGATATGGGTTTTAAGGGAGAGGGTAAGGGCAAAGAGTTTGGGCAGAGATGTCAGTCGAGGCGGAAGTACAGAGGCAAAGATGTTGTTAAGTACAAGTGATGTACAAGGGGCGGGAACTTGAAATTAGCGGAGAGTGAGGCCTGGTGGGTAACGGGAAGGGAGGATATATTGAAGGGCAAGTTCCCATCTCCGGAGTTCTGATAGGTTGGTGTCAGTGGGAAGTATCCAGATAACCCGGACGGTTTAACACTGTGCCGAGATGTGCTGGCCGTGCACCAAGGCATGTTTAGCCACAGGGTGATCCTCATTCCCAACAAACACTGTCTGCCTGTGTCCGTTAATGTGAATGGACAGTTTGTTGCTGGTCATTCCCACACAGAAGGCTTCACAGTGTAGGCAGGTCAGTTGGTAAATCACGTGGGTGCTTCCACACGTGGCTCTGCTTTGATCGTGTACACCTTCTGGGTGATAGGACTGGAGTAGGTGGTGGTGGGAGGGTGCATGGGACAGGTTTTACACTGGGGACGGTTACAAGGGTAGGAGCCAGAGGGTAGGGAGGGTGGTTTGGGTATTTCATGGGGATGAACCAAGAGGTTATGAAGGTTAGGTGGACGGCTTACATCTTCGTGACAAACCAATCTGCTCCAGTTCCGAATCCCTGAACCATTACACCAACAACCTGAAAACAGCTTTTGCATCCCACAACTACCCTCCCAACCTGATACAGAAGCAAATAACTAGAGCCACTTCCTCATCCCCTCAACCCCAAAAATGCCCCACTTGTGACAGGATACTTTCCGGGACTGGATCAGACTCTGAATGTGGCTCTCCAGCAGTGATAAGACTTCCTCAAATCCTGCCCCAAAATGAGATCCATCCTTCATGAAATCCTCCCCACTCCACCAAGAGTGTCTTTCCTTACTGTCATTTCTTGTTAACAGTGTTAGCTTATTCACAAGAATAAGTAACTTTCACTCAGTTAATACCCGGCAGAAATCAAACCTGCATTTGGATCGAACTTCCTTAACTCTTGAGCAGAAAAGTGTGCATCTATTTTCAATAAGCTACCACTTGAATTCAAAAATTTTAGCAGTAATCCATGAGCTTTCAAATCTAAACTGAAGAGTTTCCTCATAGGTCACTCCTTTTATTTTGTAGAGGAGTTCCTTGAAAAATTAAGCTGATCCTTGTTGTATTGTTGATTGCGTTTTACTTAAACTTGTGGACTGACTTCTTTCGGGTTTTATTTTTATCTGTTATTACTTTTGTTATAATTTCATGTACTGACATGTTCCATGACCTTGGAGATTTGCTCCTCAATTTCGTTCTACGGAACTTGACGTGTAAATAAATAATAAATAAAATAATGAAATTACTGCAAAACAGTTCAAGATATATAGTATTTGATCACGTGCCCTGTAAGCTCGATGCCTATAACTTTATAAATGGTGCAATAAGCACGGACACCAATTTCAGGAGAACACATGTACCATCCACAAAGCACTGTAAAGTTGCTTGCAAGTACATTGGTAGATGTCGATCACACCTAAGACTGATTGCCTGCACAGAAGTGACACTTTTCCTCACTGGTGGACAAACTGACAACACTTTGCCCACTGAAGGAGAGTTACTCATACAACACCTTTCCGGAAACTCCAGCCACAGTTGGTGATGAGGGACCACAAAGTCATCAAGTGGCACACCAGAAACGTGTGGTGGGCATTAGAACCTCATTAGCGACAGACAGTGTTTCCACTATCAGCTCTGTCTCCTGTGCTCTGAGTCGAACTGGTGTGTCTCGTATTTGTTCACATTTTTAATACCTGGCAGGCTTGTGATCAGCGTGATATAGCTGCAGCAACATGGATGCTACTTTTGTACTTGCATGGCTTATGCAGGGCCTGCTGGGCGAAGGCACTGTTACTGCTGACCCTCGACAAAAGTGAAAAATGGTCTGGCTCAAAACCTCTTCCCTTCTTTCTCTCTCAAGGTCTTTTTGGTTGCTGAGATGGTTGTAGGTAAATTGCCAGGGAGAGTGTTAAAGGGCATTCTCACAGTAACATAGGCAACACCAACGCTTTAATACTCATTATCTGGAATCTGGTAAAACATCAAGTTTCTTATACCATTGTGGCTAGAAAAACATCCTGCAAGAATGGGACCAATGATGATCGAAGAGAATCATTCAACATGACAGGAGTGCAACCTTCCACAAATTGCTACAGATTTCAATGCTAGATCATCAATAAGTGTCAACATGCAAACCTTTCAATGAAACATCATCGTTATGGGCTTTCGGAGCCGAAGGCCCACTCGTGTACCCTCGATGATTGCACAATACAAACCTTTACGCCTTGCCTGTCAACAGCGACATTGGACTGTTCATGACTGGAAACGTATTGCCTGGTTGGACGAGTCTCGTTTCAAATTGTATCGAGCAGATGGACATGTACAGTTATGGAGACAACCTCACAAATCCATGGACTCTGCATGTCAGCATGGGACTGTTCAAGCTGGTGGGGGCTCAGTAATGGTGTCAGATGTGTGCAGTTGCAGTGACATGGGACCCTTGATATGTCTCGATACAACTCTGTGAGGTGACACGTATGTAAGCATCCTGCCTGAACACCTGCATCCATTCGTGTCCATTGTGCATTCAAACAAACTTGCGCAATTCCAGCAGGACAATGCAACACCGCACACGTCCAGAATTGTTACAGATTGGCTCCAGGAACTCTCTTCTGAGTTTAAACACTTCCGCTGGCGACTAAACTCCGCAGACATGAAGATTATTGAGCATATCTGGGATGCCTTGCAACATGCTGCTCAGAAGAGATCTCCACCCCTCGTACTATTATGGATTTATGGACAGCCCTGCAGGATTCACGGTGTCAATTCCCACCAGCACTAATTCAGACATTAGTGGAGTCCATGCCATGCAATGGTGCGGCACTTCTGCATGCTCAGGGGGCCCTACACAATATTAGACAGGTGCCCCAGTTTTTTTTTTTTTTTTTGGCTTTTCAGTGCATAATGTTACTTTTAAAAAGCACAAAACTAAACAGATTGCATTATTTCACAGCTGGGAGAGGTGTGGTACTGAAATGAGGCACTTCCCTTCTGAATGCGGTATACTGCCAACTCATATATTCATTCATACATCTTTTCTGT
Organism: Schistocerca serialis cubense; assembly: GCF_023864345.2. NCBI lineage: Eukaryota > Metazoa > Arthropoda > Insecta > Orthoptera > Acrididae > Schistocerca > Schistocerca serialis. The sequence goes on along the minus strand of NC_064647.1, from coordinate 252,755,205 downwards.
CAGTCCCACTTTGAAGAACAATTGTGAGGGACATAGGATGAGTACAGCCACAAGTGGCCACTGCGGCTACTTCTACATAGTATACTAACAACAAATTACAACTACCATTAATTTCGGCAAGCTGTTAATTAAGGTGATTACTTCTGCGTAACTTAACACATGTGCGCTAGGAGAAAAACATCTACCATAATACGCAGCTGCTGTTTTTTATCTGACACTTCAAACAAAGCATTTGTGTAGCTCTTTTGCTCAGACCACCATCCACTATCTGAATACTGGTAAAGCTAGGATATATCTAATGCAAATATTAAAGATACCCACAATTTATGTTCTCAAAACCAAGTATTCTGCTAAATTGTAAGAAGGAATGGCTAATGAGATATTCTAGTAATCTACCAAGTGAGGTGGCTCAGTGGTTAGCACACTGGACTCACATTCGGGAGGACGACGGTTCAATCCCGCGTCTGGCCATCCTGATTTAGGTTTTCCGTGATTTCCCTAAATCCCTCCAGGCAAATGCCGGGATGGTTCCCTCGAAAGGGCACGGCCGACTTCCTCCCCGAGACTGATGACCTCGCTGTTTGGTCTCCTCCCACAAACAACTGAACTCAACTCATTCTAGTACTCTGTTTTTAAATATTTGGGAATGTCCAAATTCCTCTCTGATGTCCACCAACAAACTGTTACAGACTTTTGCACCAGAACATAAAACTCCATTCTCAAGCCTAGAGAGGGACACACGGTGCCACGACTTGGCGAGACACAGTACATGGCATTACACTTTAGATGGCACCACACACAGTACAGTCGGTTGCCTCCCAGATGGCACATGTACTGGAAACTACTTTATGCTTCCACTGAAGGACATTCAGTTAGTCCATTCTTGCACCAACAGTTTTGAATGCCACCACAAAGTGCACTGAAACCAGTTCCAATCATCGGTTAGCTCCAGTTGCCTCCAGTTATCTTAGAGTTCTCGACAGTAGTCATCAGTTGCAAAGCAATTCCAGTCGTCAGATAGTTCACACTGAGTGTCAAATATAAGGTGAAGTGATAGCCACAGTATTTATCTATTGAGATTCTCAGCTTATAAACTCTCTAACTGCAGTTCAAACTAAACTTCAATTAGATCAGATAGTTAAAATCTATTCTGTTAAGTTAGAACAGCTCAAGCCCTTTCTGCTCTGCAAGCAAAAGCTGAGTATTTTTTGGTCTACATTAGCTTAATAAATGATTGTTCTTATTACTTGTGTGTAATTACAGTCATTTTTTTAACACATACAGTACACCATCATTATTTCAAAACTGAATAAAACAACAACTCACTCAAACCAGTCCTGCCAACTGCATCAAAAAAATCTACCACTTAAACCCGACTTCAGATAATTTGCACGACCTTATTCTTCACTTAAAGCAAATGTGCACTACGATATTTTCCACTGTGCATTTCTCAAAGTATTTCTCAGTAATGTACTGTACTCTTTAATGTCACAGCAATGACCGGATCACTTCCTTGCTGATCAAGTGTCACTTCCACAGCATAGGACATGAGTGTGGGGGTGAAGGGGCATCAGTCAGCAGACTACACACAGCACGCAACATGCAACAACTTGAGATCTCTCCCCCATCTCTGTTCGTTTGTGACAGTGAACATAGCTTTCTTTCTTTCACTCCACCTTTTGCAATATGCCACCACAACAAAAATTAGAACATAATACTCTGATGCTAAAATAAAACATATGTGTTTGAAAGTGAAGAGGAGACTAAAACGCACACCTGCAGAGCCCTTTCAGATCCCAAAATCTACTCTCTCATCAGTAACAACTTCAAGACAAAAAATATTGGCAAGTCTGGCAAACTGTTCATTAAGCAGCAATAGCAAGCACAACAGGACAGTCAAACATTAAGTGGAGGATTCGCTGTTTGAATGGTTCCAACACACACACACACACACACACACACACACACACACACACACACACACACACACAGCAAATTCCATTGTCCAGCCCAACGCTTCAAGAAATGGCTCGTGAAATTTCCCAGAAAAAGGCAATTTCTGGGTTTGTGTTCTGAGAGCTGGTTGTAGCATTTTCAGAAAAGCTATAAAATCTATGCTTTTTGTGTCTGTGGGGAGACACAGAGTAAGATGGATGTACAGGAATTAAGGGCAAAGTTTAAACAGACTGTAATTCATGTTCTGGACAACTATGTGCTTAGTAAGTGGATTAAGAGCAGAAGAGACACACCATGTTTAACGACGAAATTCGGAAAATGCTAAGGAAGCAAAGGCTGTTGCACTCTCAGTTCGAAAGAGAATGTGCAAATGACGACAGGCAAAGGCCAGTAGAGATTTGTGAATCTGTAAAAAGATCTATGCGCAAAGCATAGAACTACCATTGTCATACATCAGCAAAAGGTCTGCCTGAGAAAATTTTGGTCCTACATAAAACGCTAAGCAGGTTAAAGGGTGCCACTGAGTCACTCACTGACCAGTCTGGTGTGGCAATTGAAGATAGCAAAACGAAGACACAAGTTTTAAATTTCATGTTTGAGAAATCGTTCATGCAGGAGAATCATACAAATGTACCATCATTTGACCATCGAACAGACTCCCATATGGCCGACATAGTTATGAACATCCCCTGGCATACAGAAACAACTGAAAACAAATAAGTCACCAGGTCCAGATGGAATCCCACTTCAGTTTTGCAAAGAGTACTCCATGGCATTGGTCCCTTACTTAGCTTGCATTTATCATGGATATCTCATTCAGCACAAAGTCACAAGCGACTGGAAAAAAGCACGGGTGACTCCTGTATATAAGAAGGGTAAAATAATGGACTTGCAATATTGCAGAGCAATATCCTTAAGATCAGTTTGCTGCAAAATCCTTGAACATGTTCTCAGTGTGAATACAATAAATCATCTTTAGACTGAGAAGCTTATGTCTGGGAATTACCTCAGTTTTAGAAAGCATCACTTGCGCGAAACTTAGCTTGCCCTTTTCTCAAATGATATACTGTGAACTATAGATGAAAGGCAACAGCACATTCCATATTTCTAGATTTCTGGAAAATATCTGACACTGCAGACAGTTGACAACAGTACAACCATATGGAATAGGTTCTCAGATATGTGAATGACTCACCAGTATGTTGTCCTCAACAGCAAGTGTTCAACAAAGACAAGGACATCGTCAGGAGTGCCCCGTGGAACTGTGAAATGGACCATTATTATTTTCTATATACATAAATAAACTGAAAGACAGGGTGGGCAGCAATCTGCGTCGTTGATGGGGATGATGTGGTGTATGGTAAGTTCTCGAAGTTGAATGACTTTAGGCGGATACAAGATGACCTTAACAAAATTTATAAATTATAGAGTTCAGCAATCAGTTGTCCTTTTTTAGATTTTATAACGCAAATCCAGATTTCGGCTAGTAGCTAGCCATTCTCAATGCACTATTTTTTATTCTCAATGCATGTAAGTCCCCGTTGTTCAGGCGTCAGTCACAGTTCTTTGAGTATTCAAAGAACGTCACTCAAAGAACTGTGACTGACGTCTGAACAACAGGGACTTACATGCATTGAGAATAAAAAATAGTGCATTGAAAATGGCTTGCTACTAACCGAGATCTGGATTTGCATAATAAAACCTAAAAAAAGGATGACTGATTGCTGCACTCTATAATTTATAAGTCACGTAACAGTCGCTGAGTGCACCCACATTCCGAATGGAAGGTAACCTGCTAAACAAAATTTCTATTTGGTGTGATGGATGGCAGCTAGCTCTAAATGTGGAAAAATGTAAGTTTATGTGGATGATTAGAAGAAACAAACCCATGACGTTAAGATACAGCATTATTAGTGTCCTGCTTGACACAGTCAAGTCTTTTAAATATATGGGTGTAGCGTTCCAAAGCAATATGAAACAGAATGAGCATGTCTGATTGTGCTAGGGAAGGTGAATGATCAACTTCGAGTTATTGGGAGAATTTTTGTAAAGTTTGGTTTATCTGTAAAGGAGACTGCAACAGGATTCTAGTGTGACCTATTCTCGAGTACTGCTCTAGTCTTTAGGATCTGTACCAGGTTTGAATAAGGGAAGACATGAAAGCAATTCAAAGGCAGACTGCCAGATTTTTAACTGGTAGGTTTGAACAATAAGCAAGTATTACTAAGCTGTTTCAGGAACTCAAATGGGAAATCCTGGAGGGAAGGTGACATTCTCTTCAAGGTACACTATTGAGAAGACTTAGAGCACCAGCATTGGTAGCTGACTGCAGAACGATTCCACTGCCGCCAACATACATTTTGGGAAAGGACCACAAAGCTACAAAAAAATAGGGCTCTTACAGAGGCATATAGACCATTGTTTTCCCTCAATCTGTGAGTGGAACAGGAAAGGAAACGACCAGATGTGGTACAGGGTACCCCCCCCCCCCCCCCACCACAAACCATATGGTGGCTTGCAGAGTATGTATGTAGCTGTAGTAAACAAGGTATGTGCCAATAAGCGTGTGCAGAAATTTCAACCCCAACTCTCATTTGCATCACTCAACAGTCACATTTAATGTTGATTATGTGGCATTTCATACAACTTGTTATCTCAAAAACTCTTATGTCAAAGGCAAAAAATCTCATGGAGCAAAATGCAGCAAGGGGACACTGACAGTGAACTTGTGTTGTACTTCACGTGGTTCTGAGAAGTTCAAGCCATTAGGAACTGAAAATATAAAAATCCACATTGTGTTAAAAATGTCAACCTACTCAATTTGTCATGCTACTATGAGAACAACAATAAAGCTTAACTGGCCAAATCTCTCTTCCACAGCTGGCTCTTGCAGTTCAACAACAAATGTCAGAGGAAGAGAAATTTCTGTTAACTCCGGACCACTGCTCAGCGCATCAGTTCGATGACCTGGAACTTCTGAACAAAGAAGTTGTATTGTTACCAACCAACACCACAAGATGTCTGCAACCATCGGATCACGGAATAATCAACTCAATGAAGTCCAATTACAGATGCCAACTTGTCACAGTTGCCATCAGTGTGATAGAACAACAGGAAACAGTTCCACATTGGAATGTATTGCAAGCTGTCGGCAACATATCTGCGGCTTGTGATGAAGTTACAAGAGACACCACAACCGACTGTTTTAAGAGGGCCTGGACAATGCTGCTGAAACTGAAGAGGAAACCTACGATCCACCATCCAAACTTACTTGTAATGCAGATACAACTTTGTACTCTGACACTGCTCTTCTACATGCTCACACCTGGTCACTGTCTACAGGGAATAGTGGTCGCAGACAGACAGCAACATCTGTGATGCCAACGAACCAGTCATCAGTTCTTCTGACAATGTGGAAAAGAATGGTAATGTGTTACCATCATCTTCTGAGGAGGAACACAAAGATAGGACAACAACATCCCATGCTGCTGTTCTCCAGAGATTTGCTGCCACTTCTGACACCTCCACGGCATTTCAGGTTGCTCTGGATGTGGTATCTTCACAGAGTGACTTAATATTACAACCAACAACCCAACGAACAACAACCAGTGTTTTTTTTACAGTTTAATGTACAAAAGAAAATTAATATAACGGATAAGAATTGTTGTAAGCTACAACATGGGTTCTCCTTAAAACATAATGTGTTAAAGGAGAGTACAGTAAAGTATTTCTTCAGATTATCACTTGATTACATGATGCACTAATTCAATGGGTACAATATTGTTCCACAATACACATGTCATTGGATTGTAAAAAAAAAAAAAAGGGGGGGGGGGGGGGGGGGAGAAAGAAAGAAAGAAAAGGATAAGCCTCTGACAGTACGTCACGTACTTCCTCAATTAAATAAACATCAGATACACTGTTTTACACACACAGCGCAGTTATTTTTATTTTTTCTTAGAGGTGAAGGAAATAGAGGGCCATCATATGTTGGTACCCACAACAAGGAAAAGTGAACTTGACAGGCATACATGTTTGCAAAACGAAAATCTTTTAATTAAAACTTCTTTAAATCGAACTGGCTGTAATTCGTTGCCTCAAAATTTAGTTAAACAAGGCTATTTTGTGTTGCCCTGTGACATGGTCACAGTAAGTGTGCATGTACACCACTTTTATACAGCTGTGGAACTCTATAACTGAGGTTTCACTTTCTGCTACCTTCATGTTGAGCACCTAAGTTACTGGTGAATACAACACCTAGTCTACAAGGATTTTTTCTACTTGTAGTATTGTGGTTGCAAACTGCTGAGTACACTATAAATTCACTCTCATTAACTACAAACATCATTAGGACATATGTGTATTAGCACTTAAGCGTAAGAATTCTTAGCTCCAAGAAGAGGCTTCTACGAGACGTTTGGTTAATAACTTTACTCACTATTCTTATTGTACACTTCTGAAACATAAATACTTTTTCTACCTTATGGGCAATGACCTACATGGAAATGACAAAGTATGCCAGAAATCTTACTTGCAGGCCAACACAGGAGAGAGATTTCTGAGTACAAAACATGCAGAGCCATGCTTTCTGGCTAAATTCTCCAAATACTGTTGGCATCGAAGTTTGTTGTCCACCTGGGTGCCCAGGAACTTCATACATGAAGCCACATCCAGTGGGTGTCTTCATCTTTACTTCTTGCATAAGTAAGTCAATTATTTGTTTGGAAATGCATAATTTGAGAATTTACAACGCTAAAGTTTAAGCTGGTGATTGTGAACCAGTTGTAAACCTGTTCCATTACTTTCCTAGCTGTGTCTGGTATGGCCGAGTACAGGCCCTAAAAACATGTATCACCAGCAAATACTAAAATTTTTGAAGTCTTCCAGTGTCACTTTTACACTGTTATACGTAAATAAGAACAGGAATAGGTCAACCACTGAACCTCACTCTCTATTTAAATTCATTCCTGCCACATCGTGTGCCGACACGGCCCTCTGTTAACCGTTGTTAAGGTACAACTACATCTATGCGAGGGGATGACCTTAAATGTTGTGCTATTTTAATTTCCCTAGCTTACCTGTAGTACATACAGAACAATGAGGTCACGAACTCTAGTATCACTTTGGGGGTTAGGGAGGGAGTAGGAGATAAGGATTGGGTGGCGGGAGGGACATGGAGCAGGATTAGAATCATTTGCAGAGGAAGGCCATCTGAACTGTGCAGAAACAACACCAAAAAGGCTTTACCTGGACCTGAATAACAAAGTGACTGTCAGCTAGTCATTTACATGATAACAAGCATAGTGACAACCGATGCGAGGACAAGTTTAATCACATCCCTGTGTAGTGCAGTTCTCACATCACTCTTCTATCTCAGATGCTGGCTACCAGTCAACTGTGGACAAGAACTGTCACCTTTAACATAAATGCTGTGATTTGTTCTTATACGGTTTATTTTTCAGATGGTATGTTTCTTTGATACTGTGTGTGAAAGTACAAGGGGAGGCAAAAAGTAATAGGACTTTTGCAATCTCTCGCCACAGAGCTCAGTAACATTGCTAATATCATTCTGTACAATGCATTAGTCGTCGTATTGCAGCTCCAGTGTCGATCTGCACCAAGCAGGAAATGAGGACAGTGATTCGTTTTTTGTCTGCGGATGATATTAAGCCTGCATAAATTATTTGTCAGATACAAGCATAGTATGGTAACAGCTGTTTATCGCGAAGCAAGATCTATGAACGGATAGAGTGCTTCAAACAGGCAAGAACTTCTCTACGTGACAAGGAAAGATAGGGGCAGGGCATCGATGTCAACAAGGCTAAGGACAATTCGGAAGTTGTTGAGGGTATGGTGATGGAAAACAGTGGACAAAATCACCAACACCTTATATATCAGTCACGGTTCAGCTTATTCCATCTTACAAGACAGGCAACATTTTCAGAAAGTGTGTGCAAGGTGTTGGCAAAAGAATTGTGAGCTTAGCATAAGGCACAAAGGATAGACCTCTCTCGTAACTATTTGTGCATCATAACGAGCTGGAAAGTGAGACTGTGAGTGTGGTTTAGAAACGCCCATCATCACCAGAAGTTATGAAATTCAAAGTTCAACCATCAGCTGGTAAGATTATGCTAATGCTATCCTGAGACATGGAAGGTTAGATAGTCATTCACTCCACTGCAAGAAGTGAAACTGCACACAGTGACAACTAGTGTGATGTGTTGCGGACTAAACTGAAACTTACAATCAGATCCAAACATCACAGAAAGCTGCAAAAAGGTGTCATTCTGCAGCTAGATAATGCTTAGACATATTCTGACAAAGGCATTTCCATGTTTGGACCATGGGAGGAAGCACTCATGGGTAGAAGATTTGCATCCGGTGCAGAAGTCACTAATGTGGTGCATTTAAAAAACTTGTGAAATGTTGGACAAAGTGTGTTGATGTGAAGGGAGGTTAGGTAAAAAAATAATGTGTGTTTCAGTTTCTCATCAGAACAAAATTCCTTTACTCAAAAGTCACTTTACTTTTTGACCACCACTCATAATCGTGCAGTTTCTCAGGAAAGTGGTAAGACTATTACAGTCCTGCAAAGTAAACTCAATACTGCATGTTAACATGCAATATATGTACTCATAACAGAACTGCACAGCTACTGCAATCAGAGCCATATTGCACTTCTGTGCAATGACACTGGGTCAATGGAAGTGTCCGATTCCACCCGTTTGCTTTGACTCATGACGTAAGGGTGTTGTGGAGTGTGACGTCATTACGGTGCGGAGTTTGAGTTGGTTGTGTTTGTAGACGTATTGTTGTGTTTGATTGCATCGTGTGTGTGTGTGTGTGTGTGTGTGTGTGTGTGTGTGTGTGTGTGTGTGTGTGTGTGTGTGGACAGGGTGGGAGAGTACCTAATGTGTCATCCTGCACTTGACTCTGAATGGTAAGTTTTATCCTCCATACCATTATATATGAACAAAAGAATTTTTTCTAATTTACAGCTTAGTGGCTATTACATCATTGATGACACACACGTGTGCCCCCCGCCCCCCCAACACAGAGAGAGAGAGAGAGAGAGAGAGAGAGAGAGAGAGAGAGATACCTGTTAATGTTTTACTGTTTACGGCCGCTACCTCCTGTAGCCTGCTCAGTACTTGCTGTAGCCAGTTTGTGAACTGTTCAGTACTTTTTCCTAGGAAAAGCTGCAAGTCGTCGGCCATCTGAGACTTGCTGCGCTTGTTTGCCACCATCACCATAACATAATCTGGTAGCTCTTCATCTGGAACGAACCACATGTGTTACTTGTAATGCTTTTCATGATGTAGTGAAAAAAATGAGTAGATGTTCATTTAAAATTACTGCCACAATTATGACCTTTAGGGTCAATCAATACCAAGTGGTCCAGCCAGCACTGGTCGCTTGATTATCTCAGAAAAATTTTATATTTGCTGGGTGCATTCCCCTATGTTTAGTAGTCACAAAAGTATTCTTTTTTTAATTTATTCTTTATTATTTTGAAATGGTGGCCATATTTGTCCCAGGCCGCATGCATTTTTGCGTGTCTGCAAGAATCTACATTTTTTACAATTATTCAGTAGTGGATTGTCCTAAGCCTTTCAGATAAAATGCATTTAGTTCAACACACTCTGGGCTACAAATTAACATCATTATCACTTAGCTGAATGTATTCTTTAATATATTTTTAATAGTTCAAAGTTATCAGCCACAAACTAAAAGAAACTCAATTTTTGAACAGTAGTTTTCCAAAGAAAGATTAATTTTGCAGCTGCAATATTTTTTCTGCGATTACACTGTATAGTATAGCTACTTTTTATAGAGTATCAATGGTGAGCAGCTTGCTCTTAAAAAACACCCAAAACACTTTTTTAATCTTTCCATTTTGTGGCCTGCAATATCTTTGTTGGGGGACCAGATAAAAATCTGAAAACTTCACAGGTAATAGACCTTTATGATATCAAACTTCAGCCTAAATTTCAACTTTGAGATTCAATTGGAGGTCATGAAAGAAAGGGAAAGAAAATGCAAACCCGAGTCAAAAATACATTTAACTTCTGTGATATCTAGGCTTTTGGAATAAAATGTATCAGTTACAGCACATAATTTAATCATATCTATGATTACTTTTTTTATTGAAAATAAGTCTACTAATTACATTATATTGTTCTCTTGTTATTTGTTTTTAGTACATCACTCATTGAACACTTGAGAAATTTGTTCACTCAGTTTGAATGTTACATTACAAGTTCACCAAGTCACAGTTGTAAATTCCATGGGAGACAGCTTCCTTAGTACTATTTTAAGTGGCATCCAAACTTGATCCTTCTCAATTTTTACAAAGATTTTGACAGTGAATATTATCAAATTCGCCGATCCACCAATGTTCATTGTAAACACAAGCCACTATGCCTTTATTTTTAAGAACCAGTTGTACAAGTTTTCCACACCGATGAAGTTCACTATCAGGTGAAGTTGATGTGATCTTACACTTCATTAAGTTGTGTGACTGGGGTACAAAGTAGATACAATTTGTGAAATCCTGGGTATATCACCTGCTAGTAAAATTAGAAAACTAAGTCAAGATAAAAGACCAAGTGCCTTGAACACAAAAATTGAGAAAGTGGCAGCTAGAGTCAAAAAGAATTTGGAATTTTCATTTCAAAATACAATTTGTACTAAAACAGATGGAAGTTCTAAAACTTCACCAACCAAATATGATGATTTGATAGAAAAACTAAATGCAGTACTCCAAACGATAAAATTAACATTATCAGTTTACTGCCGAATTTTTGGAGTCGATCAAAAGTTAGTGATGAATTTAATGTGTCAGAACGTCTTGTTAAGTTAACAAGGCAATTAGTAAAAGAACAGGGAATTTTACCAGCATTACAAAAGAAAGGTGCATCTAATTTGGTAGATGAAAACACAATCAATAAAGTTATTAAGTATTATGACGATGACAATAACAGCCATTTGATGCCTAGCAAAAAATACTGTGTTTCTGTGAAAGAAAATGGTTCTAAGATTCAAAGACAAAAAAGGTTAATATTGTGTAATTTATATTGACAGTTACAATTGTATAATCAAGGGAAAATGTGAAGATTGTCCAGGCAAACAAGCCTTACTTGACATGTTTGAAGAATACAAAGATGATGATTTGATACCTGACAATATTAAATACAAACTGTGGATGACACAAGACTGAACTGAAATAGTGACAGTCATAAAATCATGAGAAGAGTTTTTTGAAGTGTTGGTGGCTAACCTTGAACATCTGAAAATGCCTCATTTTATTGCAAAAGCTCCAAGTAAATTTTTGAAAGACAAAAAGCAAACCTTGGCAGCTGATGAACGCTTAGCTCTTGCTGACTTTTCGGAAAATTCCTTTGCTGTTCAAGATGAAGTACAAGGGCACCACTGGGTAAACAAACAGGCCACAGTTGATCCATTTGTATTCTATTATAAAGATGAAGATAAACTAATCAGCCACAGCTTTTGTGTCACAAGTGACTACCTTGAACACAACACTACAGCAGTGCACATTTTTCAACTAAAATTAACAAACTACATTAAACAGGACTACCCTTCCATAAAAATACTGATTTACTTTTCAGATGGGGCAGCAAGTCAATACAAAAACAAAAAAAATTATTAACATCTCCTTTCATAAAGAAGATTTTGGGTTTGGTGTAAAATGGCACTTTTTCGCTTCATGCTATGGAAGAATGCTTGTGATGGTGTCAGGGGGACAACAAAGCGAGCTGTCACAAAAGCAAGTTTGCAGCTGACCGATGACAATCTTATCATAACATCTCAAGAAATGTTTGAATTCTGTAAAAAACATATCAAAGGAATTACCTACGTTTTTGTACAATGTGAGGAAATACAAGAAGTCTATGACAGTGTCTTGAAGGATAGGTACAACACTTGTCAGAAGATTAAAGGCACTCGATCTTTTCATCATTTTGTACTCCATTCACACAACTTACTGAAGTGTAAGATCACATCAACTTCGCCTGATAGTGAACTTCATCAGTGCGGAAAACTTTTACAACTGGTTCTTCAAAATAAAAACATAGTGACTTGTGTTTACAATGAACATTGGTGGATTGGCGAAGTTGATAATATTCACTGTCAAAACCAAGATTTACATATTTTATTTTATCACCCTCCAGGACCAAGGACATCTTTTTAAAAATTGAACTGGATCAAGTTTGGATGCCACTTAAAATTGTACTAAGGAAGCTGTCTCCCATGGAATTTACAACTGTGACTTGGCGAACTTTTAACATCCAAACTGAGTGAACAAATTTATCAAATGTTCAATGAGTGATGTACTAAAAAACAAATAACAAGAGAAAAATATGATGTAATTAGTAGGCTTATTTCCAATAAAAAAAGTAAGTAATCATAGATATGATTAAATTATATACTGCAACTGATATATTTTATTACAAAAACTTAGATATCACAGATGTTAGAAAACATATCTTTGACTCGAGTTCATAATTTTTTTCCATAACTTCCAATTGAATCTCAAAGTTGAAATTTATACTTAAGTTTGATATCATAAAGGTCTATTAACTGTGAAATTTTCAGATTTTTATTTGGTGCCCCAACAAAGATATTGCAGGCCACAAAACGGAAAGATTAAAAAATCCATTTTTTATATGGTGTATTATTTAAGTGTAAGCTGCTCACCATTAATACTCTATAAAAAGTAACTATACTATACAGTGTAATAGCAGAAAAAATATTAAAGCTGTGAAATCAATCTTTCTTTGGAATACTACTATCCAAAAATTGAGTTTTTTTTTTATTTTGTGGCTGATAACTTTGAACTAGGCCTATTAAAAATATATTAAAGAATACCTTCAGCTAACTGATAATGATGTTAATTTGCAGCCCAGAGTGTGTTGAACAAAATGTATTTTATCTGAAAGGCCTAGGACAATCCACTACTGAATAATTGTAAAAATGTAGATACTTGCAAATATGAAAAAACACATGCGGCCTGGAACGAATATGGCCACCATTTCAAAATAATAAACATTTTTTTTAAACAAATTCTTTTGTGACTATTAAACATTGGGGAATTCATCCAGCAAATATAAAATTTTTCTGAGATGGTCAAGCAACCAATTTCTTTTCTTTTTTCTTTTTTTGTTCTTCGACGACTTGGTATGGATTGGCCCTTTACTGTCAACGAAACATTTTCTGGACTAAGATAATAACTTGTGGCAGCAGTTCAGCAAAAAATTTGACCTTCCTTTCATATTTAACACACTCAACGAAATATAAATAAACAATTCTTTTTAACTCACTGACTTTCAAGCTTCCATATCCCATTTTGTAACTGTACGTACTATTTAATGGTTACAGAAATTGTTTTTCCAAGCATATTAAACTGATAAATTATGACATAAACTTAAAACGAATACATCAAGATACACACTAGGTTTTACATACTCTGCAGTGTTGAATTTTAGTTGATTTCCTCAAAATTTACAAATCTTTGATTTGTTTAAAACTAGACTTTAGCAACAGAGTTTTCAAAAAAACATCCTTCTCTGCCTCCGCATGTGGCTATTATTAACTCTAGGGCACAGTCAGAAAACAAATACAACTGTAATACAATAGCTGTTAGTCAAATAACATATGTTCATTTGTACAGTCATCTGTTAACTGTTTTCTCAATAAGATAACATACTATAGTATTATAACTATATGTCCTGCAGCATGCAGGAATTACATTAGAGCCTACAGTAAAATAAAAACTGTATGTGCCATCGATTAGGCAATGAAACACGCAACGGGCAGAAAAAAGGGCAGTTTTTACCTATTTTGTCTTTAACTGCTTCATTCACATAAAGCTAATGCAAGGAAATTTTATAAAGAGGCCAGAAATCCACAGCTACAAGGCTTGAAACAGGGCAGCATTGACACATCTACTAGATAATAACTAGCTAAAACGTAAGGTAGCATTAGTATTTGTAACATGATTCTTTCATATAGCGTTCATTAAAAAATGACGACCATGCCACTTGGGACCTGTGGAATGGTACATTAGCTTATTTGTTTGAGTTTTAAATATTTGTCATGTAGTGTGACATGTTCTACATCCTGGAGGACCTCCTCACTACGGATCAATTGGAATGAAAGTAAATCTAATCCATCCAAGAATCGTTTTTGATAAGTTTAAATGTCTAGAATACAGCATAATAGGCTGTACAAATAGGGCTACTTCCGATAGAATTGTTTGGAGACAAATTTTCTTTACCATGGGCTAGTTAGCTATACAAACTAAGCTACTGTGTGCCACAAACTGTTAGGAGCGTTTAATATAATGGAGCATCATTATTTTGCAATATTGAAGTTCCTGAATTCAAATAGCAATTCTGGTAGGTTACGTTTAGTCATGATTGTCGCATGACATAAGCCTGGTACTAAAGCTACTAAACTTGAAGTAGTTACCAGCGCTAATGTGTCTTTCAAATTAGATTAGATTAATATTATTCCACAGATCACAAGTGCGACACTTCGTAATGATGTGCAAAGTTTCAGTTTAACTGAAAGTGTCTTGAAGTTTCATAATTGTCTTTTTTCTAAATTCGTGTGGTTACTAATTTACATGTAAACGATCGATTATGTACACTAGTAACCAAAAAGTAATGTTCATAACTTATTCTTTCCGTCATTCGTTGTTCAAGTTAATCAGTATATCGTACCTAAATGCATGCGACTTTCGAAAATCAACACTCTTATCATTACTTACCTACATACGCTCCCATTTCCATCAGCTTCGATTTTATGGCAGCCTATGGGAAAGTAAGAGCTAGATCAGTATTTTCCTACTTTGACAACACAGTCATAACATTTGAGTACCGGAAAGGTCTTACTGTAGTATTAATTCGTATACAAATTTTTTTTTAAACACTTACTCGAATTTTTGAACTAATTTCTCCTCCGATTCCTTCCATAATTAAAATGATTCTGTACTATATAAGCCAACCAATGAACTACGAAACGTGTTTTATGTGATCATAATGAAACAAACCCTAATTGATTTTCACCGACTTGTTCGCCGACCCGTGTAACACACACACCAACAACACTGTCCAGAAGGAGTATGACCAACAGAACAACGGGATGTAAATCGGTTTCATGCGGTTGCAGTGTCTCAACTGGTAGTTTCTCTTATTGTTCTAACATTGTACTACGACCAGTCAGATACTATATCAAGCACAATGTTTATGCCACACTAAGTTAAGGAAACAGGTATCAGTTCGTGCTTAATGAAAAAGAGTTTATTTGCTGTAGTGGTACTACAGCTCACCGCCTATCGTTATTCTCCTGTTACCTACTTGCGGGCGCATGGTTTAAATTGTTCTCCCTGACTATTTGAATCAGTGGCCTCGGATAAGAATATAACAAATGTAATCAATGTCTAGGGCAGAAACAGTAATATGGTATGTATAAAACAGAGAAAATTTTTACGGTGTATAAATCAAAGAAAAATCTAACCTGAAAAATGGAGCATTCCTGCAAGGTATAATAGCACCCATGTATTATCTGAAAACCCATAAGAATATTAGCAATAATGTCAAATGGAAAAAAGTACAAGTATTGCGTAATTCCATATATGGCAAACTAATAAAAATATACTTAAATTATAGTATAAAATCTTAGTACTCGTACGTAAAGATATAATGGTTTTAGTGTTCTTGCAGTTGTGAAATTATTTTGTATTACATAGCTTGTGAAATGAAATGGGACTGTATGGACTACAAACTGGCAACTCTGTGATTATTTAAATAAAGAATTAGTCCTACGCTCTGTCGTCATCAGGTAATCAAAATTATCTTTCGGGTCTGAATGCTATCGGAGGCATATTCAGATAAGTGGTCAGTCATGACTAATATTAATGTGGGTCTAATCCACAAAATTTTCAACCATTGTTTTGAAATTGTTTTAATTGCGTAAAAAGATGAATAATTTTTTCCCGGAATTCTTGATGATAACTGAGGAATTTTTTCCCCATGGAATGCACTGCAAGTGCACTTAATCTTTCTAAATTCATAGTGCTTCTTAAAAATGTTTTTTTTTTCTTTTCATTGTTGAAAAGCAGTGTTCTGCCTGTGATGTAATCATAGGATTTTTATCAGACTTGTAATTTCACTAAGAACAGCACCTCCATTATTACATTGTCTTACTTAAAACTAGTTAAGCATTTTTTATTGAATAATTAGCAGCCGGTAAGTATTTATTAGAATAATATCTTTCATTATATCATCACACATACAGTCTCACACTTTCTTAGTTTCTGGCATGAGGTCTTTGAAGGATTCTCAATTGTAAAAGAACAATTTTGAAATATTTGGTAACAGCCAACCAGTTGCAAAATACAGGTTTGTTGAACCTTGACCATAGTTTCGACAGTTTTAAAATGGTATCCTTCAGAAGGTACTGTACATAGTATCAGATTGTCTATTCCAATGTACTGACTCTGTGTATTATATGTACATGTCATTCACTTAATCACTATTTAAAATACATGATTTAAAAGTAGTAGCTCTCTACTGTAGAGCTTTGTCTTGAAATTTTTAAAATATCACATATTAAAATTTTTAAACTAGCAGACATTAAAAATTTTAAGCCAAATCTCTACAGTAGGAAGCTACTGATTTTAATCTTGTATTTTAAATGGTGATTAAGTGGATGAGAATATTACGAAAGAGATAGATTGCTACTGACCATATAGTGGAGATGTTGAATCACAGACGGGTACAACAAAAAGACTATGAAGCACATAAGCTTTCAGTAAAAAGGCCTTTATTGGAATTTAGACAAAAAACACACACACACACACACACACACACACACACACACACACACACATGACCACAGACTCTGGCTGGCAAGACCTCCCCCTCCCTCCCCCCCCCTCCCCCCACCTTTTACACATTGCAATAATAGAAATTCTTCTACGAAATTCAAGGAGTTGTCAAGGCGAAGCATTCTCTGTTTGTTTTCAAATTTTATTTTGCTGTGTGTCGGAATTTTATATCACTGGGTAAGTGATGAAAATTTTTGTTGCTGCATTGTGCATCCCTTTTTGTGCTAAGGGGTCATTCCATCTCAAATCAACTAACAGTCTGAACCTTGATATCTCAGATTTGGATGATTTTTTTTTTCAGGTAATGTACCCACAACACTAGTTTAAATTTGAAATTTTTATGACCTTTGGTTTTTGAGTTTCAAGGGTTTAAAAATAAAAAAAAAAGCCTCGGTTTTTGATCAATCAATGATTGTTTTAAAATGCTGTAGCTCAAAAACTATACAACCTAGAGAGCTCAAACTTGCACCATTGTTTTTCTCTAAAAATTCCCTTCAAATTGCTATGTAACATGACTATGGTACCTAAATCTGAAAATTTTAAACTATGCAAAAAAAAACCATTTTTTGAAATTTCCAAATTGTGTAGCCTCAGATTTTTTTATAAAAATTATATGTGTTGTCCAATCTGACTGACTACATGCATCCGAAATTTCAAGATGGGGTCTCAATGGGTTCTTGAATAAAATAATATTTTACTACCGCAATACACACTAGTGAGGTGAAAAGCAGACTACTTCTAGGCTACGAATACTAAGGTAGGCCTGTGTAATTCTAACAAACTTAAATTATTATGTGAGCCTTTTTATGCAACATTACCCTCTTATTGTTTGTTAATTCATTAAATGATATTTTAATGCGAGAATAAAATATATAAAAAAATAATGGGTCGACAGAAGCGTCCAATCCTACGCGTTGGCTTTGACCCATGATGTAAGGGTGTTGTCATGTGTGACGTCATGACGGCGCGGAGTTTGGTCTGAGTGTGGCTGTCTCCAGTTCTGTTTTATCTTATTTTATTTACTTTCAATGTCTGCTTGTGTCTGTATATGTGTGGATGGATATGTGTGTGTGTGTGTGTGAGTGTATACCTGTCCTTTTTTCCCCCTAAGGTAAGTCTTTCCGCTCCCGGGATTGGAATGACTCCTTATCCTCTCCCTTAAAACCCACTTCCTTTCGTCTTTCCCTCTCCTTCCCTCTTCCCTGATGAGGCAACAGTTTGTTGCGAAAGCTTGAATTTTGTGTGTATGTTTGTGTTTGTTTGTGTGTCTGTCGACCTGCCAGCACTTTCATTTGGTAAGTCACATCATCTTTGTTTTTAGATATATATTTCCTACGTGGAATGTTTCCCTCTATTATAAGTATAATTGGTTGATTTGACATGGAATGACCCTAAGGACAACCTTAATGTGGAGGTAATGAATGACATTTTTTCTTGTGATATTGTAATTATGTACCTCATTGTTCCTTTAGAACTGTAGGGGATTATTTACAAGAAACTTCATGAGGGAATAAATATACTGTGAATCAGTAGTCAGAATGCCCAACTCCCTAAACAGATGTTTACAAGATTATCTTGGGTGAGCAACATACATTATTCGTACAGCATGTTTTTGCACAATGAGGACTTTTTTTCTTAAAGATGAATTACCCCAGAACATATTCCAAGTGACATTATTGAAAGAAATTATGCAAAATATGTCAACCTATTGATTTATCTCTCCCCAAGATTTGCAGTGATAGCTATGTGCAAATATGGCTGAACTAAGTTGTTTTAGGGGCTCTAAAATGTGTTTTTCCAATTTAAATTATTATGTATCTGTATGTCTAAGAATTCTGAAGTTTTCATCCTATTTATTTTTCTTCACTATGTGTTACATTTATCATTGATGAAGTACCTCAAGATATGCAGAACTGAATATTTTGTGTCTTTTTAAAATCGAGAGTGATACCATTTGCAGAAAACCATTTCTTCTGGTTATGTATGCATGCTTGGACTGATTACAATACTTGTGTCATCTAGGGAAAAAAAAAAGAAACAAAACCTAATTCTCCTTGCTGTCTATTAAATGGAAGCTCATTTACACGTATAAGGATGAATTGTAGACCTAATATTGAACCTTTGGGAGCCCCATACATTATTTCTCCACTATCAGAATTATGTTCTATTATTATGTTGGTTGAATTACTAATTACAGCTTTATGCATTCGTTTGGTTAAATATGACATTGTCCATTTGTCAGTTATGCCATTAATCCTATAAAACTTAAGTTTACCTAGGAAAATACTGTAATTCACACATTCAAGTGCTTTACATATGTCACAGAAAATGCCAACCAGTGCCATTTCATTATTTAATGGTTATAAAATCTGGCGAGTGAACACGTAAATGGCATTCTCAGTATAGCAACCCTTCTCAAACCCAAACTTTAATTGGCCGATATTTTTGTTACTGAGGTGAGATGCTATTCTAAAATACATCACCTTCTCAAAAATTTTGGTAAATGATGCCAGCAGTGAAACAGTTTGGTATTTATTGACATCTCTCAATCACTTTTCTTAAAGAGTCGTTTAACAATGGCATGTTTCAGTTTCTTTGGAAAAATGCCTTGAGTTAGTGATTTTGTACATATTTCAAGTAAGACCAGGCTTATGATATGGGAATAAATCTTTACTATTCCATTGGAAACACCATCAAAACTGGATGAACATTGATTTTTGAGAGAATATATAATTTTCTTACTTTCAAAAGAAGAAGTTGGTGATACATTCATTTTATTGAATTTTATGAAAGTTACATTTTTGACATGCTGCTGTAATTTTGCTTTTGAAGTGTTTGTCCCTATGATTTGTACTGTATTTTAGAAATGATTTTTAAATGCATTTACTACCTGTTGACTCATGATTTATAGCCCTTCCATTCAGTTCAATAGTGATGTTGTATTGTTCTGCAGCTGGTTGTCCTACAATAGTTATAATAATAATAATAATAATAATAATAATAATAATAATAACAATAACAATAATATTGCTTTAGTCAACATTGAATCATTCATTGCCTATGTATAAAAACAGGTTACAATTCTTGATACATAACACAATAATACCTTCTTCTGAATACATAATTTATTAACAAAATGATTAACTTACAAATAAAATTATTTGCTTACCACTACTTACATATTTTCTCAAAGCATTTCTTATTCTGCATTTAAGTGTAGTATTCTTCTAATGGGTAAAAGGAACTTTGTAACAGGAATATCTTTAGCAGAAATGTAAGCTTCATTGTGGGTACAGTCATAACTTTACTGGGCAGTGCATTGGCTAACTTTAAACCTGCATATTGTGGACCCTTTTCATAGAGTGCTGTTGTGCAGCTGCTGATGTAAAATTTTTCTTTATTTCTGGCATTGCACTACTGCAAATCAGTGTGGATGTTGGACTGCAGTCTTTTAACAAGGTAATGAGGCTTTTAGGATGTACATATTTGCTATGTTTAGCACACTAGTTTGTGGAAAGAAGCTGTGGCTTGATTTCCTCTATTTTGCTCCTTAGATGATTCTTATAACCCTTGGCAGTAGCTTTTAGATTTGGTTTGATTGTTGCTCCCCAAATTTTTATTCCATAATTCAGGTAAAAGGATAGCAGAGCATGGTACGCAGTCTTTAGGACAATAGTGTCCTTGCAGAACTTGGTAATCATATTAACCACACATATATTCTTAGACAACTAACATGCTAGAGTGTCACCACATATGTCCCACTTTAGACCATGTTGAATTGTTAAACCAAGGAATCTTACACTAAACTCTTTACTGACTCATTGCCTGGAGATACTAAAAGGTATCAGATAGATTATATAATGGTAAGACAGAGATTTAGGAACCAGGTTTTAAATTGTAAGACATTTCCAAGGGCAGATGTGGACTCTGACCACAATCTATTGGTTATGAACTGTAGATTAAAACTGAAGAAACTGCAAAAAAGTGGGAATTTAAGGAGATGGGACCTGGATAAACTGAATAAACCAGAGGTTTTACAGAGTTTCAGGGAGAGCATAAGGGAACAATTGACAGGAATGGGGGAAAGAAATACAGTAGAAGAAGAATGGGTAGCTTTGAGGAATGAAATAGTGAAGGCAGCAGAGGATCAGGTAGGTAAAAAGACGAGGGCTAGCAGAAATCCTTGGGTAACAGAAGAGATACTGTATTTAATTGATGAAAGGAGAAAATACAAAAATGCAGCAAGTGAAGCAGGCAAAAAGGAATACAAACGTCTCAAAAATGAGATCGACAGGAAGTGCAAAATGGCTAAGCAGGGATGGCTAGAGGACAAATGTAAGGATGTAGAGGCTTATCTCATGAGGGGTAAGATATACTGACTACAGGAAAATTAAAGAGACCTTTGGAATAAAGAGAACCACTTGCATGAATATCAAGAGCTCAGATGGAAACCCAGTTCTAAGCAAAGAAATGAAAGCAGGAAGGTGGAAGGAGTATATAGAGGGTCTATACAGGGGCAATGTTCTTGAGGACAATATTATGGAAATGGAAGAGGATGTACATGAAGATGAAATGGGAGATATGATACTGTGTGAAGAGTTTGACAGAGCACTGAATGATTTAAGTCAAAACAAGGCCCCTGGAGTAGACAACATTCCATTAGAACTACTGACAGCCTTGGGAGAGCCAGTCCTGACAGAACTCTACCATCTGGTGAGCAAGATGTATGAGACAGGCGAAATTCCCTCAGACTTCAAGAAGAATATAATAATTCCAATCCCAAAGAAAGCAGGTGTTGACAGATGTGAAAATTACCGAACTATCAGTTTAATAAGTCAAAGCTGCAAAATACTGACGCGAAATCTTTACAGAGATGAATGGAAAAACTTGTAGAAGCCGACCTTGGGGAAGATCAGTTTGGATTCTGTAGAAATGTTGGAACACTGAGGCAATACTGACCCTATGACTTATCTTAGAAGAAAGATTAAGGAAAGGCAAACCTACGTTTCTAGCATTTGTAGACTTAGAGTAAGCTTTTGACAATGTTGACTGGAATACTGTCTTTCAAATTCTGAAGGTGGCAGGGGTAAAATACAGAGCTATTTACAATTTATACAGAAAGCAGATGACAGTTATAAGAGTCGAGGGACATGAAAGGGAAGCAGTGGTTGGGAAGGGAGTGAGACAGGGTTGTAGCCTCTCCCGGATGCTATTCAATCTGTATATTGAACAAGCAGTAAAGGGAACAAAAGAAAAGTTCGGAGTAGGTATTAAAATCCATGGAGAAGAAATAAAAACTTTGAGGTTCGCCGATGACATTGTAATTCTGTCAGAGACAGCAAAGGACCTGGAAGAGCAGTTGAACGGAATAGACAGTGTCTTGAAAGGAGGATATAAGATGAACATCAACAAAAGTAAAACGAGGATAATGGAATGTAGTCGAATTAAGTCGGGTGATGCTGAGGGAATTAGATTAGGAAATGAGACACTTAAAGTAGTAAAGGAGTTTTGCTATTTGGGGAGCAAAATAACTGATGATGGTAGAGAGGATATAAAATGTAGACTGGCAATGGCAAGGAAAGCGTTTCTGAAGAAGAGAAATGTGTTAACATTGAGTATTGATTTAAGTGTCAGGAAGTCATTTCTGAAAGTATTTGTATGGAGTGTAGCCATGTACAGAAGTGAAACATGGACGATAAATAGTTTAGACAAGAAGAGAATAGAAGCTTTCGAAATGTGGTGCTAAAGAAGAATGCTGAAGATTAGATGGGTAGATCACATAACTAATGAGGAGGTATTGAATAGAATTGGGGAGAAGAGGAGTTTGTGGCACAACTTGACTAGAAGAAGGGATCGGTTGGTAGGACATGTTCTGAGGCATCAAGGGATCACCAATTTAGTATTGGAGGGCAGCGTGGAGGGTAAAAATCGTAGATGGAGACCAAGAGAGGAATACACTAAGCAGATTTAGAAGGATGTAGGCTGCAGTAGGTACTGGGAGATGAAGAGGCTTGCACAGGATAGAGTAGCATGGAGAGCTGCATCAACTCAGTCTCAGGACTGAAGACCACAACAACAACAACAACAACAACAATGACTTTTTCAAGTATTTTGGAAAAGACAGGAAGGATTTAGATTGGTCTGTAGTTTTCAGTTTTGTGTTTGTCAACTTTTTTAAGACTGTTATTAACTGGGCTATTTTTAGTCTGAGAAGGTGCCTGATTCTGTTTTATTCTTTACTTCTACAGACAGAGGTACAGAGACATTTTGTCTACTTGCTATTAATACTGATGCCCTCATGCTCTGCGAAACTGGAAGATTTTAGAGAGCTAATGATGTTAATTATTTCTGTGCAATTTTTGGGGGCTAGATATATGCTATGCCCAGGTGGATTGCCTTTAAAATTATACTGCAGGTTATTATGTTTGTCATTGATAGCTTCCCTTACTGAAGAAAAATATTAATTAAAAATATAAGCAATTTCAAGTTCGTCTTTTACAACCATCCAACAGTGGTCAATAATAAAGTTCACACAGGATTTGTCTCTGCCTGTTCTAAAACTGTTTATCACTCCCCAGACACCAGTAGTAACATTTTATGAAGACTCAAGCTTGTTTGCAACATAGTTGCTCCTAGTCTGTATTAATAAATCCTTACAGTATTCTTGATAAATTTTGAAGGCCTCCTTTAGCTTGGGTTTTGTTTATTACTCAACATTGCACTAAGGAATAACTTTAATGTTTCCCTTGCTTCAGTGACATCATTATTTATCCAGATACTTTTGTTTACATTTTTTGTTTGTTTAACTTTATCTACAACTGGACGTATGGTAACAAAACAGTAGTAGAAGTCAGTAGCAAAGCTATCATAGTCGAGGTATCATTCTCAAACCATGGCATGTGTGCTAACAAGCAGTTCAGGCTATTGTGTTAACATTAGACACAATACTTTTGCCTACATATAGTTTCTTTTTAGTGACAACTTATGATCAACAGAGTATTGTTTTCAAGAAATTAGTCTGATTAATCCAAACATACATCTGATGGCTTTCTTCTGCCAGACAAAGATATCTTTTGCCCGAGCTGAGTTTCCCCAAAGGAGTATTCCAGAATGTTAGTGCATATGGAAAAAGGTGTAGTATGCCATAAGCATGAGCTCTTTACTCACACAACCCCTCAGTTTCCTTAAGAGGTACAAAACTCTTGGCAATTTACTGCAGAGCTTTTCTGTGTGGGTGTTCCAATGTAATTTACTATCAAGGTAGATGCCTAACAACTTTGCTGAGTGATTTTGTCCATTATTAATAAGAAAAAAGAGAGTATATTCAGTTTTGCTATTATGTAATGTTAGCCTATTTTTCTGGAACTGCTGAGCTACTTATTCCATCATGGTGTTGTTCATTTGTTTGACGGCATTCACAGCATTATGTGATGTGATAAAAGTTGTATCATCAGCATACATGAAAGATTTATAGAGTAGTAAATTAGGGAGTTCATTCACATATACAATAAATAAGAAAGGTCCTAGCACAGATCCTTGTGGGACTCCATATTTCACGGTCAGAAGCTCTGATTTATTATTTAGATTTACAACAACCATCTGGTTTCTATTTGCCAAATCTGATTTCAGTAATGCTAGATCTATTTTGGCTATTCCACATGTTTCAAGTTTCTTAATCAAAATGCTGTGTGAGACAGTGTCAAAGGCTTAGTGAGCTCTATTAGAATAACATGAGGAGGAAGTTCGGGTTGGTTACACCAAACAACTCCCATTTTGCAATAAGTCATGTACTCACCTAAACACATCATCAGCTCACAAAGAACTGACATTGCGGAACAGCCCAAAGACAATGCTCAGTGTCCAAAGACGATGCTCGGAGTCTAGAGACAAACGTATATCGATGCTGGTGTCGACCTCATCAGCGCCACATAGCCCCCGCCCCCCACAGTACGAAGTACCCTTGAGAGGCCGGGGGGGTCAGCGGGAGTCGGACCACGGTCTGCTCGACAGCGTCATCAGGGATCTGCATGGGTAGATGTCATGAAGGAAGGTTCGGCCACTGAACCCGGAAGTCGTTGAAGCAAGCCGGGCGTCGTACTGGGCGTGCTGGTTGTGCGGCGACAGGTGGGCCAGCAGTTTGCGAGTGGAGCGGAGCGATGATGACGATGTCTCCGGTGGGCGTGGCGAACATACGAAGCATGTCTAGGTCGACGTCGGGCGGAAGGGGAACACATTTCACCAGATGGCAGGGAATGGTGGAGTTTGTGTCATGAGCACTGGATGAAGAGAAACACACGACGAACAGTGAAGCATCGTGCATTATTATTGAGATGTCGTGGATTATGTCCGGGGGGACAGGCACAAACACCTCAAGTGAGGGCATGTTCAAGGTGGTGGGGGAGGGGGTGGTGACAGGGCGAGGCAGGCGACGTTGGAGAGGTCGAAGGGACCGGCGAAGGGCCTGGTGGCAAGGTCGTGATCGTAGGTAAGCTCGACGTGGGGAGCATGTGGTCACTTGACGGAGTGCGTGAGACTGGAGTAGAGGGTAAGGTCGGAGGAGAGCTCGACCATTGGAGCTGGAAGTCATTCGATCGAGTGTGTAAGTCCGACGTGGAGGGAGTGGTGGGAGCGTCGTGAGCCACGACAGCTAGTGGCGTGGTTGTGGCCTGAAGGGGGTAGAAGAAGGCTCGACATGAGCAGGCTTAAGTCTGTTGAGAGAGACTGTAACAGCTGAATCTTTCATCTGAATATCATAGGTGTTGGCTGAGCACCGGAGAACTCGGTACGGGCCATTATATGGAGGTTGGAAGGGAGCATGGACAGTGTCATCTCGGAGCATGACGTACTCACAATTGTCCAGAGATTTCGGGACGTGAGCCTTAGGGCGCGAATGGCTGGCGGGTGGAGGGATATGGAGGTTGATGAAGTGGCGTCTGATGCGGTCCATGAAGGAAGATACATCAGACTGAGGTAGAGAAGCGGAAGGGCTCACAAGTTCGCCAGGGAGAACAATGTTCTGGCCGTATACAAACCCGGCTATTGTGCCTTTGAGGTCTTCCTTATAGATCGCACGAATGCCAAGTAGTACAAGGGGAAGGGCGTCCATCTATAGAGAGTCGTGGCATCGAAGAGCCGCCTTGAAAGTGCGGTGCCAACGCTCGACTAGCCCGTTACTTTGCAGGTGATATGCTGTGGTATGGATGCGCCGGATGCCGCAAATGTTACAAATCTCGTTGAACAGGGCCAACTCAAATTGTCTGCCCTGGTCAGTCATGATGATAGCTGGACATCTGAAACGCAATACCCATGACTCGACGAAAGCTCGAGCAACAGTTTCTACCGTAATATTGGGGAGGGGGACAGCCTCGACCCAGCGAGTTGTTCGATCGCTAGACGAGAGAACATAACAAGAGCCATTAGAGGGGGAGAGAGGGCCGACGATGTCAATATGAATATACTGGAAACGCCCAGGAGGGATCGAAAAGGAGCCGAGGGGTGAATGAAGTGTGCTCACGTACTTTGCAGCGTTGGCACGTGACGCAGGAGCGTGCCCATTGCTAGCAGTCCTTGTTGAAATTTCTCCAGACAAAACGCTCCGCTACGGGGCGGGCGTACGCACGAACACCGGGGTGGGTTAATGAGCTAAATTATGCAATGAGTTGAAGACAGCTCGATGGAGCGTGGTTGGGATGAGGGGCGTAACGTGCCCGTACTGTCGTCGCACCAGAGATGCCAGGGAAGGTGGTGTGGATGAAGTGTAGTGAAGAAGTAGAGTCTGAAATCAGGTTTTGTGTTTCCTCGATGGCGGGTTGGAGGTTAGGCAGTTCAGAGAGGTCTAACAGCGAATGGACGGCGTCGACTTGTGAAAGGAAATCAGCAACTATGCTGTCACCACCCTTTATGTGTCTGACATCAGTGGTGAACTGTGATATGAAGTCCATGTATCTGAAGCGGCGAGGAGACGGGTCAGCTGGCAGGTTTGTAATGGCTGCAGCCAGGCGTTTGTGGTCTGTTAAAACATAGAAAGGGCGTCCCTCAACATGTGTCTTAAAATGATTGATCGCTTTGTAGACCGCAAGCAACTCCCTGTCAAACGCGGACTATTTCCATTGTGCATGGTGAGCTTGCGCGAGAAGAACTGCAGAGGCGAAGTTTGGCTGTCGATTGTCTGGCTAAGGACCTTGCCGATGGTAGTATCACTCATGTCTGTGGTGATGAAAAGCTGCGCGTTGGGATGAGGACGTGCGATGGTGCATGCCTCGGCAAGAAGATTTTTGAGGGCAGTGAAAGAGTCGGTCATTGCAGGGGTCCATGGAACGGGCAAAGATCCAGAAGTGTTGGTCCCTGCCAAGGCATCCGTCAGTGGAGCCTGAATCTCCGCTGCCCGAGGCAGATGTCGATGATAATAATTAACCGTCCCCAGAAAGTGGCGGAGCTCTTTGAATGACGAAGGTCTGGGTAGGTTTAGTATTGTTTGTACTTTCTCAGGGGGCGCTGAAATGCCGTCGGCAGAGACCCGAAAACCAAGAAAAGTGACAGCGAATATATTTAGCTACAAATTGTCCTGGTTGGTCGCGATGCCTGCTGCCACGAGTGTGTTTATAACAATTTGCACATGTCGAATGTTGTCCTCGACGGTGGAGCTGAACACAAGAATGTCGTCAATATATGCAAAGCAGAATTTTAGGTCGAATAGCACTTTGTTGATGAAGCGTTGTCAGGTCTGGGTTGCGTTTTTCAGACCGAAGGGCATGAATCGAAACTGAAATAACCCGATCGGGGTGGTGATTGCTGTCTTCTCGATGTCTTCAGGTGCCATGGGGATCTGGTGGTAGGCCCTTTTGCAATCAATGACAGAGAACGTGGTCGCACCTGCGAGGGAACTGTTAAAGATGGCAACGTTGGGTATGGGGTAGGTGTCCATAATTGTTCGTGCGTTTAGAAGACGATAGCCTCCGCACATGCGCCAGGACCCGTCTTTCTTGGGTGTCATATGTATGGGCGTGGACCAGCTACTGGCAGGGGGTTCAATGACGCCGGAGCTTAGTAGTTCAGAAATCTGATTTTTAAGGTCGGAGAGGCGCTCGGGACAAAGTCGACGTGCTTTACTGGAGATCGGGGGACCTGGCGTGAGGTGAAGCTTGTGAACCATGCCATTGGTGATGACGTAAATGATGCCTGCGGCACGGGAGGCGGTTTGTTTACAATGTGTGGCGTGTGGGGCAGGCGAGGCGTGCTCGTGGTGTTCGGAGCCACTCGGCATATCAGACGGGAGCCGATGCAGCGAACTGTACCAGGAGTCAACGCGACAAGATGGCCGCCGGTCCGAAGCAGTGGCACCGTGGTCGGGTGAGCTCGGTAGAGCTCGTGAGCTGCTAGTGAGCCCATTGTCCGAGGGCATGGCCTGTGGCAGCACTTAAATTGGTGTGCGGATAAGGTGAATGTCGTGACACAAAACACTGAGGCGTAGCAGCGGGACGGAGGTGGAGGTCAGGCACAGATAACAAATTATTGTTCCTGTTGCAGGTCGCAGTATCGAAGTAGGAAAGCATGTGCTGGTGCAGGCACGGGCCTGGTCAGATGCTGAGGAGGTAGACCTGTGAACAAAGCAGTTCTGGCCATATGGCAGGTATTCGCATGGTACCGCATGGATTGCGGCGTGGCAAATCGTTGTCCTGGCGGTAGTGGGTTGTCCGATGAAGTATTTGCAGAAATCGGCATTGGTCCCGCACTGCACAGAGATCCCGTAAGAGGTAACTGCACAGTCGATGAGGGAGGGCACACGTGGCGGGAACAAAGGTGTTTGATAGCCAGAGTCATGCGCACTCCTAACCTCACTTATTGTTGCAGGCTCGAAAACGTCCGGCGAAATCGGCAGAATCATCGAGTGAGAGGCATTTTGTTGCAGTCCTAGCGGGTGTACATCGCCCGCAACACGATGCATGTCGATCACAAAATCCGGCGTTAGGCGCTGGGCCGAAGTCATTGTTCGAATGCTGTGTCGATGTAATACGCGAAAATAACCGACGCGGAGGTTGCGGACACAGTAAAACGGCGAAAACAGAAGATGTAACAACTCGGGGTCACCAGTGAGGAGGAAGTTCGGGTGGGTTACATCAAAAACTCCCATTTTGCAATAGTTCATTTAATCACCTAAATACATCAAAGGCTCACAAAGAACTGACATGGCAGAACAGCCCAAAGACAATGCTCAGTGTCCAAAGATGATGCTCGGAGTCTAGAGACAAACGTATATCGATGCTGATGTTGACCTCATCGGCGCCACAAAATATGTGTCGTGCCTGTGGTATCACCGCCAGACACCACACTTGTTAGGTGGTAGCCTTTAAATCGGCCGCGGTCCGTTAGTATACGTCGGACCCGCGTGTCGCCACGATCAGTGATTGCAGACCGAGTGCCGCCACACTGCGGGTCTAGTCAAGAGAGACTCTCTAGCACTCGTCCCAGTTGTACAGCCGACTTTGCTAGCGATGGTTCACTGCCTACGTACGCTCTCATTTGCTGAGACGACAGTTTAACATAGCCTTCAGCTACGTCATTTGCTACGACCCAGCAAGGCGCCATATTCTTCAAGAATGTATTCTGAACTGATAATATTGTGAATCATGTACCGTCAAAAGCGACGTTCATCATTAATGGATTAAAGTTAAGTATCAAACTAATTACGTCCGCTTTCTGAATTCTAATTCCTTGTCATGTTCCAGACCTCACGTCAGTATAGTCCTTCCCTCCTCACGCCAGCCTGCGTGAGCTAAAACGCGTGCATTTCGGCCTCCTCTAGTAACACGGTGTTGGCACTTCTGCCAACACAACGTGCCTATTTTCAGATCCATGCAGTACTGATAATACAGGTCCTTGTACTGTCCTATTTCTCGATAGCCCACTTTGTAACCCATATTGGACTGTGTTGAGGATGTTGTTACACTCAAAAAAGTCTTACATTAATCTTTCAATAATTTTCGACATTATTGGTATTTTTGCTATAAGTCTGTAATTTTGCGGTGAATTTTTTCTCCTTTTTTGTATGTGGGCAAGACATTTGTCAGTTTGAGACAATCTGGAAATGTTCCCTCTCTAAACATCCTATTTATGAGTTGAGACAGTGGAATCTATTATTCTTTTTATGATAAAGTTAGAGAAACCTTGTACGCCTTGAGTTCTGCAGTTTTCAGTGATCTAGTAACACTCAGTGTCTTAAGATAAATAGTCCACCAGCAGAATTTTGGAAAGTCTACCTTAAGCTCTGCTTCTTGTGAACTGGGAGCTCTATCCACATTGTCACCTAAATTACTTTCATTTAACATTGCTAATTTCCCAGAATATATAATACTAATAATATTTAGTTCGTCTGCAGTCAAACAGATAGATTTTCTGTAGTGTGTCCTGTTTCTGTTTTAACTGTTTTCCATGTAGCTTTATATTTGCTACTGGACTAAGAAACTAGGTATCACTGGCTGTTTTCTTTGCAGAAATGATATCTTTTGTGAATATCTCTTTTAATTTATCATATTAATGTCTATACTCATTAATAGTATGGGATTTGTCATAGCAGATTTTTAACAGAATTCTTAAATTATTCAAGTAAGGTGGGTATCAGGTAGCTACATTTTTGTTTTGTCTTGTCCTTGCGTTTAGAGTGTTGTGCTTAATAATGAAGTGACAGCATTCACTAAATATAGTTATAACGGTAAGCAAGAAATAATCAAAAGCATCATTCAGTGAGTCATTCTTCATGACAGTGGTACACCAGTCAATTGTTAAAAGTCTTTGTGTGAAATCTGGACAGTTAGCAGTTTTTACTCTCTCTCAGGTCTAGGTTCTATTGGCTGAACATGATCTTTTTTTGGACCCCAATAATTTTAGGAATATTCCATTGTGGTCAGATAACAGCCATTTAACAACATTTAAAATTACATCATCTCTGCAAATGTTTGGTATAACGTTATCTAGACAGGCACTGTATTGTATTGTATTTATTTGGTCCAGTAAATGTTACATTTACAGAACACACACAAGTTCATAAACATTGAGACAAGTAGATATTGTAGTGATCAGCACATAGGAGTTTGTGCTTGTGAATTAATGCCGAAAATAGTTCATTTTTAATTGTAATGGCATACAGATACCCAGTGGGAAATTTTGAACTATTTACAAGGAATCTGGATTCCTTACTGTGCTATCTGTCAGACAGCAGCAAGCAATAGTCTGCAGTGACTTCAGTGTTGATTTTCTAAGGGATTCTGATAGGAAAAATTATCTGGAAACCTTATTTGTATCCTACAATATGACCTCACTAATTAACTTTCCAATAAGGGGGGACAAAGACAGTAGGACACTAATTGATGATGTTTTCTTTGATGAAGCTCAGATGAAGAAAATAACTGTTTACCCAGAAACAAATTCTCTCTCTGATCATGATGCACAGTTAAGATAAATAACACAGTGCTTTACAATATGGATACTTCTCAGTAGAACTCAGTTAGAACAATGAGCGACCCCAAGACAAATGTCTTTAAGTATAGTTCATAGGAAAAGACATCAGATGTAATTTATGCTAACATAAATTTTAATCTATTCCATGACAAATACATATTATCTGAAAATAGCTTTCTGCATAAGCTAATCAGACGGGACAGTAAAGAGCTATGTAAACAATCATGGATCACTAGATGGATTAAAGTATGTATGTATGTATGTATTATCGTTATTATATACTTACAGTCACTAGCCTCTTAATATTCAAAGTACTTATGAATGCTAACCAGAATCTCTATGAGTTTCAAAGTAGGTCAGATATGCCTCCACCACGCACCGTATGGTGGATTGCGGAGTATGTATGTAGATGTAGATGAACATGATACAAGAAATGGGATCTTACTAGACATTCCTTGGTAAAGTGAAAAATAATTTTTTACATGCTGGCAAAATATTTTTAAACAGTGCAGCCTACCTTATAGCACTAGGAAATTACATGAAAGTAAATTTAAATGTTGGTAGAGACTTTGCTGAAAGAAAAAGCATTTTATAACACAAATGAATTTACATGCACTGAAAACAGTGATGAATTTTTATTAATGTGACTGTGAATACAATCTTATATGTAGCCTACATAATCTATGTAACGAAACATATAATTTAAATCTAAAGCAATATCCATCTAATACTATTTATATATTTTACTCTTTGTATAATTATGTATGTACTGACGATGCTTTACACAACATACCAATTGTTCACAGACAAATAAATCACTTTCAGTTATATTACAGAAAACGCCATCTGAATGTGTTTTGAAACATCTGTTGTGTCCTCAGCCATGACAGTTACAAGGGAAGCTATTCTAATTTCTGTCCATATCTCCTCATATCATATTTGTAGCACGCAGTCAAGTCTCTTATTCTGAATAACCTTAGAAACATGTTTGAAGTCTGCAAAGGTTTCTAAGTGATTTTTGAAATCTCAATGTAAGTTAGATACAAAACTTACTAATCCCCTGAATATATATGAATTTACTGAAATGTCGTTTTCACAATGCCAATGTCAGGGAATTTTGAAGTTTTTTCAAAAAGAATGCAGCCCATTTTGGACAAAATTTCGTCGTTATTTTTAATCTTTATATTATGCTGATTGATTGAAAGTCTATGTGCCACACTAAGTTTTCCCTTAATACTTCCAGTTCCTAAAAGCGACAGTGAAACAACATTACCAATATGTTTCTTGCTCATCATCCTTTTCAATTTTTTTCTTCAACAGTGCATTTTTTACTTCAAAGCTGCAAAGTCAACTTTTCTTTTGGTACCAATTTTATTTATTTATGTATTATCCATATCAACCTACTAATTATACTGGACTCATCATACATTGAACTTAAAAACATGACATGTGCAAAATGATATTGCCTACAACATACACCAGAAAATGTACAATTTCCTTGCATATTAATGGTGTATAATAATCTGTTTCTCAGTAAAAACCTACATTTAGAATAAATAGCGATATAGTAGTATACTGAAACATACAGAGATAGAAATTTATCACAGTATTTATCACACAACTGCTTTACAGACATTGGAGATTAGTTTATAAAATTATTTTCTTGATCTTCAAGATATTCAGTCACTGAGTAGCATCCTTTATCAGTCTTTAAATGTATTGAGGCTATGGGAATCAGGTCGCTTAGCTGCCGTAATAACCTGAACACCACTTGTATGAAACTCGTATTTATTCTAACTGCACAATTACACATATACACACATAAACAAGCTTTGCGAGCATCACCGGTCGAAACATAAACACACATTGCACAAAGGCGCGCACCAAGACCCCGTGTCCTAAGAGTGTGTCAGTGCGCAGAGATACCACTCTGCTCTATTGTGGTGGTCGATGACCGCCACAGAGCCCCTCCCTTCCAGTGCGTAGCATGGTGAGAGGAGGTGATGCAGGTTGGCGTGGTGATTGGTCCGCTGTGATGAAGTCGCGGTGCCACTCTGGTGGGCGTAGCGAGCGACCGAAATGGGAAACTGGGATCAAGCGGCCTGGCGATGCGGGGGTGTGGTGTGGCGTGAGTGGTATGCGAATGCAGAGGTGGCCGTCCTCGTCGATCGAAACGTGCGTAGGAGTGTAACCTGGGCAGCTGAATCGCCCAATGTGCAGGGGGGAACATGCAGGACGAACAGTGTCCCATCTCGTAGCTGGGGAGACAGGTCCTCGACCGAAAAAGGTGACACGGCGACGTGGAAAACGGCGACGCTGACATCGTCGGTCTGCAGGGCCGGTCTATGGAAACACTAAGGTGACGGGAGGGAGGGGTGTAACCTTCACACGCGACCTTTCCTGCAGCCTCTGAGCACTCATCATCACACGCATCGTCACACGCGTCACGGTTACCGGAGGGGGGTTTTGGCGCTTTTGAGGTATTAGAGATGCAAGGTGGCACAAGAGTGCGGTCAGGG
Organism: Schistocerca serialis cubense; assembly: GCF_023864345.2. Classification (NCBI taxonomy): domain Eukaryota; kingdom Metazoa; phylum Arthropoda; class Insecta; order Orthoptera; family Acrididae; genus Schistocerca; species Schistocerca serialis. The sequence goes on along the minus strand of NC_064647.1, from coordinate 252,721,365 downwards.
TGGAAGTTGTATTCTGAAGTTGCCTCGTCGTTGAGGCGCCAAGCTGGTTTGAGGTGCGAGACGGACGCGCAGCATCACGTAACTGCAAACGTGTGCGTCTTTGTGCAGGAAGACTCGAGGGACCATCTGTGCTGGTGGGGGTGTGGGGCGAACATTCGCGGCGAAGTGTCGGACGCGTTCTATAAGCGCTGGAAGTTCTGACTGCAGGGGAGGATGCAGGCTGAGTTGGCATCCCTTCTCTCCCAGCTTCAGGCAGTGTTGGCTTCAGTCACACAGCTTGAGGCTGTTGCCAATGGGCATCACTGTGGGGTTCCGGATGGGGGTTTGTCGGGGACGGCCAGCTCATCCCACACATCCCCCGATCGGACTACGACTGTGGTTGCCCGGGATACTGCCCGCATTGAGGCTGATCCCTCACCTGTGGTAGAGTGGGAGGTCGTCTCAAGGTGTGGCAGGGGGTGAAAGACATTCCGGAGGGCTGAACGGAAGGCCTCTCCAGTTTGTCTGACGAACCGGTTTCAGGCTCTGTCTCAGGCTGATACCGATCTTCGGCCTGACATGGCTGCTTGTCCTGTTCCAGAGGTTGCCCCTCAGTCTGCAAGATCCGGGCGGTCGCAGAGGGTGGGCTTACTGGTAGTTGGGAGCTCCAACGTCAGGCGCGTAATGGGGCCCCTTAGGGATATGGCAGCAAGAGAGGGGAAGAAAACCAATGTGCACTCCGTGTGCATACCGGGGGGAGTCATTCCAGATGTGGAAAGGGTCCTTCCGGATGCCATGAAGGGTACAGGGTGCACCCATCTGCAGGTGGTCGCTCATGTCGGCACCAATGATGTGTGTCACTATGGATCCGAGGAAATCCTCTCTGGCTTCCGGCGGCTATCTGAATTGGTGAAGACTGCCAGTCTCACTAGCGGGATGAAAGCAGAGCTCACCATCTGCAGCATCGTCGACAGGACTGACTGCGGACCTTTGGTACTGAGCCGAGTTGAGGGTCTGAATCACAGGCTGAGACGGTTCTGCGACCGTGTGGGCTGCAGAGTCCTCGACTTGCGCCATAGGGTGGTGGGGTTTCAGGTTCCGTTGGATAGGTCAGGAGTCCACTACATGCAAGAAGCGGCTACACGGATAGCAGGGGTTGTGTGGCGTGGGCTGGGCGGTTTTTTAGGTTAGATGGCCTTGGGCAAGTACAGAAAGGGCAACAGCCTCAACGGGTGCAGGGCAAAGTCAGGACATGCGGGGAACAAGCAGCAATCGGTATTGTAATTGTAAACTGTCGAAGCTGCATTGGTAAAGTACCGGAACTTCAAGCGCTGATAGAAAGCACCGAAGCCGAAATCGTTATAGGTACAGAAAGCTGGTTGAAGCCAGAGATAAATTCTGCCGAAATTTTTACAAAGGTACAGACGGTGTTTAGAAAGGATAGATTGCATGCAACGGGTGGTGGAGTGTTCGTCGCTGTTAGTAGTAGTTTATCCTGTAGTGAAATAGAAGTGGATAGTTCCTGTGAATTATTATGGGTGGAGGTTACACTCAACAACCGAGCTAGGTTAATAATTGGCTCCTTTTACCGACCTCCCGACTCAGCAGCATTAGTGGCAGAACAACTGAGAGAAAATTTGGAATACATTTCACATAAATTTTCTCAGCATGTTATAGTCTTAAGTGGAGATTTCAATTTACCAGATAAAGACTGGGACACTCAGATGTTTAGGACGGGTGGTAGAGACAGAGCATCGAGTGACATTATACTGAGTGCACTATCCGAAAATTACCTCGAGCAATTAAACAGAGAACCGACTCGTGGAGATAACATCTTGGACCTACTGATAACAAACAGACCCTAACTTTTCGACTCTGTATGTACAGAACAGGGAATCAGTGATCATAAGGCCATTGCAGCATCCCTGAATATGGAAGTTAGTAGGAATATAAAAAAAACGGAGGAAGGTTTATCTGTTTAGCAAGAGTAATAGAAGGCAGATTTCACACTACCTAACAGATCAAAACGAAAATTTCTGTTCCGACACTGACAATGTTGAGTGTTTATGGAAAAAGTTCAAGGCAATCGTAAAATGCGTTTTAGACAGGTACGTGCCGAGTAAAACTGTGAGCGACGGGAAAAACCCACCGTGGTACAACAACAAAGTTAGGAAACTACTGCGAAAGCAAAGAGAGCTTCACTCTAAGTTTAAACGCAGCCAAAACCTCTCAGACAAACAGAAGCTAAACGATGTCAAAGTTAGCGTAAAGAGGGCTATGCGTGAAGCGTTCAGTGAATTCGAAAGCAAAATTCTATGTACCGACTTGACAGAAAATCCTAGGAAGTTCTGGTCTTGCGTTAAATCAGTAAGTGGCTCGAAACAGCATATCCAGACACTCCGGGATGATGATGGCATTGAAACAGAAGATGACACGCGTAAAGCTGAAATACTAAACACCTTTTTCCAAAGCTGTTTCACAGAGGAAGACCGCACTGCAGTTCCTTCTCTAAATCCTCGCACAAACGAAAAAATGGCTGACATCGAAATAAGTGTCCAAGGAATAGAAAAGCAACTGGAATCACTCAACAGAGGAAAGTCCACTGGACCTGACGGGATACCAATTCGATTCTACACAGAGTACGCGAAAGAACTTGCCCCCCTTCTAACAGCCGTGTACCGCAAGTCTCTAGAGGAACGGAAGGTTCCAAATGATTGGAAAAGAGCACAGGTAGTCCCAGTCTTCAAGAAGGGTCGTCGAGCATATGCGCAAAACTATAGACCTATATCTCTGACGTCGATCTGTTGTAGACTTTTAGAACATGTTTTTTGCTCGAGTATCATGTCGTTTTTGGAAACCCAGAATCTACTATGTAGGAATCAACATGGATTCCGGAAACAGCGATCGTGTGAGACCCAACTCGCTTTATTTGTTCATGAGACGCAGAAAATATTAGATACAGGCTCCCAGGTAGATGCTATTTTTCTTGACTTCCGGAAGGCGTTCGATACAGTTCCGCACTGTCGCCTGATAAACAAAGTAAGAGCCTACGGAATATCAGACCAGCTGTGTGGCTGGATTGAAGAGTTTTTAGCAAACAGAACACAGCATGTTGTTATCAATGGAGAGACGTCTACAGACGTTAAAGTATCCTCTGGCGTGCCACAGGGGAGTGTTATGGGACCATTGCTTTTCACAATATATATAAATGACCTAGTAGATAGTGTCGGAAGTCCCATGCGGCTTTTCGCGGATGATGCTGTAGTATACATAGAAGTTGCAGCATTAGAAAATTGTAGCGAAATGCAGGAAGATCTGCAGCGGATAGGCACTTGGTGCAGGGAGTGGCAACTGACCCTTAAGATAGACAAATGTAATGTATTGCGAATACATAGAAAGAAGGATCCTTTATTGTATGATTATATGATAGCGGAACAAACACTGGTAGCAGTTACTTCTGTAAAATATCTGGGAGTATGCGTGCGGAACGATTTGAAGTGGAATGATCATATAAAATTAATTGTTGGTAAGGCGGGTACCAGGTTGAGATTCATTGGGAGAGTGCTTAGAAAATGTAGTCCATCAACAAAGGAGGTGGCTTACAAAACACTCGTTCGACCTATACTTGAGTATTGCTCATCAGTGTGGGATCCGTACCAGATCGGGTTGACGGAGGAGATAGAGAAGATCCAAAGACGAGCGGCGCGTTTCGTGACAGGGTTATTTGGTAACCGTGATAGCGTTACGGAGATGTTTAACAAACTCAAGTGGCAGACTCTGCAAGAGAGGCGCTCTGCATCGCGGTGTAGCTTGCTCGCCAGGTTTCGAGAGGGTGCGTTTCTGGATGAGGTATCGAGTATATTGCTTCCCCCTACTTATACCTCCCGAGGAGATCACGAATGTAAAATTAGAGAGATTAGAGTGCGCACGGAGGCTTTCAGACAGTCGTTCTTCCCGCGAACCATACGCGACTGGAACAGGAAAGGGAGGTGATGACAGTGGCACGTAAAGTGCCCTCCGCCACACGCCGTTGGGTGGCTTGCGGAATATAAATGTAGATGTAGATCCTCGACGAATTGTCCTGGGAGGACGAGGGGTTCCCCGTACAACAATTCCGCTAGGGAGGATTGAAAATCGTCTTTGTAAGCCGAACGGACACCTAGTAATACCCAGGGGAGGGCTTCGGACCAAGATCTGTTGTGGCACATCAGCGCTGCTTTTAATGTGTGATGCCAGCGCTCGACCGACCCATTGCTTTGTGGGTGGTAGGCGGTTGTACGTAATTTGTTTGCACCGAATAGATCGCATAATTTGCCAAAGAGCACAGCTTCAAATTGTCGTCCTCAGTCCATCGTGACCGAAGATGGGCAACCGAACCGCGCGATTCAGGAGGTGATGAAGGCCCGTGCGACAGTCGGCGGTAATGTCTGTTATTGGTATCGCCTCCACCCACCGACTAACACAGCGGATGATAGATAAAATGTATCGGAAACCCTCGGAAGGAGGGAGCGGTCCGACCAGGTCGAGATGGACGTGACGGAACTTGCCTTTCTGTACCTCAAACGAGCCCAACGGTGGGTATGCGTGACGGCCGACCTTAGCGCGTTGGCAAGGTATGCATGCCCGTGCCCAGTTTTTGCAGTCTGCTCTAATCCCAGTCCATACAAATCGCTGTGTGGTGAGGCGTGTGGTAGCTCGAATACTGGGGTGTGGTAGGTCGTGGATAGTGGCACAAGGCGGCCGGTACTAGGGGGCGGCCAGTACCTGTAGAGGCGTCACAGAGGACTGGTAAGGCCGAACCTGGAATCCGGCGGGGCTCAATTGAGAGCGAGGTGGATACGCAACTCAGTAACTGTTGAATGTCGTCATCCGCTTGTTGTTGGGCAGCTAGGTCGTCGAAGTCCCAAGAAAACGAGATCGTACCGACCCCTGACATGTAGTCAGCTACGACGTTGTCTGCACCCTCGATATAATGGACGTCTGTTGTGAATTGACATATTAGGTCCATGTGTCTGAAACGGCGGGGGGGAAGGTCGGTTGTGGGATTACACACAGCGTCCGCCAACGGTTTGTGGTCTCCATATATGGTCACTGACCTACCCTCAATGTCCTCTCGGAAATGCCGAACTGCCTCGTAAATAGCAAAGAGTCCTCGGTGGAAAGTGGACCACTTACGCTAGGAGGCTGACAACTTCCGCAAGAAGAAACGTAGTGGTTGTGCGGAGCCTGCCATCTGCTGCAGGAGCACAGCGCCGATAGCAGCGTCGCTTGCGTCAGCTGTGATTGAAATTGGGGCGTCAGATACCGGGTGCGTGAGCGTGACAGCGTTCGCTAGTGCCGTTTTTAGTGCGTCGAACGCGCGTCGCATGTCGTCGCCCCACGGGACCTTGCGGAGCCCTGAAGTATTCTTTCTGGTGAGTGCGTCGGTGAACGGAGCCTGTAGGGATGTGGCGTGTGGGATGTGCCGCCGGAAAAAAATTTATCATCCCTAAAAAACGACGTAGGTCGCGGTAAGTCTCGGGCAGGGGGAGGTCGCGTATAAAGGCGACTCTGTCTGACGTGGGGCGGGACCCTTCTGCGGAGTCAGTATAGCCCAAAAATGTCACACTAGCAGACCGCAACTGAGATTTATCGTCGTTGATTTGGATTCCATTCTCGGCGAGAATACTCAGAACTGTTGATAAGTGCTGTTCGTGTTCCTCGAGGGAAGTTGATGAAATGAGGATAGCGTCCAAATACGAGTAACAGTATGGGAGTGAGTAAAGGATGGAGTCGATAAACAGTTGCCGAGACTGTGCGTCGTTTTTGAGGCTGTACGGCATGTAACAGTATTCGTACAGTCCAATGGTGATAATTGCTGTTTTAGGGATGTCGTACTGGTACATGGGGATCTGTTGGTACGCTTTTCGGCAGTCAAGTACACTAAAAACGCGTGCGCCATGGAGTTGTTGGGCGAAATCTTGTATGTTTGGTATAAGGTAGTTGTCTAAAATCGCTCTGGCATTCCACTGTCGGTAGTCGCCACACAAACGAAATAAACCGTTCTTCTTGGGCACTAGATGGATAGGCGAGGACCAATTGCTGTTGGATGGACGGACAGTACCCGAATCTAAGAGTTCCTGTACAGCGGTTTTTGCATGCTGTAATTTGGTGGCATTAAGGAGTCGAGCCTGTTGCGTACTGGGGGGCCTTCCGTGGTGTTCAAACGGTGACAGGTACCGTTAGTAATCGCGCCTATCACCTGTGGGATACCCTGGGGAACCACACTGGGACTAGGTGGGGTAACGCGCACTACATCATAGGTAGGAATGTCACTGACCTGCAGGAAAATGCATCGTTGCGGAGGTATCTGTGCCTCGGTGGAGTTCTCGTGGATGTATCCCCGCGGTGCGGAAGCGTCCGCTGCTGCCTCCCGTGCGTGTGACAGTTCGGCTGACGTGATGGTGATGAGCTGTTGCAGGCGCGCGTTTTCGGCTCGAAGGTCGCAGATCTCGAGGCGCTGGATTGTCAGGCGCGACCAGGCGGAGGAGAGCTCTGTCGTGAGATGGACGCGTTCGGATGTCACGGTGGACAAGGTATCACAGTGTGTGGCAGGGGGCGGGGGGAAGGTGGCGAAAATCCCCGGTATCCTGTTGCCGGAAGCGTGATGCAGGAGGGCTGCTGCCTCGAGGTCTGGCGAGAGCCCAAAGTTATGCAGGAAATCAATACCGATAACGGAGCAGTCGACATCCGCGACGCAAAATGTCCAGGTGCAGCGTAAATCAGACGAGAGATTTAGTTGGAGTCCGGCTGAACCGTTGACTCGAACTGCGGAATTGTTAGCTGCTCGCAATGGCACGGCGGGTGTCAATGTCGAAGATGGGGTGCTCGACTTACGAATGACGCTAGCATCGGCGTCCGTGTCCACGAAGAAATGGAGTGTGCTCGTCCTGTCGTGGATGTACAGTCTGCCGGCGCGGTGAGCAGCGGGGATGGTCAGTCGATAATGATTTGGCGCACTAAACTGCCGGTGCGAGCCGTGGCACCTATTCTGACAAGGGGAGGCCGCCAATTGTGAAATTCAGATTCGTTTCATACTGCGCATAATAAAAGCTCATGGCCAGAGGTGTAATGTGGCAAAGCACCAAGATGCACTTCTCAGCCGTTGTCTAGGGAATCGACAGTTAGAAGAAACCGTTGTGGTGAAATACTCTCTACGATTAATAATTTTCTACAGCGCCGTGGCGCAGCGGTAAGCGCTCGCGTTCGTAATTCGAAGGTCGCCGGATCGAATCTCGCGCAATGCAACTTTTTTATTATTTGTTTTTTCTAATTCAAATACACACACACACACACACACACACACACACACACACACACATATATATATATATATATATATATAATTCCCGCAATCAGTTGCAACAATTATGCATATAATAAGTTGTTGAAAGTCGTTTGTCGTGGAAAAATAATACTTGAAATAAAACACAATATCACAAATAATATTCAAGTGGATACAATATATATATTAATCGTAGAGAGTATTTCACTGCAGCGGTTTCTTTTAACTGTCGATTTTCTCGACAACGGCTGAGAAGTGCATCTTGGTGCTTTGCCACATTACACCTCTGGCCATGAGCTTTCATTATGCGCAGTATGAAACGAATCTGAATTTCACAATTGGCGGCCTCCCCTTGTGAGTCGCGCTTCCCGTTTGTGTAGTTGCAGGGTGCGCGACAAGAACGCGCAGCGTCGCCGAACGCGATATGATACCAGCATAGTGGGTATGCTGGGTGTTGTGCCGAGCCGGCAACGTCACGTGGTGTGTTCTGTTGCGCCCGCATGGAGGTGGGCGGGCAATCGGTCGAGGAACCGTAACAAGTGCGGCCGTCTGGCCACCAGGGGGCTCCATCGGCTGTTGCTGTGAGCTGCGCGCCCGGCCTCTGCCGGCCGGCCGGTGACACGTAGTAGATGTGACGGCAGTGTCGCCAACATTCGGAGTGTCGGAAAAGCAGGAGGACGCGACCTGGCGATGTTTGATGATGGAATATGCCTGGTCCGCCAGTCGTAGTTTTTCCTCCAGAGTGGCGTTTTGGTAAGCCAACAGGTGTAGTTGGAGGTCTGGCGGTAATTTCGCAAGCCACAACGCCCAGAGTGCGAGGTCGGCGAGTTGCTCCTTGCCCACCTGTGCCCTTAAATGGCGCCAAAGTTGTGAAGGCGTACGGTCCCCTATTGGCACGTCGTGAATTATGTAGTGGATGGCTTCTGCTGGAGGGCGCGATAAGCGCTCGATGATGCGAGCTCTTGCGATGGCATATTTGTGCTCGCTTGGTGGCGAGAGCAATAGGACGCTGACCAAGTCCGGGTCGTCATGGAGGTGGGTAATTAAACAAATGAAACGTGCGTCGTCTCCCCACACTCCGTGAATGTCCAGAATATTGTCCACTAACACAAACCACAATATAAATATAGCGTTGTCCTTCTGTAGTTGTGGCAGCTTCGGAAACCGCCCTACAGGTGGCTGCTGTGGCGTTTTGGGAAGATGGCGATGGGGGGGGGGGGGCAGTGGAGGCCCGGAAACTGGTATAGGGTCGAGTGTCTGTACTATAGCGCAATTAGGCCTCTGACCACACGACACACACGGCGTGGGAAGAAATGCGGTAGGCGCGGGCGTCGCGGCTGCTGCAAGTGCGGTCGCATGCTGTTGGTATGTCGGGAACGCAGCGGTATGCGCTTCGGGCGAAAGTACCTGGTCGTGTGTCGGGCTGGTATGTAACATATTCATACGGGATGTTGTTGAGCACTGTGGTGAGGGAAGTTCTTGTTTCACCTGCAGTACGAAGTCCGGAAACTGCCACGCGTTTGGATGCACTGCAACATGTGTGGACCACGGTGCGTGGACTGTGCTAGTGGGGTTATTTTGTGCACACGGGTTTAACACTGTAGTCGGAGCCATCGATGGCTGAATTACCGGCAATTCGGCCATGAATGAAATTGTAGGCAACTCATGAAGAGCTCCGGCTCACAAATCACATGGTGGTTCATCGGTGCGTAACGGTGGCAAGAGGAAAGATGAGAAACGCGCGTACTGTGGTCGTATCGAAAACGTCTGGGGTCACCACTATGGGAATCTGGTCGCTTAGCTGCCGTAATAACCTGAACACCACTTGTATGAAACTCGTATTTATTCTAACTGTATAATTACACATATACACACATAAACAAGCCTCGCGAGCGTCACCGGTCGAAACGTAAACACACACTGCACAAAGGCTGAGTTAATTAAATGAAACAACAAGTTTACTGTTACCAGTCACCATTTTATTTATTTCCACAACGCGTTTCGAAGGTTTAAACGTCCATCATTGGGTGGATTTACATTAGTTAGTATGACATTTGCGCGTGTGTTGTGTTACGATTTTTGGAGGAACTAATTGTGGCACTGTCTAGTGGAGAAACAAGACACTATTTCAGAACATGGTTTTGTCGGAAGAAACCCAAAACCATGTTCTGAAATAGTGTCTTGTTTCTCCACTAGACAGTGGACGTATCACCTGCTACATTGATAACGAGCCTATCAACAACAGAATCTACGAAGACAACCAGACGCAGCATTTTCTCTTCTTCTTTTATGACGAGCCGTTCAATATCCCGCGAGCGCTCGGCAGTGACGTGTGTACAAGCTGCGTGCGTTAGTTCCAGTACGTCCGGCAGCTTAACATTCTTGTTTCTTCTGGGGCCAAATCCTGCAGTTTGGCTCCAGATCAGTTGTGTTGGATTCATATCGTAATGGTACATTGGAAAATGTAAAAATGCAGCGTTTGTATGATGTGCACGATGCTATGAAAATGATTGTTCTTCATGTTTCTACGACACTTACCTATCTCTGTGGTATAAAACGATGGACATAGTCCAAATAAAGAGGGTTTGGTTATTAATTTTTGCCTTAAAAATTAAATTGTTATGTTTTCTTAATTTAAACAACTTGGGGATACTGGGGATATTTGAACAAACGCACGAACAGCCGCATTTGGTTCACATTCCATTACGCTAATGGATACGTGTAATGTGTCTTTCTGTATAAGTTACATGAGGATTCTATTAAGTTCGTGAAGTTAAATTTCGTAAAGCTATATTTCATAAAACCTCGTAAGAAACAAATACAAATAAGCAATATTATATTTGCTAGTTGCCAAATTAAACTTTAAATTCTGATTGAAAACGAGCGCCAGGCTCCCTACAAATAATATCAGATGCGTTAGCGTACTAAAATTTATGAAAAGAGGCACCGGACCTATAATAAATTGTATCACTGAAAATGGTTACTTTATGATAAAATAAATCTTGTGATTTGATGCTAATTAATTTTGATAGTATTTTTAAATAAGTTCTTCTGCTCCAGCTTCGTCGTATTTCCTGTGGGAATAAAAAGTTTAAATGCGCCGCGTAATGGCGGCCAACTTTTTCTCAGTCAAAGATGATCGCAGCTAGCTCCGCAGCAGCTGCAAAAACTCTTGCGTTATAACAAACGTGGCGTGGGTTCCTTAAATGATTCCTCTGCATTCCAGATTAGCTTATTATATTTTCGTAACTCTTTTACACATCAATTATGTTCTAGTAATTAAACGAGAGCAAGACAAAAGCTATCGCAATACAATCGTACCTTCTGCACTCAAACAATAGCTAAGACACAAGAAAACATCAGAAGACGACTAAGTTCATTGTCTCCCAGCCTTTTTATAACAAAGATTATAGTGTTCAGTTCTTTAGTTTACACATGTGATCTTATATCACAGAGAATAATGTCTTTTTCCTATTATCAGAATCGATAATTGTCTTTAAAGTTATTTCGTCACTTTGTCCGTATCACAATTAGGCATTAAAGTTCACACAACATTACGCGTGTATTGTTCTTTTGTCGTTATTTATATTGTTCATGTCAAATATATGGAAAGGGACACTATATGCGCTCAACGTAGGTACGTTTACTAATTGCAATATATAGAACGCTAGGAAAACTTCAAAGCCGATCATCTCCGTAAATTTATGAAAAACATTAAGAACAGCGTATTTCTCGGCACTTTTTAAGCGTGTTCCATGCGCGTGTTTCACTACGGAACAGAAAGCAGCCTCGGCCATTTCCAGAATGTGCGTTAACAGCGCGACAATCAGAGCATAACGCTGTAGCGACTGTGACTGTACACGATTTTTGAAATAGAAACTACGTAGCTAAGGCGTGATTAAGAAAAACCTTGATGACTGTTAATACATTTGAATATCTTAAAGTTTCATTGAACGTAACTTAGTCATAAATATCAAATACATACATGAGACCTACTTCCAAGAGCATAACAACACTAGCGTACGCGTGCAACGACTTCTGACCAGTCATCAGGTTTGTGTTTGTTTACATCTGGTTTATTATGATGATGAACGGATTCGCTTCAGAACTGTTCCAGAGATTCGACAGGAAGTAGACCGCTCCATTCGTACCATCAACAGAACAAGCTCTCCTAACGGTATACTACGCCTTCCACATCACTGGCAACGGGTTCTACACAATGCTGGTGACTACTTTGAAGGACAGCAACAGGTGCAAACATGTAACACTTTTGTGTCGGTTGTGAATAAATAGTTGCCACTATTTAAGTTCCTACCCTCGTATAAGGGAAGTGTGCCAGTTTTTTGGGTCTTCAGTGTATATACCTATGTTAAACAACCTGTTTACAATTTTGCTGTTGAATACTTTTCAGAATCGCCTAAGTTTATTCAAAATATTCCGAGTTCGTTGTTTGGGGGGGGGGGGGGGAGGGGGAAGAGAGAGAGTCAAGAAAAATTATAGGGCCCATGGGTGTAACATTACCTAAATATGCCCTGTCAGTCCTACCTGGTAGGGATCCCACACACTTGAGCAATATTCCAGGATAGGTCACAGACTGATTTGTAAGCGATCTCCTTTGTAGACTTACTGAATTGCTGTAGTATTCTGTCAATAAACCGTAATCTTCCGCCTGCTTTACCCATGACTGAGCTTCTGTGATCGTTCCATTTCATGTCCGTAGTAAATGTCACAACCACGTATTTTTATGAGTTTACCGTTCCAGCCGTTAGTCACTAACATTACATTCGTAGGATGCTATGTGTTTTTCTTTTGGGAAGTGCGCAATTTTATTTTTGTGAACATTACATTGCCAGTCTTTGTACCACTTTGGAAATCCTATCGAGGTCTGACTGAAAATTTGAACAGCTTCGTTCAGACTGAACTTTGTTGTAGATAACTGCAGCATATACGTGAAATCTGAGGTTCCATTAATATTGCCCGCAGGATCAATCTAAACGGCACGGACAGCAAGTGACCCAACACACTTCCCTGGGGCACACCCAAAGTTACATCTGTCGATGACTCTCCACCCGTGATAACCTGCTGCGTCCTCCCTATCCACATCAGTCACAATTTCCGCCCGATTCCCTATACGATCGAACTTTTGATAATAAGTGTAGGGTCGAAAGCTTTCCGGAAAGCGAGACTTCCTCGATCTGTCGATCGAAGGGTATTGTAAGAGAAAAGAGCAAGTTGGGTTTCACGCTATTTGCGTTTTCGAAATCCGCGCCAGTTGGCGTGGAGGACGTCGTTCTGTTCGAGATACCTCATCATGTTAGAGATCAGAATATGTTGCAAGAGTTTACAACAAATGGATGTTAAGGATAACGCACGGTAGTTTTGTGGATCGCTTCTGCTCCCCTTTTTGTAGACGGTTGTAACTTGCTCTGTCTTCTGTAACGCACCGACCACATTTGGTCATAAATGTGAGAAGTTAGAACGGGGGTCCAGGCCGTCCCGGTATTGCGGTACTGCATGGAGATACCGTAATAAGTAGCAGAGCATAGCAACCTGTGTGTCATCCCACGCTCCATAACTGGCAAATTTATTCAAGATGGCGGCGATGACGTCATCTAAGATGGCAGCATGCAGACTTGGCAACAGTGCATGACGTCATCCAAGATGGCGGCTTTTGGCGGGAAAATAGGCCATATGTGCAATGTCCACTAACCTAACCTCCAGAAAAAATGGCGGGAATTTTGAATTTTCGCGTGAAAATAGACCAATTGGGCTACGTCCACTAACCTAAGCCTCCAGAAAAAATAGGCGCGAAATTCAATTTCCAACAGGATAATGCATGCAAAACCGTACTTGTCTTAATTATTATTCATTATTATTGATTATCATTTATTAATATTCATTATCATTTATTATTATTTATATCATGCACGTGTGTATGCAGTCCAACTGTGTTAGTTCATACCCCTGCCACCAGACAGCGCTGCCATGACGTCATTCAATATGGTTGATTTTGGCGGGAAGAAAGGCAATTGTGCTACCTCCACTGAACTACTGTTACCGTTCTGCTGCACATTCAGTCTTTGCTGAGCTGTCGTCGTCAAACCGTCACTATGTGTTCGATCATAGAGATGAATGTGGGTGATAGAGCAGCCTTCAATAACTGCATTTCATGTAGACATTCGAGGGAGGACTGTAGCCACAGTTCACTACATGAGGTGTGGAAGCGTATGATAATGGAGGAGTGTTGGAGCAATAAGTACAAGGATTCTGTTCAGCAGATTTCGGCAATGCAGAGGGATGGAGCCAGGATGCATCCCGTAACCAGCATATGCGCATGCGCATGTGCAAACTGCAGACATATTTACCATCAAGCATCCACTCTTCCAAAGTGCAAGAGTCGTTCAGTTGACACCAATCCACTTCGGCATAAGTATATTCGTATACAACGTATATACCATTGAAGACTATCCTGCAGAATGTGTTCAATCTATGAGTTATTGGTGTTTGACCATGATGACTTTAACAGCAGTGTAGTTTGCAAGCATACATGTGAGGACTACCCCCATAGCCTCCTACATGCTGAATGGAAACGTGCATTAATCCTGGAACATATGAATAAGAACAAGAACACAGTTCTCCAAATAACTTCCAAGACTTTCTCCATATATAAACGTACGAAAATAGCTTATCCCATCAACACTTCACCATGGACAAATTCGCACGCATGGCGGACGCTCAGTCTGAGAGATTAGGTATGCAAAGACAGAATGCCCGAATGTACACCGATATCAAATTTAAAAATCTTGAGTCCAGACTAGTTAAAGTTGCAAGGGAATTAAAGGACACCCAGAAACTTCTTGCCATTAACCAAAACCGGATAGAGAACAGAATTAGCGTAAATGAGGGCAAGATAGAAGCCGAGGCCGTTGTTATTGAAGAAGGTGGTGTAAGGAGAAGAAGAAGTACAACAAAGCATATATAAAACCACGTGATAATCAGAGCTCTGATTAGTATCCTTCGAGATGTCGACAAAGCATAAAGTCATTCAGGCGCGCAAAGCAGTTCGAGAGAAATAACGTTTGCTGAACTTGGGACATATAGATCGTGAGCAAACACTAAACGAAACTTTTACACCTGTTACCGAATCTATCACCAAGATAGCTTTGCATAATAATGACCCAATAGCAGAATTCACCAACCAATATCTGACCGTTAAGATAGATAGAACATTTGGTGTCAGCAGGGTGAGACCGTATATGCTAGGCTCTCAAACTATAACTTTATTTGATAGCACAATATGCATCGGGGATACAGAGTTTAAAAGAACACTGGCGTAATGAACCTAATCTTCCTAAGGCCATCAAAAAACTTAAAATACTCTGCCGGTGATCGCAAAGGCTATCGGGAAATGCTTAACTTGACTGATCTGTATAAAAATCCTGACGGAACACTGTAAAACCCTGAAAACTCTAAATACACTACTATTATACAACCTTCACTGAATGAGCAAGCTAAAAGCGGCGGTGAGGGTGTAGACTTTCAGCATAAAGGAGAGAGCAATCAAGTCCCGCAGTATATATATTACGATGACCCAGGTGATCTAATAGACAGACTTCGACTGTTGATGGCTTCGGCTGCTGCAGGCAATACAGCTCATTCGAATGAGGTTTTATCCATAATCTCCGAGCTTCCAGAGAGACGAATCATCGAATAAGTATGGAGACCGTGGTTCGAGAACTACACAAGCCAGCACGCGAAACATACCCTCGTAGGCATGCCATGATTAAAGGGCTGGATGACTTGTGCCAAGCTGATCTTGTAGATATGAATCGATATTCACCTCATAATAATGGATTCAAATACATTTTAATGGTTATTGATACATACTCTAAATTCGCATGGGCATTACCTGTGAAAACGAAAACCGGTAGAGATGTTGCTGTGGTGTTTGGGCGTTTGCTGCAGACAGGAACGAATCGATGCCTAGCCAATCTTCAAACCGATCACGATGGAGATTTTACAATGAACATTTCAAAACTGTGATGGAGCGGTATGGCATACACCACTACTCCACGTTTACCCACCTTAAAGTTAGTATCGTCGAGCGGTTGAACAGAACAGTCAAAGCTCAAATGTGGATGCATTTTAATCTTCGCGGTTCGTACAAGTGGGTAGATATCCTCCCATAGATGATTGCAAAGTATAATCGAACCAAACATAGTACAGTAAAAATGAGGCCGATCGATGTTCGCGAGAATTCACTCATGGACACAGTATATTTCCGGATTAAAATGCTGGACCCTCGCAAACAGAGGTTCAATATAGGCGACTTAGTACGTATTTCAAAACACAAGACAGCGTTCGAGAAATCGTACTTTCCAAATTGGTCCGCCGAGATATTCACAGTATTCAAAGTGCAGAGAACGAAGTTGCAGGATGCTTTTACACTGAAGAATTGCAGAAGAGTTTTGAACCAGATGTATTTCTCATCGAACACGTCATAAGACGTCGCGGGAATAGAGCGCTAGTTAAATGGTTAGGATTTTGATCATCAGAAAACAGTTGGATTAACGCTGACAATTTGGTGTGTAACAGAGCGCCTAGATATCTTACCATGCACGATAGGAGGTGGTGTTCTCGACAAATTACCTGTTGAATTGCACATTCCCGGATATAACTTCTGTGGGCCTGGAACAAAGCTTCAGAAACGCCTGGCACGCGGTGATAAAGGTATTAACCTACTAGACGAAGCCTGCGTTGAGCACGACCTCGCATACGCCGCAAATAAGGATCTCCCAGCAAGTCACGTCGCTGACCGAATATTAGCAGACGAAGCCGAGCAAATAAGGCTAAGAAAAGATCTAGGAATAGGTCAACGCGTTGCCGCATACGTAGTTGATAAAACAATGCCTGGAAAAATTAAGTTGGGCTTGGGGGTGATGAATTTCAAACGAATTAAGAAAGCAGCTCGAACAGCTTTGCGTGCGAAGAACAAACCCGGTTGTTTGAAAAACTGTATTCTCACTTCGATGTGTGCGGCAAAACGTGTGTTGAACGGTGGGAACAAGAAGAACAAGAACAAGACTTGAATTAATCCACCTAGGGTCCTACTACTACCAAAGACTTCAGGTGGAACTATCCCGTTCCTCGTTACAGCCCTTGCAGCCTTGTCCGCTGTAAGGTCGCTTACAGGCGGGGGTGCAGCTGTCGCCAAAACGGTCAAAAACGCCCAGAATGCACAAGCCCAACTAGAGGAAGCCAAAAGACATAATCGCACTATGGAGGCAGCGGCTATCAGGAAAGGTCTCTACTTGAAACCATACAGGAAAGGACTAGGTCTTTTCATAAAAAAAAAAAAGAGGTCCCTTGGTTATCTTACCTGACCGAGCGCTCACGAGTAAAGATCTAGTTAAAATTGTTAAAGAAAAACTTGGCATTCGCGCATTCCGAGGGGATACATTACCAAAGATCATGTGGAGGGCTAATGAGTGCGGAGTTGTTAACTTAGATGTTGCTGGGGGTCCAGGGACCCATTGGGTCGCGTATGTTAAGAAACGTCCAAATACAGTTCAGTATTTCGATTCATTCGGCGATTTACAGCCGCCCAAAGAATTACGCTACTTCACCAGCAAAAGACGCATCTTCTACAATTTCCGGCGATATCAGGACTTTAACACATATCTGTGTGACATCTCTGCGTTATGTTCCTCATCACAGCGACGGCGAACCCCCCCCCCCCTCCCCCCTCTAGAATGCGTCATCGTCAGATCATGTGCGCGATATGTAGAAGAGCTGTCATTGAACACATGACCATCATTTGACGTTTAGATGCAATGTCGTACACTCTGAATTAGAAAGAGCGAGGATCAGTATTACGCGCAAATTACTTTCCGCCGATTGATTTAAGTGCAGGGGACTGGAGTATTGCACTGATTGGTCTAGAGACGTATAACCGCATTCCAAATATTACACAGAGCAACAATAAACTACATCTTGAAATTGACGGCCGGAAGGAGATTCTACAAATACAACCTGGTGCCTATGATATTGATGATTTAAACGAACTCTTAAAACAGTCAGGAAAAGGTATTGAACTATGGGCATACATTAATACCCTTAAATCTGAAATACGGTCAGAGACATTCAATTGGTCCACTGCTAGGTTTTGCGAAGGATCGTGTTTTGGTGAAGGACGTGAGTAAATTTTACGCATCAGATCATGCTGTAGATATACTTCCAGCGAGTACAATCCACGTTGAGTGTAATATTTCCACAAACTCATTCCTGAACGATAAATTGATTCACTCAATTTACGGATTTTTTCCTACAGTCGGCACAGGGTATAAAATAGTTCAAGCCCCCACAAACGCTATATATCTCCCGGTGACTGTTCAGACACTGGACTACCTTGAACTGCATATTGTCGACCAGAATCATCAGCTTGTTAACTTTAGAGGAGAAGAGATCATTTTACGCCTGCATCTACGGCGAGATGGGAATAAGGTATAAAGCTAGCACACCAATCCCCGTCAGTGCAGCGCGGAAGGGCAAGGTGATAACACGCCTTAATTACGAATTCCTCATTTCAGCAGGTTTAAAACCGCAGAATGACGTCGCTCAACGTAACTCAGTCAGCAGAGTATGATGACCGAATTATTCGTCACACAAACCCTACGCTTCAAGCACATTTAACAAAAATGATGAAATTAGGATTGTTATCCAGCGTCAGGACGTGGTAACACTGTCTAGCAAGAGCTTCCTCTATTGACTACGCATTTAAAAAGCTGATGGGGCTGCTGTAGCGCTCTCGAAGCTCACTCGAAATGCCGTAGCATTCCTGTTTCAAGAGATACGCTATGAACTCAACGGAATTGAAATAGACCGAACTAGAAATGTCGGTATTACATCGGCCCTTAAGACGTACGTTTCAGCCTCACCCTCTGATTAAAACAGTTCGGAAAATGCTGGGTGGTTCATAGATGCAGCGGATGGGGAGGGTGGACAAAGCCGATTTACTGTGTGCGTGCCACTAAAAATGCGAATAATTATCAACGCTAAGCAGGAACTTATTTTGGTGAGAAGTGCAAGTGACGCGAATTCGTTCTCTCAAACAGCTGCAGAGAATGTTCAAATCAAGATTAATAGCCTATCACGGAAAATGCCTCACATCACCATTGCCGACGAGGACCGCTTGAAGCTCTTAAAAGTTCTGAATGCTGGCACCTACCTACCATTAACTTTCCGATCATGGGAGATTTTTGAATACTCAGTCCTACCTACGGCGTACACACATACTTGGGCTATTAAAACATCAGTGCAGTTGGAAGCACCTCGATTCATCATACTCGCATTTCAAACTCAAAGGCGTGCTAATGTATTAAAGGACTCAACTGAATCTGACCACTGCAAGTAACGCCAGAGTCTACTTGAATTCAGAAAACTACCCATATGAGAATCTACATCTACAGTGGGACAGCAATGAATACAGTCTAGCATTTGACATGTATGCGAGATTCCGAGCATCTTACTACGAAGGTGTTGAAAATGAAGGATGCCTACTCAGCCCACAGGGTTTCAAGAAGCTAGCGCCAATAATCGTGATTGACTGTTCAAAACAGAATGAGATAATTAAATGAGGACCTATAGATGTACGGATTGAATTTGAATCTTCAGCAAACTTCCCTGATCAGACTTCGGCATATGCTCTCGTTCTGCATGATCGTCTCGTTAACTACTGTCCGCTCACTGGCGCAGTGCAACGAGTTGTATAAACTAATACGCACTCTGCTAGCCCTAGGGTAGATCACGATGTTACCTGAAGGTGTGACGTTCAAGGATGTTACTGTGATGAGTACAGGTGTTTCATAATTAAAGACTGTGCATTAATAGCATTCACGCAAAGTGATGGAGTAATAGGAACATTTTCATCAAGAGTTGAATCGCCGAAACTATTGAAAGACGTCAAGTGCAATAAGACAGTCAGAAACGCGATGTGGCTAACATAAGTATATCATGGGATTAAGTGGGATGACCCTGGCATCTCTCATAAACATTTGCTGCAAGTGCTGAGAGTATTTGATCACAGGGAGACAATAATCTACGTTAAAGGCGATGAGAAGAGTAGCTGGCTGCGTCGAATCTACAAATTTGCGGCTATCCAGAACTTGGAATACTACGATTGTCCACCTATCTATCAACTTAGACAGCGAACGTGTGAAGAAGAAAAAAATAGTTTTCGTCTGCATGTGAAAATGTAAAATTACTTTTAAAATGGTTCACAAATAAATAAATAATTCTTTTCTCCATAAGAAATCTTGTTGTTTTCTTTCTGTGACACCTACATCCATAGAAGTAAGTTTATTGGTGATACTGTGCGTGAAGCGCATTCCACTGGAGCTGTCTGAGCCAGTTTACCTGCTTCCACCTCGCCTGCTCGGCGATGAAAGTGACAGGACCTAAAAGAGGAAAAGTGGTAGGGTGCACTTCGTCAGACGTCTGCTGTTTAAGGTGACAGGGCAACAAAGAGAGTGCTGTTGTCTGTTTGCGACCAGCGGACAAAGACCAGGAATCGTTATTCAGAATTCATTTCTGTCTTTAAAGCAGTAAAAACATTATACCTCTCTCTCTCTGCAGTGCACTGTGGCTCTATCAGCGTTTTGTATATATTTATCATTTTTTTAAATAAAAAAGAATGACCATGATTGAGGGTGAAATAATAAGAACATTACAAATTTTGTTTTACAATAAAATAAGTTAGTTTATTTTCGAATTAAGAATTTTTTTACAGTGTTTGCGAAATATCAGTTTTTTTCACATTATATGAGTTTAAAGATACATTATTTCTGTTCACGTAAAAAATGAAATTTCTGCTCTTTTGCAGATACGTGTTTTACATTATTCATAAGCAGTGTACTGAGATAACTATATATATTAATTACAACTAAAGCAGAGGTATTACAAGCTAATTACAGTATCTTACAAGGTAAATAATAGTATAGCTAGTGACGTTCCATGGGAAAGACTTTTTTTTAACTAATGGCAAATGTATTTTTACTTCAAGTTAGTGGCTCTAAAACGTTTTCCACTACAAAGACCAATTGAAAATACAATTTCATTCAAGTAAGTTCATCTAAACATTCTTTTTTTTCCCACTATAACAACCGGGTGAACATATATGCGTCGTTATAAACATTTGATCCAATAAAATGTATATACATATATAATAAAATTAATTTGTGGAACTCATATACCTAAAACTAGTTCTGACTGGATGGCTAGTGGCAGATGAAACTTACAAACTAAAATCTATAACTACTCAGATTGAAGCAGATATGAACTGCATAAAATTGTATTTTCTTCTTCTTCATTATAAAAGGATGAATTGAAGGTTTAAAATTTTATCTTTTTGCTCATATATACATTAACTAGTAATACTCGTCAAGAAATATATACAAATATATATAAATACTTTTTAATAATTTTATTTTTAGTTTTCTGTTTTTTAATTTTTGTGTTTTTTATGATTTTTTTTCTTTTGTAGAATAAATAATATTTATATTTACACACAGACACACTTAACACAGGCTCACACACATTCACACAATCAGACATACACGGAAGTACGCAGGCTGAGACACACTACAAAACACTCTCATCCAGTATTTGCACTATGATAAAAGGGTCATACTACTACTCTGCAGACACTCTCGCCATCTCTCTCTCCCTCTCTCTCTCTCTCTCTCTCTCTCTCCCTCTCAATCAGAGTCCCCCACCCCTTCTCTCACTACAAGTGAGTAGTGTGAGTATGGGCGAGTTTCAATGCCATTGAAACCGATAATAGTGCATTTTCTTACGCCATAACGCCCATCCCATTGCGTTCTAATAAAAATTTCTCGTTGTTCCCTCAAATTCTCCTAGTTTTACTGAAAATTGAATTATTCATTAATTTATAAAAATCTTTCTCAGTCACATGTCGCGGAAGTTCTCTGTCTCTTATTCAGATCAATATACTCCTTCAACCAGGGGGACCGCTTGAAGGAGATGGCCTGGGTGATTTTAACCAGCTCCATACCCAAGCTGAGGCATTGCTGGAGGTTACGATAGAGAATGATATACCTCTGCTTGTCCCCCCGCGTTGTCATCAGTTTCGGTGTGGAACCTCCTCGCGGAACTAGTTGCTCTGGACACAGCGGCAAATCAGCATGCACGTCATGCAAACTAATAGGGTATGTGAGTTCTGCCTCCACAACATACCCTACGTCAGAATCCGCAGCCATACCCCCCTGATTTTTCCACCTAATCCTTTGCATTCATCTTCGGACAGCCACGTAAACTCGCCAATCGGCAGCCATTGCATCATAGCATGCCTGTATAAGTTATTCATATCGAGATACAATATATAACTTGAATCAAGGGATGTGTTGAACCTGTCGCCCATCTGTGGGTTATTTGCTTTCGCATGTCTATGAATACATTGGCAGAGCCCCCCACGGATCCCCCGCTCAAAGAAAAGAAGCATGTCAGGATCGGTCAATAATTCGATACTGCACTTCGATTTCTTGGGCATCACGTCCCAAGACGACCCAGGTGCTGTGTAATAAAAGGCAGGGTCCAGAGAATATGTGGTCATACATAGACTCCGGAACTTGTCGAAAACGTCCGCAAGCAAGCGCACGTCTGTGTCCTAAATTAGAAATATGGAATTCCCGCCAGACATTCACGGCATGCTCATACTCTGCATTCGTCATGGTGTCGCCTGTGAGGTTGCTCGAGAATGCAGTTGTGTCGGGTAGCCTATTCACATACTCGTATTGGAAAACCCTTTTCCTAGTCACAAGTTGAAACTTTTCTTCGTCGGGAAATGCAGCTCGAGTGATATGCATATTCACCGGAGGTAGAGTTTCAACAAGTTTCTGAAGTGATGCCTGCATAAAACGTAGGGTATCGAGGAAGCGGAGCGTAATTCTTGGCGTCATTCCATCGGAGAATGAAATATACTTCTTGACGCTCTCGGGTAGGACACTCACCTGATTTCTTTCCCAACCGAAATCTGCCAAGCGTTCAACTAGAAAATGAGTGTCATACCCACTTAAATTATGAAAGAAAACAGTTATGTGCCTAGGTAATTGGTACTTCAAATTGCACGCATTGTGAGCTGCGCCGCGGAATTTCCCCGCAAGATGACAGTGATCCCCACGGGGAGTTTCTGCTTTTCTGTCTAACGGCAGCCCAAAAATATGACCCTCGGTAGCGTTATTACACAAATCTTCATTTTCCTTCTGTTTGGTCATGGGGGCGTTGCCGCTGTACAGCTTAT
Organism: Schistocerca serialis cubense; assembly: GCF_023864345.2. Classification (NCBI taxonomy): domain Eukaryota; kingdom Metazoa; phylum Arthropoda; class Insecta; order Orthoptera; family Acrididae; genus Schistocerca; species Schistocerca serialis. The sequence continues at coordinate 252,698,746 of NC_064647.1, read as the reverse complement.
TAACTTCCAGTGAAAATTTTTCAAGCTCAGAGAGCAACCAAATCAATGGATTAGCCGCGATGTAAGATTTGTATCGGTTAAGATTGGAGTCATATGACGATACAATTTGGTACGATTCCGCTTGTGGTACGTGTTTCTCTGTAAAGGTAGTGTGTGAGGTCGTAGGGTCGCCTTCACAGCGGGTCACAGGAGCGAGGAGGCATTCAAAGTCGGCATACACTACAAACGGACACCGCTCCTGGTGGTGAGCATTGCTAAACTTAATGAATTTGTTTTCCTGGGTAGGCGTGATAACACATACCGCATCCTTGGAGGTACAGTCTACTAGATGCGTAGCTATTAACTGTTCAGATGATAAATAATTGAGGCACCTTAAACAAATATGTTTTACACTACAATCAGTTGATAGTTGGGAGGAAAGGAGTCGGGACATGTCCTTGATCCAGACATAGTGATAATTGTCACCTTCAGACAAGAGAAGCATACTTACATGCAGCTCTCACTCACCGGCAAATTTAGAGAAATGGAGGGGGCTGACTATGACATGCTTGTCTTGCTCGTCTGACTTGCTTTTCTTCTCCAGGCCATAAACGTGTACCGATATTCCGGTATTTTGTGCCTCGAATTTAAGTATGTCCTGGATCTTGACAGGGAACTCAATACCATTGAAGTTATAACAGGAATGAATATTATCACTTACGTGGTATGTACTCGGACGTTCAGGATGATCTCTGTAATTGTAGTTTCCTTGGCAAGCCAGGATTGACCATGCAAAACAAGCGTGATCGTTTCTATTTTGAACATTAATGCATGCCCTCTTGTTAGCTATATCTTTAGGGAGCTTCATATAGCTAGACCCTCCATTTAACGGATCGTGGACATGTATTGGATGTCCAGGTGTAGATTTCTGCTGAGTGCCTTAGCTGAGCCGTTGACCTCCATCTCAGAAAACTGGCCCAATATGACACTCAAGGTGGATTTACGAAACCACTCGGCGATCGATGTGCTCCGCGTTATCACGCCATTATCCCCCCAAAGGTAATGAATGTTGGTCTCTCCATCACCAGACTGAACTTTGTGGGGGGGATGCGATAACTCAATGCAGAGCACTGCACTGCACTTAACGGCGGGATAACGCGGATTTTGGACAACCTCGAGGAGTTCTGTTTCCAGGACAGGGAGGCACGCATTTAAAAATCCAACAGAATCGTGCTACCCCCCTGCCGAGTTTTCGATCCTAGTGATTGAGTTCTGCTGCTCGAAGGCGTCGGCAATCGCCGAGTACTGTAACTGCGGTATGGTGTCACCAACCTGATCTACTTCACTAAAAGGGCAGGAGAGAGAACTGCCACTAGCCACAGGATCACTAATACTAGAGCTATAACTAGATGAGGTGTGCTGTACCTTGCACGAAGCAGGTGATGTATGTGCTGGCCGCTGTGAGGGACCAGCGGGCGTGCCCCAGTGAGAGCAGCCGGGAGTGGGCACTGTATAACCTCGATAGCGACTGCGGCGGCCGCTTCCCGTGCGGCGGTGACGCACGTGGTGGACTGGGGGGAGCCCAGCGCGGCAGCGGTCGGGCACGACTTGGCTGGCCTCGGCAGTGGCGGCAGCTTCGCGTGCGGCGGCCAGGGGCGCTCTGGCCGGCGGTTACTTGCACCGTCTCTGGGGGCGCTGCTGGGCTGCCGGTGTAGGTGCCACGACACGACAGGCACGCACGCGACAGCGCACTGAGAGTCGAGCTCTGTAGAGGTAAGGTAAATAAGTACATTGTATACGTACGTGAATTCTAACGGTCACACACATGGTTATAAGGAGAGGGACTAGTTATCTTTTTGGCACTGACTCCACGGCGTGAACAATTCATCGGGCCAGTCTACTGCCCCCTCAAAAAACTCATCGAGCCCATCATCCATGAATTGTGTATAATCATCTAGAACAAATAAGATATTTTATAAATAGAATTGTTAGAGGAAAAGAAATAAGTATATTAATATTATCATTAGAGATAGGTATTTAAAAAAAAAACTTACAAGTGGGCTGTTGTTGTTGTTGCTCTAATTGCAATTGAATTGGCAACGGCCATAAGATCATCAATCGGGTTTCCTGTAACAGAACGAGATAAAAATTTTAGTTATTTTAGAAAAAAAGGATAGCTAGAGTGAAAGAAGATTTATTTTTCAGTATATTCACGTCAGTGGCGGTGTTCTGGAGCTGGGGGCTGAACATAATTATGTAGGGGGCTATGTGGGACAGCCCCGAGCTCTGCTTCTAACTCGAGCTGGAATTGCCTTAAGTGATCTAGAAACAAAGAAAAAATAACAAGTACGAAATAAGAAAGCAAATTTTTAAGTGGTTAATATAAACGATGAACAGGTTAGAATTAAAATTATACTCATAAGGCAAGTCAGGCTGTCCGTCGAGCACAGGAGGCTGGGGCTGGGGAGCCTCGCAATCGAGGATAAAATGTGTGAGGTCCACTATAACAACGAGATATAGAAGGTGTTACAAAAAGGTACCGCCAAACTTTCAGGAAACATTCCTCACACACAAAGAAAGAAAATATGTTATGTGGACATGTGTCTGGAAACGCTTACTTTCCATGTTAGAGCTCATTTTATTACTTCTCTTCAAATCACATTAATCATGGAATGGAAACACACAGCAACAGAACGTACCATCGTGACTTCAAACACTTTGTTACAGGAAATGTTCAAAATGTCCTCCGTTAGCGAGGATACATGCATCCACCCTCCATCACATGGAATCTCTGATGCGCTGATGCAGCCCTCGAGAATGGCGTATTGTATTACAGCCGTCCACAATACAAGCACGAAGACTCTCTATATTTCGTACCGGGGTTGCGTAGACAAGAACTTTCAAATGCCCCCATAAATGAAAGTCAAGAGGATTGAGGTCAGGAGAGCGTGGAGGCCACGGAATTGGTCCACCTCCACCAATCCATCGGTCACCGAATCTGTTGTTGAGAAGCGTACGAACACTTCGACTGAAATGTGCAGGAGCTCCATTGTCCATGAACCACATGTTGTGTCATACTTGTAAAGGCACATGTTCTAGCAGCACAGGTAGAGTATCCCGTATGAAATCATGATAACGTGCTCCATTGAGCGTAGGTGGAAGAACACGGGCCCCAATCGAGACATCACCAATAATGCCTGCCCAAACGTTCACAGAAAATCTGTGTTGATGACGTGATTGCACAATTGCGTGCGGATTCTCGTCACCCCACACAAGTTGATTGTGAAAATTTACAATTTGATCACGTTGGAATGAAGCCTCATCCGTAAAGAGAACATTTACACTGAAATGAGGATTGACACGTTATTGGATGAACCATTCGCAGAAGTGTACCTGTGGAGGCCAATCAGCTGCCGATAGTGCCTGTACACGCTGTACATGGTACGGAAACAACTGGTTCTCCCGTAGCGCTCTCCATACAGTGACGTGGTCAACGTTACCTTGTACAGCAGCAACTTCCCCGACGCTGACATTAGGGTTATCGTCAACTGCACGAAGAATTGCCTCGTCCATTGCAGGTGTCCTCGTCGTTCTAGGTCTTCCCCAGTCGCAAGTCATAGGCTGGAATGTTCCGTGCTCCCTAAGACGCCGATCAATTGCTTCGAACGTCTTCCTGTCGGGATACCTTCGTTCTGGAAATCTGTCTCGATACAAACGTACCGCGCCATGGCTATTGCCCCATGCTAATCCATACATCAAATGGGCATCTGCCAACTCCGCATTTGTAAACATTGCACTGACTGCAAAACCACGTTCGTGATGAACACTAACCTGTTGATGCTAAGTACTGATGTGCTTGATGCTAGTACTGTAGAGCAATGAGTCGCATGTCAACACAAGCACCGAAGTCAACATTACCTTCCTTCAATTGGGCCAACTGGCGGTGAATCGAGGAAGTACAGTTCATACTGACGAAACTAAAATGAGCTCTAACATGGAAATTAAGTGTTTCCGGACACATGTCTACATAACATCTTTTCTTTGTTTGTGTGTGAGGAATGTTTCCTGAAAGTTTGGCCGTACCTTTTTGTAACACCCTGTACAATTAATATGGAGAATAGATAAGATATACAGGAAAATGGATAATGGAAAAATATAAATTATTTACTTACTCAGCAATGGCGTATCGTGGACCCCGGACCTCTTGGCTGATGAGGGAATGCTGGTTGAGATAGTTCTCTTCATCTTATTCAGCAGCAAAAACAAAACAAAAAAACAAACGAACGATGCGGGGGACAATGGACGAGTGAGAAAGATGAGCAGGGGGTGACTCCTTATATAAGTGTGATGACGTAGTATCAAGTGATCTTAGGGTAAACGAATGGGGGTTGAGGATTCTGTGGGGGTGGTGAATGAGTTCACTAGCAACTCTGGTGGCTGAAAGCTTAACTACGCAGATGCTTCCAGGACATGGAGGAAAGCTGAGCATTTTATAAAATTATTGAAAAATAATTGATCGTATTTAGAATGGAGAGTGAATTGAGGATTTGAGATCATAAAGTGTGTTAGGATGGGTGATTTATTATTAAAAGTATGTTATATAGGTGTAACTGGATGTTGATGATATTAAGAATGGCGCTGAAGGAAATGTTTTTGGAGATGAATATTGTTAGCTATTTGTTTTCTTGGTAAAGAGAAGGTTAGGTATTTGTGAGCAGATATATAGAATTTGGTTAAGTTCTTATCTTGTGTAGATGTGGATTTGAGTTGTGAACTTCACGTTGGATCAACTTGCAGAGGGGAGCAGCTACGAGCGCACGATGGATTGCCGTATTTCACGGTTAACTACATGTGAGGCGAGCGATGTTCTCGGTTTAGGTACTGGAAGGAGTGCTCTGGCCATGTCCTAGATGGCGTGGATTGAACAACAGTATTCGGTTCATTGTTAGAATATTTACAGAGGAGTATGTCGGACGAGAGTATAAAGGTGGAGACTGTGACGTGGGCAGGCTCGCGCTCGTGGCACGAGAGAGAGAGAGAGAGAGAGAGAGAGAGAGAGAGAGAGAGAGAGAGAGAGGCAAAGGTGACTTAGGTTAGTGGCTTTGTTTGCTAGAAGTGCAGTACACATTAGTACATGTTAGCGAATGAACACGGATCGGTAAGGGGACGTAGTGGTCAGTAGAGAGTTTAACTATTTCATTCGAAGTCCAGGTGGACGGAAATTGATTCGAGTTCGATTTAATTAAGTAGTGATGGGCAATTTGTGTTAAATTAAATTGATTGTGCACGCGACTAGGGACGTGCGATCACTCACATATACAGGAGTGTGTTGGTAATGGAAGGATATTGTTTGGATAATGAGAATAGGGTGATCAGTTAAATTAGGGCCGAACACACGTGCTGTTGTGGAAGCTTGCAGTCTTAAGGAAATAGCTTTTGGCGCGAAAACCGTGGCAGTGCGTTCATTGTCCGAGAAATACACATGGTAGGTGGTGAACGGTTGGTCTCGGCAGGTACTAACTTGTTAGGGAAAAGAATTTTGGCGGGAAACGTGTAGACAGCATCTGTGAGCAAAACAAGTTCTTACAAGGGCGGTTGTGAGGTAGGTACGGACAGGGTGCAACGTGTTCTGCAAAAAGAAAATTGGCGGGAAACGTGCGGCACGGCTATCTTTCTTTCGTAGACATCTGCAGGTTTCAATGTGCTGCTTTGGGCAGGGGGTAGACCCCCCTGTCCGGTAAAATATGTTGTCGTTGTCGACGAGAACGCCAGACCGGCCGTGGTGGGAGGTCACGCGGTCGCTCCCTTACCTGCGGCGACCGTGGCGGGTAGGAGTAGGTCCCTCTGACGGTGACGATTTGAACTAAACCAGTTCTTGTGTGAACGCCGTGGTGAGCGCACTGGGTGCAGCTGCCATCTCCGAGACGTATGTACTGAGTGAGGTGGAGAACGAGTGATGACCGTACTTATTGAAGTAAAGACTTCGATCCTCTTTTCCCGCCAATTCACAGGAGGTGACTTACGTCAGTACAAGTGCAATTTATTATTATTATTATTATTATTGTTATTATTATTTGAGGTGATTTTTGATAGGTTAGCAGTGAAATATAAGTGAGTGCGAATGTGGGCTATTTCATATGTGTGATAGATTATGGTGTCGGAATTTGAAGTTGGGACAGATTTTTGTTGTGGGTGTAAAGTAAAAGGTTTTCTGACTGTGGAAATTGGACATCTCGATTCTATGTTAGTGGAGGCATGCGAATAATGATAATAATAATAATAATAATAATAATAATAATAAAACCGTCTGAGAAAAGAAAGAATAATAATAATAATTGATAAATAATAATAAAAGACAAGTACGGTTTTGCATGCGTTATTCTGTTGGAATTTGATTTTCGCGCCTATTTTTTCTGGAGGCTTAGGTGTGGACATAGCCCAATTGGTCTATTTTCCCACCAAAATTCCCGCCATTTTTTCTGGAGGGTAGGCTAGTGGGCATAGCACAATTGGCCTATTTTCTCGCCAAAAGCCGCCAAACGGATGATGTGATGCGCTGTTGCCAAGTCTACATGCCGCCATCTTGGATGACGTCATCGCCGCCATCTTGAATAAATTTGGCAACAATGGAGAGTGGGGTGACACACGGGTGGCTCTGCTACTACCGTAGTTAACGCAGCAGTTCTCGAGCAGCGAGGTGTCACAATCCTTTGCACGTAGGCGGCCGACCGAGTGTTTAATGCACGTGACAAACGGCGTAACAGCGGGTCGAGCGTGAGCATCTCGGAAGGGTACGCGCACCCGAGCCATTTTTACTGAAATCACTTCTCTTAGTGCCACAGCTGCATCACCACGGAGTCCGTGTCGCCGCAGCTGGCACCTGAAGCTGTTTGTCCCGCAGCCTGGCTAGGGTGGCAGGTGGGAACCGGCGCCGCACCCCGCCGCCAGTCTCGAGCGTCTACAGCGGCCGAGTCGCGACCAGGTGCATTAATAAAGAATACCGAGTATTTCCAGGCTGTTTCTCTTTAGCTCCTGCTGCCCTGCTACCGACACCTCCACAGGTGACGACGTAACTCGCCGTCTTTAACACTTCCAACTACTGGGCACAAATGGTTCAAATGGCTCTGAGCACTATGGGACTTAACATCTATGGTCATCAGTCCCCTAGAACTTAGAACTACTTAAACCTAACTAACCTAAGGACATCACACAACACCCAGCCATCACGAGGCAGAGAAAATCCCTGACCCCGCCGGGAATCGAACCCGGGAACCCGAGCGTGGGAAGCGAGAACGCTACCGCACGACCACGAGATGCGGGCTACTGGGCACAGTTTTCTGTTTGAGCGTTCTGTAATACATTACATTTGACGGAGGAGGTAATTCAGCCGCAAATTGCGTATATAACCTGTTACGGAGTCCATCGTGTCCTGGGGCTGCGTTAAATTTTAACGTCTTCAGCAGTTTCTCAATGCGACTGACACTAATCTTACTCATCTTTTCAGTTGTACGAATATTAAACTTGGACAATACGCTCGGGTTTTCCTTTGTAAAGGAACATTTTGAAAAGAAAAGAGTGAAGCAGTTCTGCTTTCGCTTAGCTACTCTGAGTTCCAGTCGCTATACTGTCCACAAATGGCCGGACACTAACTTTGATGCCACTTACTGGCTTTTCATACGGCCAGAAATTCTTTGGGTTTTTTAAAAGATCTTTCCACAATATTCTTCTGCGGTAAAGGCTTAACACATTGCTCCCTCGACAGCCAAACGCGTTTCATTCGGCACGTCCCTTCCCACAGTCCCATACTTTATTTTATAGCTATTATGTAATAGCGTCTGTTTCTTTAGAAGTTTGTCTACATCGGCTTTACGAGTGTATCACGGAGGGTCTCTCTCGTGGCGAGCAATACCGTAAAACTGCCTAATCTCACACAGAAAACTGCCACTCTCTACAAATTAGCAATAATGGAGAACCGCATACTGTTCACGTCACAGTTTCTCGTGCTGAAGTCTGCTCTTCCCTAGTATACCAGGCACGGGATTTACGCTGTACTCGCTTCCAGCTAGCTTTCACACTTTGGAATTGGAACAGGACGTGAAGCAAATCGTAACGTGTTTCACCGTATCATTCAGTTCGCGCTCTCTTAGGCGCACTCAAACACCAGTGTTCTCAAACAAAATCAAATACCACCTCACACCCATCTCGTAACAGACACGAATACATTTTAGGAGTCGGGAAGGACACGACCTCCATCGAAACTTTACTTTCGTTCTTACCCGAACAATATTCGAAAATTACCCTGAATGTGTTCGACAGACAGAGCCACAACAGTCGCTATTTCAGTTGTTCCTCCCTCAGAAGCCCCGCTCGCTGCTGCTGGTCTCCTGATCAGTTGCCCTCCAGGTGTCAACCCGAGCTCCATTCGAGGCACTCGGGGTCGGCTTCTGGAGGGTACTGATAGGGTTTCGACTCTTAATGTTTTCGCTTCGGTGTTTGAATTCAATCGAGACTGGCACCGTGTGGATTTTAGAAACGTCACAATAATGTTAGATGATACTTATTTCCTGTCGCTCATTTCTGTTACTTCAGTTCTTTCGCAATTCGGGAGTGGATGTCGATTACAGTAGCTCTTGGGCTACCACTTCTTGCTCTCGGTCGTTACCTTGCGAAGTGCACCCATTAGTCGCTGGGCGTGTCCGAATAGCATTACTCCTCGTACGGTGGCTAAAACAATTATTTCTTCCACGTCGTGTAAAAAAATGATACGGACGAGATCTCTGGAGGCAACAGCTTTTTTATGCCGTATTTCCCAGTATCTTGCTGACCAGTCGTGCGTGTATTATGTGTAACTGAGACAATGCTTTATGTGAATTTTGTTATTTCTGAACGCTATGCTCAGTTTTGCGCTCCTGTGTGTACATTATTGTGAAAGAAATGTGCAGTACTTGTGTAACCTGTGTCACTCTTTGATTGTGGGTTAATAAGAGACATCAGCCACACTCGTATAAAAGGGACATTTTCTCTCGACAGTTCCATTGTGCAAAACTTTCTGCAAATGGCATACAGCATTTCAGATGGCTAACCGTACCGAAATAATTGTCTTCTGTGCGATCTCCTATTTGTAGGAACGTATCAGTTATCTTAGCCTGCCGGGATTTATAATTTACCATTGACAGGTTCGTTTCAGCTTGCACACATATCTGCGAGAACGGTGGCACCGCCTAAGACGATTCCAGATGTACGAGTCCTCCTGCAAAGCCGAGTTCGTAACAACTGGTGCGGCCGCCGGCTGCGTTCCTGGACGGACGAGGACGAAGCTCTGCGGACCCCCGGGTGCGGCCGTCTGACCGTGTCCTTGTTACGGTGCTCGCACTCCACATAGCCAGTATTTTCCCGTTTCTCGTTTCACAGATCACTACTTTCGGCCGTCGGCCATTATCGCGTGTGTTGGGAGGAAACGGAAGTCGGTACCTGAGTGCGTGCCGCTATCGTGACGTGCAGTGTGGCGACGCTGATCTGCCTCCTGCCCGCTTCCGCGCAGCTGCTGAGGACTCGATTTGTGTGAACCAATCAGCTCGCTATAGTCGAGCCCAGGCCGCCCCCTACTGTTTTTATCCCCACGCGGAGTTACGATGTAGTTCCGAAAAATTTCGCCCATTGATTACACCGTACTCTAGATGATATATTCCAGCAGAGCGTAAGCCACTTTAATCTTCCTGGTTTAGAGTCGAATATACATCTTTTGTGAAGCCTCACATTGTCAGGCAGGACACTGCGGTCTTAATGTAATTTTTAAATAAAAAAATGAATGTAAAAAAAGCTTTTCATACCTAGACCCTGCAATGTTCAGTGCACAATTAAAGCACAATGACTAGTTTCGGTTGTTTTCTACAACCATCTTCAGATATGTAAACAAATGGAGGAGAAGTAGCCTAGGAAGATACTGTACAGTAAAGAAGGATACAAAAAATGTAAAGCAACTGAACGAATTATATAAGGACCCCAACTTTAATGGTAAAAGTGAACACGTAGCATGTAACACATCTAGCAGCTAGATCAGTTGAAGACTTGCACTTTACTCTTTTTTTATTCGTCAGTAAATTATTTTTCATAACATCGGGGCGCTCTCCTATCGGAATGTTGGTATCTCGTCTATAATCGCCACTGAAGGACATACGGTGTAGGACATTGATCGAGGGCTAGAAACATTGCAATATACTCCAAAGAAAACTTGGTTGCTCTAAGAATTGGAGGTTTATTCCAGTCCGATAAGGTTCTGAATGAACAGAAAGAGTTCAGCTACAATTATTTCTTAAATATTTTCGACGAAACGTAGTAGAGAATTGTACCGCTACTGATCTGCGAGCGTACGCCTTCCGGCCCGGGCTGTGGGTTCGTCGCGTCGCCTGCTGCTTCACGCGGGCTCACTGGAAGACTGCGTGAAGAATAACACTGCAATTCCCGCCAGTATATAGCCTTACGACTATTTGAGCACTTTACTTTTCATACATATCTGTATTTTATTAATGATGATTCGACCTCCGCTTGTCTTTTACAGTTAACTGTAATGTACGAAAAGTGAAATGCTCAGATAGTCGTAAGGCTATACATTGGCGGGAATTGCAATGTTATTCTTCACGCAGTCTCCCAGTGAGCCCGCGTGAAGCAGCAGGCGACGCGACGAACCCACAGCCCGGGCCGGAAGGCGTACGCTCGCAGATCAGTAGCGATGGTACTGTATTACGTGTTTATTTAAATATTACCATCATTTTTATTCCTCATTAAAATATTCTTTTGTATAACCATTACACGTACGACACACTGTGCTATTTCTTGTGTCAGTCTTCGTAAACGCAAGATCTCTCACGCCACCTACCATGCTTACTTCCGTCCGTCAACAGGAGCACCTGAATCATTCACTTACTTCTGACGTGTCTTACCGGACAGGTTGTACTTGTGGCATTTCACTTTTACTTTTCAACTTTCCCGCAATTTGTAAAGATGACTACTTTATATTCTATGCTGGATCACTCCTTTGTAAGCCACAGTATGGCACATCTTACTCATGTTACGAACGTCGATCACATAGCTTTTTCCACAAAATCACTAGTACTGCTAGGTGTGTATGTTTACACCTATGGAACATCCGATACTTCTTGATCGTTGCATATATTGTTCTCACTGTAACACCTACTGGACAGCTGCAAATCACAGGCTGATGATGCAAGTGTTGCTAATACAACTGGCAGTTTTCCTTCTTTATTACCGTCATCTTCCGAGGTTATGGAATGTTACTCATATTTTTAGCGCTACGCTGTACTTTGATGTTTTCATCATTTGAGGTTACGTAGGATTTGTCTTTTACGTATGACACGATTGCCAGTTACCTACATAAGGCAGCTTCCCTGTCTTCTAATTTTAACTTCTTTGCCTTGCTACTTTTATAGTTTCAAAGGTAATTGGACCTAGGAGCAAACTTTCTAGTTTTTTTGTCTTGGGTTATTGATAGTTACGTACGATTTGTGTCCTACATTCGGGATGTTGCCAATTAACTTGGCCCATTATACGAATGCATTTCATTGCATGACTACAGCTAATGGTGTTTCCCAATGCATGTTCACCGCTTTTTTACGATTTGAACGGTATGTCGTCTTAAAAACAGTAATATATTACTTATACACTGCTGTTAAGTGGATCTATTACATGTTCACTTTTACCACTGAAGTTTGCTCTCGTTATAGAATTCGTGCAGCTGCTTTGCATTGTTTTATATCCTTCTTTTATTATACAATATTTTCTTAGGCTACTTTTGCTCCATTTGTGCACAGATATGAAGATGGTTGTAGAAAACAACGGGAACTAGGCATCGTACGTTAATTGTATAATGAAAATTGCGATCGAGTCAGAAAAAGTTTTTTTGGCATTAAAATTTTGTTATTTAATAAAGTATAAATCTTTCGCTTTTTATGTTTCAGGTTTTCTAGTCGTAATTTGAATCACTGCAGATTTCTATAAATTAGCTACGTGTATTACAGCGTTTCTTTCTTTTTCTTTTTTTTCAGAGAATGAAATTTTGTTAGATACTGCAAAGATAATATTGTGCTTTTCGAGAAAAAAATATCTTGTTTTTCTTTACTTTTCAGTACTTCAACTTTATTCCGTTGATTAAACGGGTAACGTGGGTAAATCATTCACTATGAAATCACAAAATTTCTTAAATATATATCTTCATTGCAGGCAAATAACTCTCCATTCAATGTATTTTATTGTCGTCGAAGATTCGCAAATACATGGACATATACAACGGAGCACGCAATTGCAGAAGTGTATACTTTCTAAAGGTTCAGGTGTACCGTGCATTACCGGTAAGCTGTTACATTACAGCGACACAAACCCTTCAATTAACTTTGCTTTTCATAATGGAATATTCTCATTTATAGTGGAATCAGAGGTGAGCGACAGGAAACGGCGACACCTTCTTCAGGTCACAGGCTCAGCGGCTTCTTCTCTCGGCGTGTCGCGTCGCTTGTGCTCTCCACATGAAGTCTTATTAACACATACTGAAGTACTATAACATCGTCTCGCCCGCGTTCGCTTGGACGGGAAGTACAGCACAGTGTGAAGGTTTCATTATCGTCGCACACTACACCCTACACTTTCCTCGATATCGGTTCGACAGTTCCTTGATGCCTCAGAATCTACCAAGTACCCGCTTCTTTCAGTCAGATTTCGTCATAGATTCGATAACTTCACATTAGTAACGTCATCTACCCATTTAATCTTCGACACTGTCGCACCATATTTCAAAAGCTTTTATTCTCGTTTTGTCCGAGCTGTTTATTCACAATGTTTCATTTCCACACAAGACTACATTCCAGATCTTCAGGAAATTTATAACATTTAAATTTGTGCTCGTCGTTAGCAAATTTGTCTTTTTCAGAAATGTTTTTCGTGCTAGAGGCAGTCTACGCTTTATATCCTCTGTTACTTTGCTGCTCAAATAGCAAATCTCGTCGACAACTTTTAGTGTCTGATTTCCTAAATTAATTCCCTCAGCAACACCTGATTCGATTCAATTACATCCCAAAACTATTGTTTTACTTTCGTTAATCGATTTTTAAATTCTCTTCGAGACATTATCCATTCCGTTCAACTGCTCTACAAAGTCCCTTGCATCTCTGACACAATTACAACGTCATCGGGAAACATCAAAGTTTTATTTCTTCTCCCTGAGCTTTAATTCAGTTTCCAAATTTGTCTTGGGTTTCCTTTACTGCTTGCTCGGTACACTTATTAAATAACACCAAGATTTGGCTGCAACTGTGTCCCACTTCTAATCGACTGCTACTTCCCTTTCATTTCTTTTGACTCTTAAAACGACAATCTGGCTGTGTACAAGTTGTAAATAATCTTTTGGTTCCTGTGTTTTATCGGTGCTACTTTCAAAATTTCAAAGGTTGTATTCCAGTGAAAATAGTCAAACACTTTCCCAAATGCTACAAACGTAGGTTTGCCTTACTTCAACGTTTCTTCTAAGATAAATCGTAGGCTCAGTATTGCCTCGAGTGTTGCTATATTTCTCCGGAGCCCAAAATGATCTTCAAATGGTTCAAATGGCTCTAAGTACTATGGGACTTAACATCTGAGGTCATCAGTCCCCTAGATTTTAGTTATGTGATCTACCCATCTAATCTTCAGCATTCTTCTGTAGCACCACATTTCGAAAGCTTCTATTCTCTTTTTGTCTAAACTATTTATTGTCCATTGTCCATACATGGCTACACGCCATACAAATACTTACAGAAACGACTTCCTGACACTTAAATCTATACTCGATATTAACAAATTTGTCTTCTTCAGAAATGCTTTCCTTGCCATTGCCAGTCTACATTTTATATCCTCTCTACTTCGACCATCATCAGTTATTTTGCTCCCCAAATAGCAAAACCCCTTTACTACTTTACGTGTCTCATTTCATAATCTAATACCCTCAGCATCACCCTCCTTTCAAGACACTGTCTATTCCGTTCAACTGCTCTTCCAAGTTCTTTGCTGTCTCTGACAGAATTACAATGCCATCGGTGAACCTCAAAGTTTTTATTTCTTCACCATGGATTTTAATACCTACTCCAAATTTTTCTTTTGCTTCCTTTACTGCTTGTTCAATATACAGATTGAATAACATCGGGGATAGGCTACAACCCTGTCTCACTCCCTTCCCAACCACTGCTTCCCTTCCATGCCCCTCAACTCTTATAACTGCCATCTGGTTTCTGTAAAAATTGTAAGTAGCCTTTCGCTCCCTGTATTTTACCCCTGCCACCTTTAGAATTTGAAAGAGAGTATTCCAGTCAACATTGTCATAAGCTTTCTCTAAGTCTACAAATGCTAGAAACGTAGGTTTGCCTTTCCTTAATCTTTCTTCTAAGATAAGTCGTAAGGTCAGTATTGCCTCACGTGTTCCAGTGTTTCTACGGAATCCAAACTGATCTTCCCCGAGGTTGGCTTCTACTAGTTTTTCCATTCGTCTGTAAAGAATTCGCGTTAGTATTTTGCAGCTGTGACTTATTAAACTGATAGTTCGGTAATTTTCACATCTGTCAACACCTGCTTTCTTTGGGATTGAAATTATTATTTTCTTCTTGAAGTCTGAGGGTATTTCACCTGTCTCATACATCTTGCTCACCAGATGGTAGAGTTTTGTTAGGACTGGCACTCCCAAGGCTATCAGTAGTTCTAATGGAATGTTGTCTACTCCAGGGGCCTTGTTTCGACTCAGGTCTTTCAGTGCTCTGTCAAACTCTTCACGCAGTATCGTATGTCCCATTTCATCTTCATCTACATCCTCTTCCATTTCCATAATATTGTCCTCAAGTACATCGCCCTTGTATAGACCCTCTATGTACTCCTTCCACCTTTCTGCTTTCCCTTCTTTGCTTTGAACTGGGTTTCCATCTGAGCTCTTGATATTCATACAAGTGGCTCTCTTTTCTCCAAAGGTCTAATTTTCCTGTAGGCAGTATCTAACTTACCCCTAGTGAAATAACATTTGTCCTCTAGCCATCCCTGCTTAGCCATTTTGCACTTCCTGTCGATCTCATTTTTGAGACGTTTGTATTCCTTTTTGCCTGCTTCATTTCATATTATTTTATTTTCTCCTTTCATCAATTAAGTTCAATATTTCTTGTGTTACCCAAGGATTTCTACTAGCCCTCGTCTTTTTACCTACTTGATCCTCTGCTGCCTTCACTACTTCATCCCTCAGAGCTACCCATTCTTCTTCTACTGTATTTCTTTCCCCCATTCCTGTCAATTGCTCCCTTATGCTCTCTCTGAAACTCTGTACAACCTCTGGTTTAGTCAGTTTATCCAGGTCCCATCTCCTTAAATTCTCACCTGTTTACAGTTTCTTCAGTTTTAATCTACAGTTCATAACCAATAGATTGTGGTCAGCGTCCACATCTGCCCCTGGAAATGTCTTACTATTTAAAACCTGGTTCCTAAATCTCTGTCTTACCATTATATAATCTATCTGATACCTTTTAGTATCTCCAGGGTTCTTCCATGTATACAACCTTCTTTCATGATTCTTAAACCAAGTGTTAGTTATGATTATGTTGTGCTCTGTGCAAAATTCTACCACACGGCTTCCTCTTTCATTTCTTAACCCCAATCCATATTCACCTACTATGTTTCCTTCTCTCCCTTTTCGTGCTCTCGAATTCCAGCCACCCACGTCTATTAAATTTTCGTCTCCCTTCACTATCTGAATAATTTCTTTCATCTCATCGTACATTTCATCAATCTCTTCATCATCTGCAGAGCTAGGTGGCATATAAACTTGCACTACTGTAGTAGGCATGCACTTCGCGTCTATCTTGGTCACAATAATGTGTTCTCTGTGGTGTTTGTAGTAGCTTACCCACACTCCTATTTTTTAGTCATTATTAAACCTACTCCTGCATTACGCCTATTTGATTTTGTATTTATCACCCTGCATTCACCTGACCAAAAGTCTTGTTCCTCCTGCCACCGAACTTTACTAATTCTCAATGTATCTAACTTCAACCAATGCATTTACTTTTTTGAATTTTCTAACCTACCTGCCTGATTAAGGGATCTGACATTCCATGCACTGATCCGTAGAACGCCAGTCTTCTTTCTCCTCATAACGACGTCCTCTTGAGTAGTCCCCGCCCAGAGATCCGAATGGGGTACTATTTTACCTCCAGAATATTTTACCCAAGAGGATGCCGTCATCATTTAACCGTACAGTAAGGCTGCAAACCCTCGGGAAAAATTATGGCTGTAGTTTCCCCTTGCTTCCAGCCGTTTGCAGTACCAGTACAGCAATACCGTTTTGGTTCGTGTTACAAGGCCAGATCAGTCAATCATTCAGACTGTTGCCCCTGCAACTACTGAAAAGGCAGCTGCTCCTCTTCAGGAACCACACGTTTGTCTGGCCTCTCAACAGATACCCCTCCATTGTGGTTGCACCTACGGTACAGCCATCTGAGGCACACTAGCCTCCCCACCAACGGCAAGGTCCATGGTTCATGGGGGGGAGGGGATGGTGAGAGTAAATGGCGGAAAAACGACTGTGCCTGCGCTGAACAAGAGCTTCTATTTTGCAATCCCTGTCTCCACCATGAGATCTATACTACAACTGACCTAGTAGACCATACTGCCGCCAGAGGGTGCTGTCAGCCCTTCTGTGACGTAATCCAAGATGGCGGTGTGGGGTGGGGGAAAATGGCGTCAAAGCGACTCTGCCTGTGATGGACCTAAGTCTTTATATTGCAGGCAGTCTCTCCACCACGAGATATAGAGTCCAATTGACCTAGTACACAGTAGTGCCACCAGATGGTGCTATCATCCCTCCGGTGGCATAATCCAAGATGGTGGTCCATAGGGGGATAATGGCGCGAAAATGACTCAGCCTGCTCTTGGCTGTTGGCGAGAGTAAGGAAGGAGTGCACTCTATACCCCTCCATTGTGGTTGCACCTACGGTACAGCCAATAATTGTGGAACATGTATTTTCGAATGGAGTATATTTATCACACTGACACAAAACACTAGCCCTGATGTGCTTGGGGTCACAATACACAGTCTCCAGACGCGAAAACAACTTCCAATTTTCCGAAATAATTTCACTACAGACCTGCAAACTGCTCCTATATAATGCAGCACAGTGATGTGTAGACATGCTCAGTGCTCGTAAACTGTCCAAATAGCCCATGGCACAGCCAAGATACCCGCTCGCAAAATCATTCAACAGACACGCAATAAATGCACGCATGCACTGCCCCCCACAGCCTGTCCGCTAGACAGCACAGGAGGTTAACAGCAATCCCCGCAAAGTGACATGGGCACCAGCTGTCAAAGTACACACAGGTGCCCTCAGGCACGAGGCGGCGACAACCCTTTCATACTTGACACCAGAGAAATTACGAGCCAAATACGTGTTCACCTAGACACAGGTGCTGACGTGATCGGGAGGGACCACAGCCGCGATCTGCCGCTGGACACAGGTGAAAGTTGCCTCTAATTCCATGTATACATTCACGATTATACTGACCTCACAGCACTCCAAGACACACCCCCCTTATGTAAGACACCTCCACGCAGCACTTGTCTTTACCATTGATGACAGAATAACACAGGCTGCTATCCCCCATAATGGAACATATGAGCTGCATTCAGCAGTGAGTACCCGCCCGTGTGACTGACACCTCGCCACGAAATGTCCTTGTGGCGACTCGCCATCTAAAATGTTCTTAATGTTATTCTCACATTACATGGCTTTGTAAAAAGTAACAGCCAAGTCGACCTCTCGAGCATTGTATAGTGTCCCAGAAATAGTTGACGCTCGCTTTCTTGATGTCTCAGCTTGTATGCGCAAAAATTCTTGCTCTAACACAACCTGTTTACAAAAATAGCGCAGAATAACATCGAATGCACTCTTCCCAGCGCTCCTAACGTGATAGCCTTGCTGCTCTCAACATAAGCAAATGTTCTCACCGCTATGTAGTGGCTCCTATATCCCAGCACAAAGGATGTGAATGAACCGAGCATTAGCATTGGCTCTTATCGAATTTACCCGCCGAATTACTGATCCGGCCGGTATCGAAACAACGTCCACCTTTTTTCCTTCTGCAGACGAGACTTTCAGCGGTTATTTTACACTGATCACCATACTGCACCGACAACTAATCCTCGCAAAGTGCCATACATATCGTTAAATGTGGAATGCCTCTTACTCAGTTACCCTGCTCTCACACTGAGGACAGGAGATTGAATACCGAACTACAACGGCTACACGATAGAATGAACTCCAAGTGGTATATTGCAATGGAAGAGTGTTACATACATTAACATACATAAACGTCTACAAACGTCTACTAACGTGCACACATTTCCCCTCGGCACAAACGAGTTACTGTTTCTGTTTCGAACCTACTTCCTTGCTTGCTATCTTTTCTACGCACGTCTCCAGACTCGGGTATTACAAGAAAACACGTATTTTCGCATGGTTCACCATAATATTATACCATTTTCGCGGTACCTCTCGATATCAAGCACTAGGCAACAGCCTACCGATCGCTAGCGCAACATAATTCCGAAGATATAGACTGGAAATTATTTCTCTACAAACCCCAAATTTTAGCCAGGTGCAGCGTGCTGTAAACCACTGAGTAACTAAAAGCAAATAGGGGAAACTGATATTTCCACTCTAGAATACCGAAGTCGGTGATGAAACAGATCCAAAATCATCCCTACAATTTACAACCCAACTAAGGTGTTTCCCATGTCTAGAGAACAGGCGAACGTGTCTTCCACATGCCAGATGCAAACACCACAATCGATCTTCTCTCAACTAAATAAAGGCGGGAAATGTGCGGAAGCAGTGAACCAAACAATTTACATGGAAGGGCAGAACAGTGCAGTGCAAACGCACGTCCATACACAGTGGTCTCAAATTTCCACTTGATCACTAAAGCTGCCAAACACATACTAAGTATTAGTTCGCTATTCAGTCGTCTAGAGGACGGCAAAGTTAACTCAAATACATTCCTACACTACAACAGGCCTCTCCATTCGGACAGCTGCTGCAGGCCATGCATACACGAGATCATTCCAGAAAACCGGTCAAATATATGTTTTATCATTATACTTATAATGAAATGTTGCTATCACAGCCTTAACTGAACGGCGTTCGACAGTGAGCAAAGTATTGGAAATACACCCTGATGTCAGCAGTGGCTCTGGAAATAGAAATATCACTACCTTTCTTATGACTAGACATACTTTTCCCTTTGCTATCACAGTATTCCAAGTCAAATCCATATGCTCCTTACGACTTGACATAGTCATTTTCTTTCCACAAACACATACTTTGTAAACCTAATGCTCAAATGCGAACATATCACTCACCGACTACTACTACTAAGTACAATACTTGGTCAATAACTGATTGCCTATGATACGATATAATACTGAACGAAAATAAACTTAAGTGCACATGTCTCTTATATTTTTCTTGCCGGTGCTACCTCTGTGTCTTAGAAAGAGACACGTAATCGACCAGATGTTAAAAAAAAAACTTGATCGCAACAACTAGTGCAAGTTTCTGTCACAAGCGATCCTAGTTCTACAGGTGCACGCAAGTATCCATGTTAAAAGCTAGGCTGGCCTTATGAATCGAGGTACGATGCTACCTCTGAATGAGGTGGTTGTTTTCCAGACAAACAGTGTAACAGTGATCATAGGAGTGTGTGTTATCAGCCCAAGATGCAACCTCGTGATAAAATTACCGCATTTTGAAAGTGATTTGGTTAAGGAACGTGGTACGTAAGTGAACATATGAGAGGTTGCACGATATATCCACTGAGTTATGATAGATGGCTGCTTGAGGAGGAACACAAACAATGGTAGTAGATGAAGTGCCGATTGAGGTCGTAAGAAAATGTACACTAGCTTCCCAGGTCTCTAGTGTTACGCCACCCGCTAGAAATGATGCCCATGATTTGGAATCGGGTCTTTCCATTCAAGCACATACCAGCGTTGGATCCTATTGACAATTCCTTTAATGATTATAACCACTACTCAATCATATTTATAGCTCTCTCATATCTCTAAACGGGCCACCTTTCCCAAACCTAGGTGCTACAGTGAAATTCCAACGTGGTTTTAGTCGCCCCCTACGCATCTCGCAACTGCTCCCATTTCTACAGCTTTTCTCATGTGATGGTTCCAATTTAAGTCTGAACTGAGCAGAAGTCAGAGAAAGACATATCCAACACATTCTGCAATCTATATAGAATCAGAACGACAGGAGTTACTGCGGCAGGACCGTGTTTTGACCATTCGGTGGAAATGCACGCATTGTGGTACATCTCCAAACTAGATACAGATACTACAGTCTGAAAGAGATCCACGTCCATTCAAACCATTCAGTCCAACATGCTATCATCGTTATTCTCTACCCTCCCCCCCCCCCCCACCCCCACCCCGAAGGGAAAAAAGTTACGAACTATAAAACCTCATCCGATTTAAAAGTTACCTAGGCACCGATGCTGGCGCAATGACGCATAGCTGTGGTGCGGTCCAGCATGGAGAAAGACATTTTACAATGCTGTCTAGAATAGCGCAGCGCGCAGCCGTCCAAGCATTCCTAATGGTATACCCAGTCCCTCACCCAATTTACACTTCAAACTGCTGCTGCTACTGCTTCTGCCTGTATGGCGCAATCCTATTAAATAAACAGACACCACAGAGGTCACTTTAAAGTTTGATCACCTATACTCTAGCCGAATGGTCGTATCCCACAGACTATACTACATCGCATGAGACACTCCCTCTGTTCCTGTTTAGTTGTTTGAAACAATTTTTCTAATACACTTTTGTACAGTGCCAAACATTTCCTTTTTTCTGCCACGACTTCGAGACCTGTGCCAGGTTCTAATCTGACATTAAGAAGTTCTGATCCACAGACTTTCACTGGAAACTAAACTTTGCACAGTGTAAATCGTATTCTTATGGTGGAGAGCATAACACGCCACACATTGGCTGATTTTAAATAAAAATTTACAACATAAGCAAACTGGAAAGTTTTACGTCGTTGGCATAGGTTTGCAAACTACGGTCCGAATGTAATTCACAAGCTCTAGATTTAGACTCGTGTCTCACACTGACGGAATAGCCGATAGCTCTGCATACCCTTCGACTGATTTCTCATATTGCACTCATGTACGCGATCAGTGTTTCGGTGCTATCCACCCCAGAAGGTGCTGTCCATCCACCAAAACTTTTTCCCCAACTCAAACAAGCGATATCAGTCAGTCATTATGTGGTAACCAAAGCGTGCCGATGCACAGATGGGATGGAAAAGACACCATCGATATACTTTAAGAAGGAGCATCACAGTTGATAGTGCGAACAATTTTAGCAATTTTACAGTAAATTCATGACCGGCCAATGATGTGATAGCATGTTTCCCCAATTTCAGTATCATAGCTGAACCACCCGCTCTCCACTTTGCGAATATCATTGCGAACATGGATAGATGACTGTGCAGTACGTCTGTTCAGTGTTAATTCTCAAACACATTAATCATCGAAGTATACCAGACAGTGCTCCACATATTTCTATCACCTCGAGCAAACTGTTTAATTTAGGATCTATTTCTCTGCGTATGGCAGTCACAGAACATTCTCGCTGCCTTAGGGTAAAGATAGAGGGTGAAAGACACTCCTCACACTGCCGTTGACCAACCCGCGCTGCAGTACCATTAACGCATTAATCTGCAACCGTCCAGAAGAAGACCGCTCGTAAAAACGAAGGAACTACTCCCGTAAAACAATTGCTTTGTGTGATACGAGCACAATATACCTTCCTGGAGACGTATAGTGTCCACTGTTCACATCCGATCACTGTTCAGAAATTATATACGCATAGCAGCAGCGTGCAACACGTGAAAATTACAACTAATTTCGTCACTAACTGTGTAAACAGCACATCTGTCGGGCAAATGTGTACACGAGGATTGCAGCGCCTCACAAGCTCCTCAGATGCGACAGGGGGGATGGAGTACATTCATGTAGAGGAATGTGTCAAGTTTCATCACACATGAGACGAAAGTCTTCTGATGACTGACAGGTTTACCGTTAACGATCTCAAGTAGACAGTGCTTTAAACCACATCCAGAAGACTTGGCTGTGTGCGAGTAGAACGCAGGCTGTGTTACACAACTGGTGCATATGTACAGAACACTGGAAAAAACTGGCCTGCAGCAACCTTCTCTTTGTCTAGAATGCATCAGTCACGCATTAAATCGTACCTCATTACAGCTCTATCTCACTCGATCACCCTGCCCACTCTCTGTTGTCCTTTATCGCAGATGCAAGTAAGTTTAGAGGTGACTGGTTCTCTGTCCTCCTGAAAAGCATCAAATACAGTAGTAAACTCGCGTGTATCACTGGTACGTCAATAGACATACAGTATAATGCTGCCTCGACGGAAAAGAATTGACTGCGTCCATGATTCCCTTCGTTTCGATGTTGACGTTTTCTCGGATTCCTTCTGTTGCCGCATACTTGTTCCCAAGTACAAATTGTTTGCCGTGAACCAGAAGATACGCAAGTACGTCATCAATTTACTCGAAGTTCGGTGTATATTCGGTCAACTTATACCTATTCCCACCTAATAAATAAATATATTTACAGTATTAAATTTGTGTTTCTGTTTTTATTTCTCTACACAAAATGGCACATATATTAACGTACATAAACGTGTACTAACGCACATAAACGTGTACTAGCGTGCACTAACGTGCACTAATGTGTACTAACGTGCACTAATGTGTACTAACGTGCACTAACGAACCAGAAGATATGCAAGTACTTACTCAAGTATAAGATTTACACCATGTAACGTCTAGTTGCCTGCGAAAGGCTGTGGATTAGAACTTCTTAATGTCAGTTTAGAACCTGGCACAGGTCTCGAAGTCATAGCATAAAAAAGAAAATGTTTGGCACTGTACCAGAGCGTGTTAGAAAACAGTGTTTCAAACAACTAAAGAGAAACAGAGGGAGCGTCTCATGTGATGTAGAATAGTCTGCGCGATACGACCATTCGGCTAGAGTATAGGTGATCAAACTTTAAAGTGACCTCTGCGGTGTCTGTTTATTTAATAGGATTGTGCCATACAGGCAGTAGCAGCAACAGTTTGAAGTGTAAATTGGGTGAGAGACGGGGTATGCCATTAGGAATGCTTGGACGGCTGCACGCTGCACTGTTCTGGAGAGCATTGTAAAATGTCTTTCTCCATGCTGGACTGCACCGCAACTATGTGTCATTGCGCCAGCATCTATGCATAGGTGACTTCTAAATCGGATGAGCTTTTAGAGTTCGTAATTTTTTTGTCTCTTTTGGGGGGTAGAGAATAATGATTATAGGATGTTGGACTGATTGGTCTGAATGGATGTGGACCTGTGTCTAGTTTGGATCTGTATCTAGTTTGGAGATGTACCACAATGCGTGCATTTCCACCGAATGGTCAAAACACGGTCCTGCCGCAGTAACTCGTGTCGTTCTGATTCTATATACACTCCTGGAAATTGAAATAAGAACACCGTGAATTCATTGTCCCAGGAAGGGGAAACTTTATTGACACATTCCTGGAGTCAGATACATCACATGATCACACTGACAGAACCACAGGCACATAGACACAGGCAACAGAGCATGCACAATGTCGGCACTAGTACAGTGTATATCCACCTTTCGCAGCAATGCAGGCTGCTATTCTCCCATGGAGACGATCGTAGAGATGCTGGATGTAGTCCTGTGGAACGGCTTGCCATGCCATTTCCACCTGGCGCCTCAGTTGGACCAGCGTTCGTGCTGGACGTGCAGACCGCGTGAGACGACGCTTCATCCAGTCCCAAACATGCTCAATGGGGGACAGATCCGGAGATCTTGCTGGCCAGGGTAGTTGACGTACACCTTCTAGAGCACGTTGGGTGGCACGGGATACATGCGGACGTGCATTGTCCTGTTGGAACAGCAAGTTCCCTTGCCGGTCTAGGAATGGTAGAACGATGGGTTCGATGACGGTTTGGATGTACCGTGCACTATTCAGTGTCCCCTCGACGATCACCAGTGGTGTACGGCCAGTGTAGGAGATCGCTCCCCACACCATGACGCCGTGTGTTGGCCCTGTGTGCCTCGGTCGTATGCAGTCCTGATTGTGGCGCTTACCTGCACGGCGCCAAACACGCATACGACCATCATTGGCACCAAGGCAGAAGCGACTCTCATCGCTGAAGACGACACGTCTCCATTCGTCCCTCCATTCACGCCTGTCGCGACACCACTGGAGGCGGGCTGCACGATGTTGGGGCGTGAGCGGAAGACGGCCTAACGGTGTGCGGGACCGTAGCCCAGCTTCATGGAGACGGTTGCGAATGGTCCTCGCCGATACCCCAGGAGCAACAGTGTCCCTAATTTGCTGGGAAGTGGCGGTGCGGTCCCCTACGGCACTGCGTAGGATCCTACGGTCTTGGCGTGCATCCGTGCGTCGCTGCGGTCCGGTCCCAGGTCGACGGGCACGTGCACCTTCCGCCGACCACTGGCGACAACATCGATGTACTGTGGAGACCTCACGCCCCACGTGTTGAGCAATTCGGCGGTACGTCCACCCGGCCTCCCACATGCCCACTATACGCCCTCGCTCAAAGTCCGTCAACTGCACATACGGTTCACGTCCACGCTGTCGCGGCATGCTACCAGTGTTAAAGACTGCGATGGAGCTCCGTATGCCACGGCAAACTGGCTGACACTGACGGCGGCGGTGCACAAATGCTGCGCAGCTAGCGCCATTCGACGGCCAACACCGCGGTTCCTAGTGTGTCCGCTGTGCCGTGCGTGTGATCATTGCTTGTACAGCCCTCTCGCAGTGTCCGGAGCAAGTATGGTGGGTCTGACACACCGGTGTCAATGTGTTCTTTTTTCCATTTCCAGGAGTGTAGATTGCAGAATGTGTTGAATATGTCTTTCTCTGACTTCTGCTCAGTTCAGACTTAAATTGGAACCATCACATGAGAAAAGCTGTAGAAATGGGAGCAGTTGCGAGATGCGTAGGGGGCGACTAAAACCACGTTGGAATTTTACTGTAGCACCTAGGTTTGGGAAAGGTGACCCGTTTAGAGATATGAGAGAGCTATAAATATGATTGAGTAGTGGTTATAATCATTAAAGGAATTGTCAATAGGATCCAACGTTGGTATGTGCTTGAATGGAAAGACCCGATTCCAAATCATGGGCATCATTTCTAGCGGGTGGCGTAACACTAGAGACCTGGGAAGCTAGTGTACATTTTCTTACGACCTCAATCGGCACTTCATCTACTACCATTGTTTGTGTTCCTCCTCAAGCAGCCATCTATCATAACTCAGTGGATATATCGTGCAACCTCTCATATGTTCACTTACGTACCACGTTCCTTAACCAAATCACTTTCAAAATGCGGTAATTTTATCACGAGGTTGCATCTTGGGCTGATAACACACACTCCTATGATCACTGTTACACTGTTTGTCTGGAAAACAACCACCTCATTCAGAGGTAGCATCGTACCTCGATTCATAAGGCCAGCCTAGCTTTTAACATGGATACTTGTGTGCACCTGTAGAACCAGGATCGCTTGTGACAGAAACTTGCACTAGTTGTTGCGATCAATTTTTTTTTTTAACATCTGGTCGATTACGTGTCTCTTTCTAAGACACAGAGGTAGCACCGGCAAGAAAAATATAAGAGACATGTGCACTTAAGTTTATTTTCGTTCAGTGTTATATCGTATCATAGGCAATCAGTTATTGACCAAGTATTGTACTTAGTAGTAGTAGTCGGTGAGTGATATGTTCGCATTTGAGCATTAGGTTTACAAAGTATGTGTTGTTGTTGTTGTTGTGGTCTTCAGTCCTGAGACTGGTTTGATGCAGCTCTCCATGCTACTCTATCCTGTGCAAGCTTTTTCATCTCCCAGTACCTACTGCAACCTACATCCTTCTGAATCTGCTTAGTGTATTCATCTCTTGGTCTCCCTCTACGATTTTTACCCTCCACGCTGCCCACCAATACTAAACTGGTGATCCCTTGATGCCTCAGAACATGTCCTACCAACCGATCCCTTCTTCTGGTCAAGTTGTGCCACAAACTTCTCTTCTCCCCAATCCTATTCAATACTTCCTCATTAGTTATGTGATCTACCCATCTAATCTTCAGCATTCTTCTGTAGCACCACATTTCGAAAGCTTCTATTCTCTTCTTGTCCAAACTATTTATCGTCCATGTTTCACTTCCATACATGGCTACACTCCATACGAATACTTTCAGAAATGACTTCCTGACACTTAAATCGATACTGGATGTTAACAAATTTCTCTTGTTCAGAAACGCTTTCCTTCCCATTGCCAGCCTACATTTTATATCCTCTCTACTTCGACCATCATCAGTTATTTTGCTCCCCAAATAGCAAAACTCCTTTACTACTTTAAGTGCCTCATTTCCTAATCTAATTCCCTCAGCATCACCCGACTTAATTAGACTACATTCCATTATCCTTGTTTTGCTTTTGTTGATGTTCATCTTATATCCTCCTTTCAAGACACTGTCCATTCCATTCAACTGCTCTTCCAAGTCCTTTGCTGTCTCTGACAGAATTACAATGTCATCGGCGAACCTCAAAGTTTTTATTTCTTCTCCATGAATTTTAATACCTACTCCGAATTTTTCTTTTGTTTCCTTTACTGCTTGCTCAATATACAGATTGAACAACATCGGGGAGAGGCTACAACCCTGTCTTACTCCCTTCCCAACCACTGCTTCCCTTTCATGTCCCTCGACTCTTGTAACTGCCATCTGGTTTCTGTACAAATTGTAAATAGCCTTTCGCTCCCTGTAATTTAACCCTGCCACCTTTAGAATTTGAAAGAGAGTATTCCAGTCAACATTGTCAAAAGCTTTCTCTAAGTCTACAAATGCTAGAAACGTAGGTTTGCCTTTCCTTAATCTTTCTTCTAAGATAAGTCGTAAGGTCAGTATTGCCTCACGTGTTCCAGTGTTTCTACGGAATCCAAACTGATCTTCCCCGAGGTTGGCTTCTACTAGTTTTTCCATTCGTCTGTAAAGAATTCGTGTTAGTATTTTGCAGCTGTGACTTATTAAGCTGATAGTTCGGTAATTTTCACATCTGTCAACACCTGCTTTCTTTGGGATTGGAATTATTATATTCTTCTTGAAGTCTGAGGGTATTTCGCCTGTTTCATACATCTTGCTCATCAGATGGTAGAGTTTTGTCAGGACTGGCTCTCCCACGGCCGTCAGTAGTTCCAATGGAATATTGTCTACTCCGGGGGCCTTTTTTCGACTCAGGTCTTTCAGTGCTCTGTCAAACTCTTCGCGCAGTATCATATCTCCCATTTCATCTTCATCTACATCCTCTGCCATTTCCATAATATTGTCCTCAAGTACATCGCCCTTGTATAGACCCTCTATATACTCCTTCCACCTTTCTGCTTTCCCTTCTTTGCTTAGAACTGGGTTTCCATCTGAGCTCTTGATATTCATACAAGTCGTTCTCTTATCTCCAAAGGTCTCTTTAATTTTCCTGTAGGCGGTATCTATCTTACCCCTAGTGAGATAGGCCTCTACATCCTTACATTTGTCCTCTACCCATCCCTGCTTAGCCATTTTGCACTTCCTGTCGATCTCATTTTTGAGACGTTTGTATTCCTTTTTGCCTGCTTCATGTACTGCATTTTTATATTTTCTCCTTGCATCAATTAAATTCAATATTTCTTCTGTTACCCAAGGATTTCTACTAGCCCTCGTCTTTTTACATACTTGATCCTCTGCTGCCTTCACTACTTCATCCCTCAAAGCTACCCATTCTTCTTCTACTGTATTTATTTCCCCCATTCCTGTCAATTGCTCCCTTATGCTCTCCCTGAATCTCTGTACAACCTCTGGTTCTTTTAGTTTATCCAGGTCCCATCTCCTTAAATTCCCACCTTTTTGCAGTTTCTTCAGTTTTAATCTACAGGTCATAACCAATAGATTGTGGTCAGAGTCCACATCTGCCCCTGGAAATGTCTTACAATTTAAAACCTGGTTCCTAAATCTCTGTCTTACCATTATATAATCTATCTGATACCTTTTAGTATCTCCAGGGTTCTTCCATGTATACAACCTTCTTTCATGATTCTTAAACCAAGTGTTAGTTATGATTATGTTGTGCTCTGTGCAAAATTCGACCAGGCGGCTTCCTCTTTCATTTCTGTCCCCCAATCCATATTCACCTACTATGTTTCCTTCTCTCCCTTTTCCTACACTCGAATTCCAGTCACCCATGACTATTAAATTTTCGTCTCCTTTCACAATCTGAATAATTTCTTTTATTTCATCATACATTTCTTCAATTTCTTCGTCATCTGCAGAGCTAGTTGGCATATAAACTTGTACTACTGTAGTAGGCGTGGGCTTCGTATCTATCTTGGCCACAATAATGCGTTCACTATGCTGTTTGTAGTAGCTTACCCGCATTCCTATTTTCCTATTCATTATTAAACCTACTCCTGCATTACCCCTATTTGATTTTGTGTTTATAACCCTGTAGTCACCTGACCAGAAGTCTTGTTCCTCCTGCCACCGAACTTCACTAATTCCCACTATATCTAACTTTAACCTATCCATTTCCCTTTTTAAATTTTCTAACCTACCTGCCCGATTAAGGGATCTGACATTCCACGCTCCGATCCGTAGAACGCCAGTTTTCTTTCTCCTGATAACGACATCCTCTTGAGTAGTCCCCGCCCGGAGATCCGAATGGGGGATTATTTTACCTCCGGAATATTTTACCCAAGAGGACGCCATCATCATGTAATCATACAGTAAAGTATGTGTTTGTGGAAAGAAAATGACTATGTCAAGTCGTAAGGAGCATATGGATTTGACTTGGAATACTGTGATAGCAAAGGGAAAAGTATGTCTAGTCATAAGAAAGGTAGTGATATTTCTATTTCCAGAGCCACTGCTGACATCAGGGTGTATTTCCAATACTTTGCTCACTGTCGAACGCCGTTCAGTTAAGGCTGTGATAGCAACATTTCATTATAAGTATAATGATAAAACATATATTTGACCGGTTTTCTGGAATGATCTCGTGTATGCATGGCCTGCAGCAGCTGTCCGAATGGAGAGGCCTGTTGTAGTGTAGGAATGTATTTGAGTTAACTTTGCCGTCCTCTAGACGACTGAATAGCGAACTAATACTTAGTATGTGTTTGGCAGCTTTAGTGATCAAGTGGAAATTTGAGACCACTGTGTATGGACGTGCGTTTGCACTGCACTGTTCTGCCCTTCCATGTAAATTGTTTGGTTCACTGCTTCCGCACATTTCCCGCCTTTATTTAGTTGAGAGAAGATCGATTGTGCAGTTTGCATCTGGCATGTGGAAGACACGTTTGCCCGTTCTCTAGACATGGGAAAGACC
Organism: Schistocerca serialis cubense; assembly: GCF_023864345.2. Lineage (NCBI taxonomy): Eukaryota > Metazoa > Arthropoda > Insecta > Orthoptera > Acrididae > Schistocerca > Schistocerca serialis. Next base: position 252,669,212 of record NC_064647.1, on the reverse strand, counting down.
TTAGTTGGGTTGTAAATTGTAGGGATGATTTTGGATCTGTTACATCATCGACTTCGGTATTCTAGAGTGGAAATATCAGTTTCCCCTATTTGCTTTCAGTTACTCAGTGGTTTACAGCACGCTGCACCTGGCTAAAATTTGGGGTTTGTAGAGAAATAATTTCCAGTCTATATCTTCGGAATTATGTTGCGCTAGCGATCGGTAGGCTGTTGCCTAGTGCTTGATATCGAGAGGTACCGCGAAAATGGTATAATATTATGGTGAACCATGCGAAAATACGTGTTTTCTTGTAATACCCGAGTCTGGAGACGTGCGTAGAAAAGATAGCAAGCAAGGAAGTAGGTTCGAAACGGAAACAGTAACGCGTTTGTGCCGAGGGGAAATGTGTGCACGTTAGTAGACGTTTATGTATGTTAATGTATGTAACACTCTTCCATTGCAATATACCACTTGGAGTTCATTCTATCGTGTAGCCGTTGTAGTTCGGTATTCAATCTCCTGTCCTCAGTGTGAGAGCAGGGTAACTGAGTAAGAGGCATTCCACATTTAACGATATGTATGGCACTTTGCGAGGATTAGTTGTCGGTGCAGTATGGTGATCAGTGTAAAATAACCGCTGAACGTCTCGTCTGCAGAAGAAAAAAAGGTGGACGTTGTTTCGATACTGGCCGGATCAGTAATTCGGCGGGTAAATTCGATAAGAGCCAATGCTAATGCTCGGTTCATTCACATCCTTTGTGCTGGGATATAGGAGCTGTTGTGTCGGTAGCTGGGCCGACACCGTGAAGTTGAGATGGCTGAAAATGAACTCTTAGACTAACGCTGTAGCCGATAGGGCACGCACGGCTAAAGCAGACGGGCGTGAAGTCTGGAACATGAGAACTTATAAATGAATAAGAAGAAAAGTAGGTAGATGCTTATTACTGATCTTTTATTTAGTCCTTGGAATACATCTCTCTTGAATACTCGTAAGCTATAGGCACTGATACAACTGGCGCCTTGCTAGTTCGTAGCCATTAACTTAGCTGATGGCTATTCTGTCTCTCGGCTATTGAGAGAGAAAGGCTTCGTACATCTGGTCGGTAGCTAGGTTCTCGTACAACTGGGCGATAGCTAGGTTCGCGTACAACTGGGCGATAGCTAGGTTCGCGTACAACTGGGCGATAGCTAGGTTCGCGTACAACTGGGCGGTAGCTAGGTTCTCGTACAACTGGGCGGTAGCTAGGTTCTCGTACAACTGGGGTGAGTGCTCTCTCGTATCACGAGACCTGCCTTGGTGGTGGCGCTAGGTCTGCGATCACAGTGGCGACACGCGGGTCCGACATGTACTACATGGACCGCGGCCGATTTAAGCTACCACCTAGCAAGTGTGGTGTCTGGCGGTGACACCACAGGAGCCACTACATAGCGGTGAGAACATTTGCTTATGTTGAGAGCAGCAAGGCTATCACGTTAGGAGCGCTGGGAAGAGTGCATTCGATGTTATTCTGCGCTATTTTTGTAAACAGGTTGTGTTAGAGCAAGAATTTTTGCGCATACAAGCTGAGACATCAAGAAAGCGAGCGTTAACTATTTCTGGGGCACTATACAATGCTCGAGAGGTCGACTTGGCTGTTACTTTTTACAAAGCCATGTGATGTGAGAATAACATTAAGAACATTTTAGATGGCGAGTCGCCACAAGGACATTTCGTGGCGAGGTGTCAGTCACACGGGCGGGTACTCACTGCTGAATGCAGCTCATATGTTCCATTATGGGGGATAGCAGCCTGTGTTATTCTGTCATCAATGGTAAAGACAAGTGCTGCGTGGAGGTGTCTTACATAAGGGGGGTGTGTCTTGGAGTGCTGTGAGGTCAGTATAATCGTGAATGTATAAATGGAATTAGAGGCAACTTTCACCTGTGTCCAGCGGCAGATCGCGGCTGTGGTCCCTCCCGATCACGTCAGCACCTGTGTCTAAGTGAACACGTATTTGGCTCGTAATTTCTCTGGTGTCAAGTATGAAAGGGTTGTCGCCGCCTCGTGCCTGAGGGCACCTGTGTGTACTTTGACAGCTGGTGCCCATGTCACTTTGCGGGGATTGCTGTTAACCTCCTGTGCTGTCTAGCGGACAGGCTGTGGGGGGCAGTGCATGCGTGCATTTATTGCGTGTCTGTTGAATGATTTTGCGAGCGAGTATCTTGGCTGTGCCATGGGCTATTTGGACAGTTTACGAGCACTGAGCATGTCTACACATCACTGTGCTGCATTATATAGGAGCAGTTTGCAGGTCTGTAGTGAAATTATTTCGGAAAATTGGAAGTTGTTTTCGCGTCTGGAGACTGTGTATTGTGACCCCAAGCACATCAGGGCTAGTGTTTTGTGTCAGTGTGATAAATATACTCCATTCGAAAATACATGTTCCACAATAAATAGAATGCACTCCGTCCTTACTCTCCCCAGCTGCATAGAGCAGCATGAGTCCTTTTCGCGCCATTTTCCTTCTACAGACCATCAAAAAAAATGTTCAACTGTGTGTGAAATCTTAGGGGACTTATGGTCATCAGTCTCAAAGCTTACACACTACTTAACCTAAATTATCCTATGGACAAACACACCCACCCATGTGTGTGTGAAATCTTATGGGACTTAACTGCTAAGGTCATCAGTCCCAAAGCTTAGACACTACTTAACCTAAATTATCCTAAGGACAAACACACACACACCTATGCCTGAGGGAGGACTCGAGCCTCCACCGAGACCAGCCGCAAAGTCCATGACTGCAGCGCCTCAGACCGCTCTTGGATTATGTCACAGGAGGGATGACAGCATCATCTTGTGGCAGTACTGTGTACTAGGTCAGTTGGACTCTAGATCTCGTGGTGGAGAGACTGCCTGCAAAATAAAGACTCATGTCCAGCACAGGCAAAGTGTTTTTCCGCCATTTACTCCCACCACGAAACGGACGACAGCGCTCTCTGGTGGTAGTACTGAGTACTGGGTCTAGACCTTGTGGTGAACACGCTGTTTGTCGCCATCTTGGATAACGGTCCTTGCGTCATCACCTGACGTCATGACCGCCATCTTGGATGACAGTGCCCTCTAGTGGTGGTGCTGTGTAGTAGGTCAGATGGAGTGTGGACCTCCTGGCGGACACTCTGGATGGTGGTGCTGTCTATAATTGTTTAAATTAAGACTGGTGCATGATTTTGATAGCTGACAATTAGCAAGCATGTTTGCAGAATCTTTTAGATGAATTATTATTTTGACAATTTATGAGTTGTTTGCCTCTTGGACGTAAATGTATTGTATTATTTACGAGTGGTTTGCATGTCTTTAGGCAGTGCAATGCGTTATTTTGACAGTTTACAATGGAGCAGGTGCGTATGTAGAGCATTATACATGAGTTATTTAGGTGTAGTTTGCAGGTCTGTATGCTGTGTGGCATGTCAGAGTGTGTGTTCCGTATCACTGTGATAAATATACTCCATCCCTAAATAAATTGTTCTAAAATAAATAAAGTACACTCCTTCCTCTCTCCAGCAGCCCAGTGCAGGCTGAGTCCATTTCTCGCCAGTCCCTAGGAAGAGGTGGCAGCTGGGTGACTTAGGTTAGTGGAGGTGAACTTTGTTTCCTGCAATTTTCTTAGGTTGGGTGTGAAAACAGAAGTGACCTTTCTTTACAACCAAAATTCAAACTTGGCACCAGTTCCTAGGAGGAGGTGGCGGTGGTCAGGTGAGTTAGGTTAGTCCAAGTGTTCTTTCTTTTGCGCCATTTTCTTAGCTTAGTAGAGATATGCGAATTGAACTTTCTTTATGACCAAAATTCAAACTTGGCGCCAGTTCATAGGAAGAAGTGGCAGTTGGGTGACTTAGGTTAGTGGAAGTGAGCTATGTTTCCCGTAACTTTGTTAGGTTGGTAGCAAAACCCCAAGCGACGTTCCTTTACGGCCAAAATTCAAACTTATCTCCAGTTCCTAGGAGAAGGTGGCGGTCGGTTGGCTGAGGTTAGTCCAAGCGTCCTTTTTTTCGCGCCATTTTCTTAGCTTCGTAGAGATACGCAAACTGACCTATGTTTACCCCCAAAATTCAAACTTGGCGCCGTGTCATAGGATGAAATGGCCATCAGGTGACTTAGGGTAATGTGGGTAGCCCATGTGACCTATCTTCGCGTGATTTTCTTAGGTTAGTAGAGAAAACGGTGGTGTGATGCATTATGATGTTGAAATGTGAACTTTGCGTCATTTTTTCTCTGGGGGAGGGTGGGGTAGGACGGCGTGGCACTATCCCCCAAAAAGCAGCCTTATTGGATAACGGTACTTGCATCATCAACTGACGTCATGGTCGCCATATTGGATGACGTCATCACCGCCATCTTGGATACATCTGGCAACAACGAAAAGTGGGACGATACTGCCCTTGTCCCAATACTCACATCCCGTATCTAGCTACTGTCGATTCCATCTGCGAATGTGCCACCCATTTGGAGGATCAATTTGGTACCTCAATCTGAAACATCTTTGCACTGTAATCATGGAATTGCACTTCGCAAACTGGGGAACACAAAATGATTTCTGTTGCAGAGTAGCCATTATAAACATGACGGTTACCAAGCAAAACAAAAGCAACTGACACCTAGTGGCTATTAATATAAACTAGACTATGTATTCGTTTCTCCAAGAGCTGGGCTGAGGCACAGCAATCGATAGTTTGGACAAAATAATACTTTCTAATACGTGTATTGTACTTGAAACACCCTGTATTTTACAAGTGAACATCTGAAATTAACAATGAAGGAAAACCTGTTTCATATTCTGGAGAAATGTTTATTTTTTTACTCAGTACATGAGATTTGGCCTTTTACACCACCCTCAGGCGACAGCACGAGAGGGATGTCCGTTAGATCGGCGCCCTGTTTCCACCACATTCTGGTGGAGATTCCCGCTGATCCCTCAGTAAAGCAGCTGTATTGTCCTTAAAGATCTCAGGAGCAGAATCACACTTCGTCGTTACCATTCTCACTAAAACAAAAGACAGCTAGTCTTCCCCAGTGAAAATCTAATACACTATTAGGAAATCATAGCTCGACTTGATTAAGCAGTGCATAAGACAGTAGACCATATGTTTGATACATTGTGGTTTTTAACAAATTGTTAGTCAACTGAAACATATTATATTCGTATATTCACATTTTAGACAGTGTAAAATTCTTTAGAAGGAATCGTTGGTCCGTCTGGCTCAGAAAAGACATTTTTTGCGAATGTGCAGCGCTTTGTATGTGTTGGCCCTCTCACACATTAGTCAGACAGCTATGTACGTGGCAGTCCGATGTTCCGGCACCACAGTCAAGCCGGAAGACTGGGTCCGGTACGAAAGCGGGCGGCGTACAGCCCGGCGGCGGCAGCCCATGTCTGTTTCAGACATTTGGACTTGGCAGTGTACAGCTGAAGCTACTCACTGTCTGATGACAGTGCATACAGGACGAGTTAAAGTGGAACAGCCACATAATAATAACTGTAGGAAAAGCTGATGCCAGACTTGGATTCAATGAAAGAATCCTCAGCAGGTCCAGGCAGAGAGTAAGTAGGTTAAAGGGCAGTATGGGACCTTCACCAGAAAGGATCGAAACACGAAACAAAGGAGATCCAAAGAACGGCATCTCTTCACAGGTTCTCTTCTAACCACGAAAGCGTCCAGAAGGCGCTGATCCAACTCCAGTGGGACATGCTGCAAGAGGGGCGTTGTAGCTCACCGTGTAGAGCACATGTCTCTAGAAAATTCAGCCAGTATACTGCATCCCCCTCTGTACACCTCGTGACAAGTCCGGCAAGGCGAGATTACAGAGATTCCAGCTCACACAGAGGCTTACCAAAACCGTTCTTCCAGCGGACCATTAGTGAGTGGAGCAAGAAAGGGTTGGTACACAAAACTACTCTCTGCGATACACTGTAGGGACGCTTGTGGAGTGTAGGCACAGAAGTGATGTAGGTGTATGACAAGCAGTAAACTGAAAATGGGGTGGATGGAAAAAAGGTAAGTAAACTGTTTATTATTTGAACAGTAACCGCTACAAATAAAATGTTCTAGGGATCCCAGGCACGTCAAGCGATTAAAACTACTCGAGCTTTTTGCCAAGCACTCCGTGGCCATTGTCAAGTAGTATGACTGCCAGTGGGCTGCTGGTACACCCCTCATAAACATTAGCTCCCGACTGTGACCCTCTTCTCCTCCCCCCCCCCCCCCCCCCCCGTCCATTGAGGCTCACATCTCTTCCGTATGTGCTTGGCTACCATGGTGCCCCAGCCTTTGCAGCATTACTTTCTTTCTGTGCACCAAGCTTATGCTTCCTCTAGCCCTTTCCCCCTCTGTCTTTCCATCAGATGGTTTTCATAGTGCAGACCCTGCTTGGACCTGGTTTATAACTGGGACACGAGTTTCCACCTCTGGCATTTTATACTACCTTTCATTAAATAAACACAGTGTGCCCATTATTGGGTTTGACGTGCCACTTATCTTCAAAATTCTCCAGAAGTTTGGATCGTGCAGGAGAGGTCACTCAATGTGATGTAAGCTCCACTTTGCGACTTTCCATCTTTGCACCCTTCACTTTATTTAGGTAATATACCCTAAACCCAGCATGGTAGCCATCCCACTGTGGGAGGGTCGTCAAGTAGTAGCCCTCTGACCACAAATGGATCGCGCTGTTGGTGCCCAGCCGGCCGGAGTGGCCGAGCGGTTTGGTGCCTGAGTTGAAAATACCCCATGTATGCCAAGGAGTATATGTCCATCGTGACTGTGGCATAGCGACTACGACTGACAGGTTGCTAGTCACGTAGCCATTTCTGAGGCTGGGTGGCAACCGTGGGGAGAGCCTCTGCTCGGAGTGGGCAGCACTGTGGTGGATGAGCTGCAAAAGTGGAGAAAGTTACCTCCTGCTGGTGGCCACACAGCCCTAGCAGTCTCTTTTAATTCAGAGAGATACGACACTAAAATGTCCCCTTCCCTGAGGAACATAGATCTAAGTGGCAAGCAGAGCAATACTTCTTGGTTTGCAGGAGGACTGATTGTGATTCCTTCTTCGACGCAAAGCCCTTTTTCTTGTGGGGAACTTAGAAGACAAGTTTGGGGGAGTGACTGCCATCTCTAAAATGTAATGTTTGTCAGTTTTGATCGAAACGGCACCCACTGCCAAGTCACGGGCGCTATTCCCTTGTATCGGGCTGGGTGACACACTGATGACTGTCGCTCCTAGTACAAATATGGTCAATGACATCATTCTCCACAGAGATCTGCCTTTACAATCTGATGCTGAGTTATGTGTCAACTTTAAGAGATGGGGCATACACTTTATGCATCATGTGCATAGGGGCCAAACGACAATAGGATCACTACTGGTACCTTCATATTGGCCTTTGAGGGTAATCCATTGCCTGAAAAGGTCACTGAGCCGTGGTAAAATTTGCTGTTTTGAAGAGCGCGCCGCAGCGCGTAGTGTGAAGCAGTCGCCCTCCGTTTCTGGCGGTGGCGACGCTGTGGCAATCGCAGCTTTGATGTTTCCCTCTGGTGGGAAAGGGGAAAGGTAGCCTGTTCGCGTGCATTTGAGGGGCGCTATGAGCTCGATAGGAGTAGTCTGGTCAGTTGGTCAGCCGGGTCAGTGTGGGGCAGTCAGTGTCTGTCTGTCGTCCGGAGTGCTAGTCTGCTCGAGTTTGTTCAGGCATTGGTCATTGGCGGTTGGATCGATCGGTTGGTCGGTCGCGCACTGGGACACAAGATGACTTGTCCATATGAGGTCGCCACATCAGTCCAGTGGGCCGCGCCGTATAGCGAGGGGTAGTGGCTTCGCGGCCGACACGAGAGCAACAGGAGCCAACCTATGACATCGGTCTGGCCGGTGCGAGCTGCGACGCCGTGAGACGGCGTCTGTTGAAGCGCCTGCCAGCGGATGGTTTGGGAGAGCGTTTTGGGGGTGCTGCGCCAGGTCTTTGCCAGACATCGCAGTTTATTAGAAGTTAAGTGATTCGTGATATGTTGTTTTTTTCACTTGTTAAATCCTACTTGTTTTCGTGGTCAGCCCCTCGTCCCCAGCTTGCTCGTCTGTCTCCCGTCCGCATTAGTTAGGCAGTTAGTGTCTGTCTGTCTGTCTGTCGGTCTGCCGTACGTTAATAGCTGCCTCTTTCATGTTTGTCGGATTCAGTGTTAACGAATTTATTGCTTAAGGTGTAAAGGCCGAATTCCTGAAATATGTTTTTATCTTGCCTATCATCTTGAGAGGCGGTATATGTGTAAGGTAGAGCATGTTTGTCTATTTTATGTAAGACTGCATTTCATGGGTTTTTATTTAAATGCCGGCCGGTGTGGCCGTGCGGTTCTAGGCGCTTCAGTCTGGAACCGCGTGACCGCTACGGTCGCAGATTCGAATCCTGCCTCGGGCATGGATGTGTGTGATGTCCTTAGGTTAGTTAGGTTTAATTAGTTCTAAGTTCTAGGGGACTGATGACCACAGATGTTAGGTCCCATAGTGCTCAGAGCCATTTGAACCATTTTTTTTATTTAAATGGTCATTTTAGTATATAAAGTTGCCACCCTTCCACCGTAAGAGTTTTCCTTTAAAAACAAGTTGCACTTTCGGTGGCAAGTAATTTTTTTTAATGTGAGTGTTTTGTACCATTTCCATCCCTCCCACGGGGTGCGTAGTTTATGTGTTTGTGTGAGTTGTTAAAATTTTAAGTTTAAAGTAATCTGGTGTGTTGCAGATTTGCACCAGTCTTTCAGAGGTTGTTGTTGTCGGTCGTGACTAAGGCCGTGTTAAAAAGGGAGCGGCAAGCTTCTCAGCCCGAAAGCTCATACTGTCAGAAAAAAATGTTATTTCTGCCTATGAATAAATTGTAATTTGATATTTAGAGGGTGCTTTCTGATTATAAATTTTAAATCTGTCCTCTTTTTTTTTTTTTTTTTTTTTAATGAAAGGGCTTTTAGGAATAAAATTTCCATTGGTTGAAAGAAATTTGTTTTCATCAGTTACCCACTGGCAACTGCTTCCACGCTCACATAGTGTGATTAAATGTGTTAAAGTTCTTGATGAATCGCTAGTAAATAAAGTAAATTCTTTAAGAAAAGATTCTGAAGGTAAATTCACGGTTCAGTCACAGTGGTGGTATATCGAACCAAAGTGAAGCCGTATGTCTTTCTCCCCTTCCCCCCCCCCTTCCCCCCCCCCTCTCCTTGATGCTTCACGTGACTGAAATTTAGGCACTTTTCTTCATGTTGCAACGCTAGCCACATCTGTAGTGACTGTGGATGGGTGTTGCTGTGAACACTGCTCATGCTTGTCCCCCATCTGTGTCATCTGTGGAGAGAACCATTCTCCCTGCTCACTAGAGAGAGAAACTACAACTCTGGAGAAACTGACTTACCAAGAGGCCAAGAAAAATACGAGCAGTTGCTTCCAGCATGTAAAGCAATGTCGTATGCTACAGCTACTACGGCGTCCTACAACCGTGCTTGCTCCCCTGGTGGTTGGGGGCTCCCCTTTTGCTGCTCCCCCACACCTGTTTTCGGATCGATGATTTCTCACCCGCTTGGGACGTTGGTCACCATCTCCCAGCTGGAGATAAGTCACTTTCCTCCTGCTTCTCTCTCCACCAAGGGTCCCTCAGGACACTTTCTCCAAAGATTTCCTGCAGTCTGCAACTGGACGCCAGCTAGCGGTTGAAGGAACCACAGGCTACAGGTCGCAGGGCTTCATGATCATCATCTTTACCTGAAGCTGATTCAGAGAAGCCCTCGCAATCATCGAAATTCTTTAATGAGAGGAAAGACAAAAAGTATCTTCCGAGAAGGACATTCCAGTGGCCCCCACGCCACCAGATGCTGCCTCTTCCACTCCTGTGGCCAAGGTGGAGGTTCCGGCAGCCCCTGTGGCCCCAGTTTGAACCACACAACGGAACCCAGAATCTATGGATACCATACCCGCAACCAGTGGCAGCAGGTGACCCTAAGACATAAGTTGCTTCTGCAGTCCCTTCATGGCTTCACTGTACATCGACAATTCCAGTGGAATTGTAGCGGTTTTTTTCTCCACCTGGCTGAGCTATGAGATCTTTCAAGCACTTCCTCTGTCTTCTGCACTGCCCATCTGGAAACTTTGTTGCCAGCAACACGAGCCCAGGGGGATATTATAAAAATCGTGCTACCTATGACACGCTGTCGGGTGGAGTCTGCACATATGTTGTGGACACTCCATGTGGCGAACTTGTGCCTCTTAATACAGCATTGGAGGTGTTACGGTGCTCGCTTATTTTCAGGTCCGTATCGATCTTAGTGCTGAGTTTTCACTCAGATGGCGCTTTGGCGTTAGGCGGTTGTTTCCGTGAGTGATCGCTGGCCGGGGTTAGCTGGAGGCGTGTGAGGAGGGCAGAGGTGGCTGCCTTGGCGTGGAGACAGTTCGGCTCGGCTGGCGTTGTTTGCGTCTGGACGCCGAGTGGGGCCCGATGGGAAGGCCGGACTGTGATTTTACGGTTAATAATGTGGACAGCGGCGTGGTGTGCCGTTTAACTTGATTCGCAAGGGGAGCAAAATCTCGCCTGTTGTAGTTTGTCGAGCCTCAGTTTGAAATACCTTCTATGTGCGGCGGGATGTCATTTCGTCCTCCTGTATCTCCGTCGCTGGGATTGCAATCCTCGTTTACCGTCCCATGGATGTCTATCGATGGGCTACGCTGCTCTCCGTACTCTACTAGACGCTGGTGATGGAAGTGCGTCGTTCAGCGGCACGTTAGTCCGGGTGCTTTATGTTTGATCTTCAAGTGCATAGTCTTCGAGTGGCGCTCCTTAGAGTTTGCCTTGTGCAGTTAGATTGGAGTTTATTTTGTCTTGTGGTGCTCTCACTTTACGTTAACGAAGGTTAAGCTTGATACGGCACTCCGCACGACGCTTGGCACCTCAGCACGCGCGTCGGAGCCACCTTCGCGACTAAACGGAAGCCTTTGGACTGAGAGGTCTCGGGTTTTGCATATTGTTCATAAATTGTTGTTTTGGTATTAAGTCGGCTGAGGTTTCTTATGGATTTCCCGGCATTTGCTCTGTTGTCCGGCCCGGGCTAGGTCTTGTAATTTTAAAAATCTTTCCTTGTTTTGGCTTAGTACGATTTTGGTTTACTGCCTGGTGGTTGTGGTAGTACGCCGGGTCGCTGTGGTTGTGTTGCATTTTGTATGGGGTTGTGTGCTCGGAGCCGTGGAGTACCGTTTGTGTGAACTGCTTCACTGGGGAGTACTGATCGGGCCATTCTTGGTTTTCTTTGTATGAAATAATTTTATTATTATTTTAAAGTAACATTATCACTTAAATGATTTAATTCTTGTTGCGTTAATTGCAGCTAGGGTACTGAAAAATTTAGTAGTGTAACTACGCAAGATTTAATAGTGGCACATGCCCCTTTACCTTTCGTAATCGGTCAATTACCGAAAGACCTTAAGCTCATTCTCATATGATGTGCTTTTCTTAAATTATTGTATTTTTATGTAATGTTATTTTTTAAATTTGCTGATCACTGGTGTACTGTTCCAAGTATTAAAATGTTTCAGGTAGCTAATACTTGGGCGGAACGCGCGGAACCGCAACGGAGAGAGTAATTGCGTGCCTTACGTGTCCGATGTTGGCGCGGCCCGGTGTCCGTTGTTTGTTTTGGTGCACCTGAGTTAAGTATTGTGTTGCCTCCTCCCTTGCCGCCCGTCGTGTTCTTCTCATAAACATTTCCTTCAAGACACTTTAGTTAATTTTATGCTAGTATTATTTTAATTTCTTACATTGGTAAAACTGTGCGGCCTTCATTATGCACACTGTTTGTCATAATGTCTCATATATCACGATGCGCGTGTGTAACGGTGCAATAAATGGATGATTTTATTTCTGTTAGCGCCCTTCATGCCTCCTTTCTTGTCCCTATTGGTACGCTATCCTTGTACTTGCATTGGTAATCCACTTCAGGAGGCTGTGGCTGTTAGGGTAAGATTTCGGCATAATAACATCTATGACGTTTACCTCCCTCCTGATCGTGAAGTGTCTCAGAACATACATATGTATTATTTGAATGCATGGTGTTTTTTTCTCCGGAAGAACAGACACCACGGAGATCCCACACCTGTGGAACACTATATGTAAATTGAAGGGGGATCGCTGCCATCAGCTGCAACAGGACATTTAGCGGAATCAGCGGCGACGAGCGAAATGTGTACCGGACCGGGCTTCGAACCCAGGATCTCCTGCTTACTAGGCAGTTGCAGTATGCACTGCACCATCCGGGACACAGCGTCATCCCAACTGCACGTACTATGTCGGTATGCCTCACGGACGATCCACACCCCCACCAACCACCACTTATCAGCAGTCCCTCTCCATTATGCTCCTGTTGGCTACTTAGAGATTCCCACAGACGATCGGACGTATTCGTGCTATCGCAGTGAAGAAAGTGGATCCACTGCCCAGCTAGGCTGCGGGTAGGTGGCGCTGGGTCATTTGACCCCACGGTCGTGAGAAACTTAACGAGTTCTTGGAACACGTCAATAGCGTTGACAGTAACATCCAATTCACCAACGAGGTCGAAAAAGACAACGTATTGCCTTTCCTCTACGTCCTCGTCTGCCGCAAACGAAATGGACGCGTCTATAGAAAAACCACCCACACCGATTGGTACTTGCATGCAGTCAGCGGTCGTCACCCGGCACAGGAGCAAACTGTTCTACAAACATTGCTGCATCGTGCAAGAATGATATCAAACGCCGATAAGCTGCTCCGTGAGCTGAGCCACCTACTCGAGGTCTTCAGGAACTCCTGCTATAACGTCCATCAAATAAATGAAGTGATTTCAAGCAAGAAGCACAACAAGTTTTGCGGGTAACAACTCTCTCGCAGTTCACTAACAGTCACTGCAACATCGTGGAACTGCAATGTCCCATGGGAGTAATTACTCTCGTAAATACACTCCTGGAAATGGAAAAAAGAACACATTGACACCGGTGTGTCAGACCCACCATACTTGCTCCGGACACTGCGAGAGGGCTGTACAAGCAATGATCACACGCACGGCACAGCGGACACACCAGGAACCGCGGTGTTGGCTGTCGAATGGCGCTAGCTGCGCAGCATTTGTGCACCTCCGCCGTCAGTGTCAGCCAGTTTGCCGTGGCATACGGAGCTCCATCGCAGTCTTTAACACTGGTAGCATGCTGCGACAGCGTGGACGTGAACCGTATTTGCAGTTGACGGACTTTGAGCGAGGGCGTATAGTGGGCATGCGGGAGGCCGGGTGGGCGTACCGCCGAATTGCTCAACACGTGGGGCGTGAGGTCTCCACAGTACATCGATGTTGTCGCCAGTGGTCGGCGGAAGGTGCACGTGCCCGTCGACCTGGGACCGGACCGCAGCGACGCACGGATGCACGCCAAGACCGTAGGATCCTACTCAGTGCCGTAGGGGACTGCACCGCCACTTCCCAGCAAATTAGGGACACTGTTGCTCCTGGGGTATCGGCGAGGACCATTCGCAACCGTCTCCATGAAGCTGGGCTACGGTCCCGCACACCGTTAGGCCGTCTTCCGCTCACGCCCCAACATCGTGCAGCCCGCCTCCAGTGGTGTCGCGACATGCGTGAATGGAGGGACGTATGGAGACGTGTCGTCTTCAGCGATGAGAGTCGCTTCTGCCTTGGTGCCAATGATGGTCGTATGCGTGTTTGGCGCCGTGCAGGTGAGTGCCACAATCAGGACTGCATACGACCAAGGCACACAGGACCAACACCCGGCATCATGGTGTGGGGAGCGATCTCCTACACTGGCCGTACACCACTGGTGATCGTCGAGGGGACACTGAATAGTGCACGGTACATCCAAATCGTCATCGAACCCATCGTTCTACCATTCTTAGACGGCAAGGGAACTTGCTGTTCCAACAGGACAATGCACGTCCGCATGTATCCCGTGCCACCCAACGTGCTCTAGATGGTGTAAGTCAACTACCCTGGCCAGCAAGATCTCCGGATCTGTCCCCCATTGAGCATGTTTGGGACTGGATGAAGCGTCGTCTCACGCGGTCTGCACGTCCAGCACGAACGCTCGTCCAACTGAGGCGCCAGGTGGAAATGGCATGGCAAGCCGTTCCACAGGACTACATCCAGCATCTCTACGATCGTCTCCATGGGAGAATAGCAGCCTGCATTGCTGCGAAAGGTGGATATACACTGTACTAGTGCCGACATTGTGCATGCTCTGTTGCCTGTGTCTATGTGCCTGTGGTTCTGTCAGTGTGATCATGTGATGTATCTGACCCCAGGAATGTGTCAATAAAGTTTCCCCTTCCTGGGACAATGAATTCACGGTGTTCTTATTTCAACTTCCAGGAGTGTATGTACTTTCAATATGGAGATAACATCGAGCAACATCTAGACCATCTGACAAGAGTAATCACGGCGTTGCGGGGGCGAAAAGTGATCATAACTGCCGACATTAATGCAAAATCCCCCCTATGGTACAGTGGCACAAGAGATGCAAATGGGGAAAAAGCAGAAGAGTCAAACATGGCTTTGTAACTTGTGGTGGCCAACAAGCCTGGCAACGCTCCTACCTATACAGCTGAAAGGGGACAAGGCACAAATATAGACTTGACCTTAGTCACACCAAACGCCGTCAACATCATACAAAATTTGAAGGTTGAAGATAATGCCACCACAAGTGATTATAATCTTACAACTTTCACCTTAGGTGATAGAGTGTATCACTGGGCCATGGGGTGGGAGTCACAGATGAATTACAAAAGAGCAGACTGGTGGAAGGTGCACGTGCCCGTCGACCTGGGACCGGACCGCAGCGACGCACGGATGCACGCCAAGACCGTAGGATCCTACGCAGTCAACGCGGGAGCGAGGGAGTGCGACATTCCTGCATTGCCAGAAGGAGACACACACCAAGATATAGACGTGGAGGAGACAGCCGAGGAGCTGGTGAGTGCGACAACCAGAGCAGTGAAGGCAGCTGTACCAACCAGGAGGAAGGCCATGGCGGACTCTCCGTCACCATGGTCAGCCGAACTGGAGGGTATGTGTCAGTCTGTTACAAGGCTAAGGAGGCATTACCAGCGCAGTGTCATCTGGTGTGAATGGCAAAGATGGTTGCTGCAGTATCGGGAGACAAAGCAGAGGTTCCTTACTATGGGCGCTAAGGAGAAGAAGCTGGGAGAGCTATGTTCTGAATCAACTAGCTACAGACCCATGGGGAGTACCTTATAAGTTAGTTTGGGAAAAAACCCGCTCTCCTGTGGAGCTGTCAACAGTCAGGCATGGGGACAGGATGAGGGAATCTCGGCAGGAGACTGCTGAGGTCCTCCTCCGGTCCCTGCTGCCTGACGACAGAGCGGGTGTGGAGACTGAAGCACAGCGCCAATTAAGAAACGAAGCCCTTGGAAGATACATCAATGATACGGCAGTCTACCCCTTTTCTGAAGAGGAGGTGGCTGCCCACATCAAGTCGTTGAAGAGAGGGAAGGCTCCCAAACCAGATTGAATTGTGGTGGAGGTGGCGCAGTTCTTGGCCTTCCCCCAGCTAATACAACCACTCATCTATTCAATGAGTGCCCATGCAGAAAAAGTTCCCAAAGATGTGGAAAATTGCAAATGTCATGATCATTAAGAAAGGACCTGACAAAGGCCCAGCTAAAACTAAATCTTACAGACACATCTCCTTTTTGGACTTGTTTGGGAAGATACTAGAGAAATTGCTGGCTGATAGACTGGCAGCACACTGAGTGCTGTGCGGGATGAATAGCAGGTAGTTCGGCTTCAGGCCTGGGTGGTCGGTATCTGATACGATCACCCTGGCGGCTGAGGTCTGTGGCTCAACCCCATACAAATATGCAGTTGGCATCATGGTGGACATCAGTGGTGCCTTTGACCACCTGTGGTGTTCAGGGCCACTGTACGGTTGTCTAAGAAGCTATTGCGAGAAGCAGGAGGTCTGGCTATCATCCGCTAGCGGAAGAGTGGGAAAAACAAAGACAAAGGGATGTCCCCAGGGTTCCGTACTAGTCCCCCTATTCTGGGACATCCACATAGAGCCACTGTTAGACAATCTACAACGAAGTGAAGAAGTGCTAGAGGTGATAGCCTACGCAGATGACCTCCTCTTGTTGGTTGGCGGCCGAAGCCGAGAATACATAGAGCCCAAAATCGAATATTACAACTATGGTGCCAAAATACAAAGATGACCATTTCACTGAGCAGGTCTACAAATCTTTTGCTGAAAGGACAGCTGATAGGGAATCCCATTGTGAGAATTGAAGGCACACCAGTTCTTCAGCGATGCGAGACGCACTACCTGGGATCATCATTGACAAAAGGTGGAACTTTGGAAAACACATTGAAGCCGTAACCCAGAGAGCTCTGCATGTGCTTAACAAACTTATCTCCATAGAAGATTTCACCTTCTGCCTCATCTCAAAAAGCTATATCATAACATTATCTTAACGTCAGTAGTGGGTTACGACTCGGGAGTCTGGACGCACAGGCTCACGAGGTAGTGCCCTAGGCCCACTATGACAGTGAGAAGGGTGCAGAGGAACATGGTATTGACCTACAGGACATCTAAAGGGCGGCCCTATTGGTTATCAAAGTTAGAGAACAAGCAGCGTGGTATTGGGCCAAAAGAGGGGATATCATGAAAACAGGGGACATACTGGGCATTAGGGTTGAGGACAAGGGTGCGATAAGGAAAAGAGGTGGAGTTGTGGCAGGAATCGTGGGAAACGGAAGAAACTGGCCGAAAAATTTTTGAATTTTTACCGGATATGAAGGAACGACTAGGTATGAAGTACTTGAAGCCAACCCGGGTATTGCTCCATTTTCTCACTGGTCATCAGCCCTACTCGACATACCTATGTGGGTTTGGGAAGAGGGCTACGCCCGAGTGTGACTATGGCACATCGGAGGGTACTCGCGACCGTGTGGTGGTTTACGACTGCCGCTTTTCAATGACGTAGCAACCACAGTATAAGACCAATTACCTAATAATGACACTTGCCACTTACTGAGAGGTGAAGACGCATGTCAAACTCTGAACAGTCTGGCAAACGAGGTGTCACGGAAAGTGTTGACAGAATATCTGAGGGACATTAATTAATTATTAATCCGTGATTAATAACCAACAACAAGTGCGTCCAGTGCCCTAATCCTATGCCGCCTGTGCGTGGACAGGCCGACTTAAATTATAGTTGGAATCCGCCACGTGCAGGACTAGGGGGAAAGGGGTGCGGTAACACCAAATCAGGACATGCACCGAGTTCCCGGGTTCGATTCCCGGCGGGGTCAGGGATTTTCTCTGCCTCGTGATGACTGGGTGTTGCGTGATGTCCTTAGGTTAGCTAGGTTTAAGTAATTCTAAGTTCTAGGGGACTGATGACCATAGATGTTAAGTCCCATGGTGCTCAGAGCCACTTGAACCATTTTTTTTGACATGCACCGAACATGACTTACAGCAGAACTGTAGACAGTAGGAGTTAGAATTAGGAAATGAAAATAGGAACCCACAGCGATAGGCATCCTCGGCCAGCGTAGTGTCAGGGGCACGCTCATCGGGGTTGGCTCGGTGAGCGAGGCTGCACAGTACGTTTATATGCTTGCTGACACACCTGTGACGCTGCAGGCAGTAGGGATTAGAGATAAGTAACCATTACAAAGTAGAATATTAATAACAATAAAGTTGGCCATTGTAATTCTGTACTGGCTGTACTTCACTTGTAAAAACTGTAAATTAGCTGGCATTACAATGATATGTAACATTTAAACACCCACTAATCATGTAAGGTGGTGGGTTGCATATGTATAATTGTGAACCACCGACGGGGAGCAGGAAAAGAAGGGAAGACACAGGCTCGTATCGATCTTCAGGCCAGCGACAATAATCCGGCAGTTACAGAGACCGGATAAAGGCGCGACGGGTGCCGGAACACCTGGGGTCTGCCAGGTCCGTTGCAAGTCTTAACGTCGCGTGGACAGTACGAACCGTGCAACGACGCAGGAAGGAGCACGAGAGGGATTTATCGCCTGGCCGCGCTTTAGAAAACGGATACCGGGCACAATTTGACGAAACATTCGTCGTGCCTCGCGGTAACTACTTCTGGGATTGTGTAAGTAAAGAAGTCATTGAAATAAAAATGACCGACAACACGGGTAAGCAGAGACGGCGTGGGATGCAGTAGGCGCGCGGTCGATGCTGGCACGTGGAACGTCGAGTCAACGCGTGGTCGGCAGGTGGGGGCGCACCAGCAGACCACCGGCAGCCGTACAACTCGACATTGGCCAACGATTGCTCGGCCGGAAGCTCGTGTAATTTTAATCACTTGACACGGCTGAAAACGCGAGAACATTTTATTCAATGTTATCGCGCAAGGCTCGGCATTCTTAAAGTAATCGCCATAAATGTTGATACATTTCTAGCACTGTGAGACAAGACGGTCAGTGCATTCACAGGAAAATGTTTGCAATTCCTACGGAATCACTGTTGCACCCAGGCGCACACCTCTTCGTCCGAATGAAATCGGCGGCCACGAATGTGTTCTTCGAGGCTCAAAAAATACGGAAATCGCGTGGGGAGAGATCGGCACTGTGTGGAACACGTGTAACGGCTTCTCATCCAAACTTCCGCAGCGTAGTCGAAACAAATCTGACAACGTAAGGGCTAGCATAATCCTGCAAAAGTCTACCTGCTTAGCTGGGTGGTAACGTGCTTGCCTTCCCTGCAAGCGGGCACGGATTCGATTCCTGGCCGGGTCGGAGCTTTTCTCCGCTCGTGGACTGGCTGTTGTGTTCCCTTCATCATCATTTCGTCCTCATTGCTGGCGCCAAATGTGGCGTCGAATGAAATAAGACTTGCACTTGGCGGCTGAACTTCCCCGCATAGGGACAAATTGCTTCCAGTTTGTTTCTCAATGTTTTTGCACGTATCTTTCTCGTCCCGCAGCATGACGGCAGCTTGCCAAATACCCCAGATTTGTAGGTTTGTTAAATTCCAGTTTCTGTGATAAGAGTACGTCGGATTTATCGTCATCGCATTTGATTTAATTTAAACTCACTGTGTTTTATGGTCTCTAGTTTTGCCTCTGCCCACTTTCATTAGTTAAGTTGTAAATCCCCCTGCTGCAGGGTCAGAGGAGCGATGCCTCCGCGGCCAGGCTTACAGAAGGCTGGCTGACAGGGAGACAGTGAGACGTAGCAGCAGCAGCAGCAGCAGCAGCAGCGCAGAAGGGACAGACAGACTGCGGGGCTCCGACCTGGCGGAAAGACCTCGCTCTGCCTCGATTGCACTGACTTAGAAACCCGAATTACTCACACCGCCGAACCGTAGAGTTTAGTATTTGACATATACACTGAAGGGCCAAGGAAACTGGTATAGGCATGCGTATTCGGATACAGAGATATGTAAATAGGCAGAATACGGCGCTGCGGCCGGCATCGCCTGTATAAGACAAGTGTTTTGTGCAGTTGTTAGATCGCTTACTGCTGCTAGAATGGCGGGTTATCGAGATTTAAATGAGTGAGCACGGTGATACAGTGGGCGCACGAGCCATGGGACACAACACAGCATCTCCCAGGTAGCGGTGAAGTGGGGATTTTCCCGTACGACCATTTCACGAGTGTGCCGTGAATATCAGGAATCTCGTAAAAACATGAAATCGCCGACATCACTGAGGCCGGAAAAACATCCTGCAACAACGGAACCGACGATGACTGAAGAAAACCATTTAATGTGACAGAAGTGCAACCATTCCGCAAATTGCTGGAGATTTCAATGCTGGGAAATCGACAAGCGTCAGCCTGCGAAACATGGCTGATACGGGCTTTCGGAGCCGAAGTACCACTCGTGTACCGCCGCGTGGGATTAGCCGAGCGGTCTAAGACGCTGCAGTCATGGACTGTGCGGCTGGTCCCGGCGGAGGTTCGAGTCCTCCCTCGGGCATGGGTGTGTGTGTTTGTCCTTAGGATAATTTAGGTTAAGTAGTATGTAAGCTTAGGGACTGATGACCTTAGCAGTCAAGTCCCATAAGATTTCATACACATTTGAACATTTTTGAACCACTCGTGTACCCTTCATGACTTGACGACACAAAGATTTACGCCTCGCCTGGGCCAGTCAACACCGACATACGACTGTCGATGGCTGTAAACACATTGCCTTGTCGGACGAGTCTCGTTTCAAATTGTATCGAGTGGATGAACGTGGTGTACGGGTATGGAGACAACCCACGAATCCACGGACCCTGCACGTCAACACGGAACTGTTCGAGCTGGTGGAGGCTCTGTAATGGTGTGGAGCTCGTGGAGTCGGAGTGATGCGGGACCGCCGATACGTCTAGATACGTCACGTGACACGAACGTAAGCATCCTGTCCGATCAGCTGCATCCATTCGTGTCCACTGTGCATTCCGACGGACTCGGGCAATTCCGGCAGGACAGGGCGGCACCGCACACGTCCAGAATTGCTACAGAGTGGCTCCGGCAACATTCTTCCGAGTTTAAACTTTTCCACTCGCCACCAGACTTCCCAGACACGAAGATTATTGAGCATATCTGGGATGCTTTGTAACGTTCTGTTCAGAAGAGATGTACAACCCCTCATACTCTTACGGATTTACGAACAGCCCTGCAGGATTCGTGGTTTCAGTTCCCTCCGGCGCTATTTCACACATTAGTCGAGTCCAGGCCACGTCGTGTAACGGCACTCGTGTGTGCTTGCGGGGGCCCTACACGATATTAGGCAGGCGTACCAGTTTGTTCAATTTGATAGCTTTGCCCACTGTGGAGAAAAAGGGGTCTTAAAAAACAGCCGGAGAGACAGACACAGACAGACGAGCGACAGGGTGATCCTACGAGGGATCCGCTTTTACCGACTGAGGAACGGTGCCCTAAAAAATGAGCAGGAGCGGCCACGTGCAGCGGTAGTCAGGGCTGAGCCGGCGGCTGGCCTCTGCATCTCGCGGCCGGCCCCGGCTGGTTAGCGGGCTGCGGCGCCGGGCCGGCAGTAACGAGGGGGGGTAGGAGCGGCCATTACGCGCGGATCATCCCGGGCCGCGGAATCCCCGCTAACGAAACAATCAGCCGCGGGCGCAAACGCCGGCCACACCCTCGTCTGGGGTCGCCGTGTAACCGAGCGAGGCAGAGTGCGGAACCTCGCAGCACGGGCCCGTGACGCGAGTTTAGCACAGTTTCGTATCCCATTCGTGCGCCGCAGCATTTTTCTGAAATTACAAAAACTACTGCAGAAAAGTTAGTTTTTCCAAAAAAAATGTTTCAAATGGCTCTGAGCACTATGGGACTTAACATCTATGGTTATCAGTCCCCTAGAACTTAGAAGTACTTAAACCTAACTAACCTAAGGACAGCACACAACACCCAGTCATCACGAGGCAGAGAAAATCCCTGGCCCCGCCGGGAATCGAAACCGGGAACCCGGGCGTAGGAAGCGAGAACGCTACCGCACGACCACGAGCGGCGGACTAGCTTTTCCAAATGTGAAGTATTATTATTCCGAGGTGGTGCACTGCAGAGTGCCAGGTCGCGGCCTCTGCTCTGTGGTGCAGGATGTGGCCGTGAGGATCTGCCGAATGGCCGAAACGTACTGTCGGTTTCTATATTTATTAATAGCGAGTAAGGTCATCCGAAGACCAGTTCAGTTGCAAAGCGATTTAGAAAAGATTGCTGTATGGTGTGGCAGGTGGCAGTTGACGCTAAATAACGAAAAGTGTGAGGCGATCCACACGAGTTCCAAAAGAAATCCGTTGGAATTCGATTACTCGATAAATAGTACAATTCTCAAGGCTGTCAATTCAACCAAGTACCTGGGTGTTAAAATTACGAACAACTTCAGTTGGAAAGACCACATAGATAATATTGTGGGGAAGGCGAGCCAAAGGTTGCGTTTCATTGGCAGGACACTTGGAAGATGCAACAAGTCCACTAAAGAGACAACTTACACTACACTCGTTCGTCCTCTGTTAGAATATTGCTGCGCGGTGTGGGATCCTTACCAGGTGGGATTGACGGAGGACATCGAAAGGGTGCAAAAAAGGGCAGCTCGTTTTGTATTATCACGTAATAGGGGAGAGAGTGTGGCAGATATAATACGCCAGTTGGGATGGAAGTCGTTAAAGCAAAGACGTTTTTCGTCGCGGCGAGATCTATTTACGAAATTTCAGTAACCAACTTTCTGTTCCGAATGCGAAAATATTTTGTTGAGCCCAACGTATATAGACATGAGTGGTCACCAAAATAAAATAAGAGAAATCAGAGCTCGAAGTGAAAGGTTTAGGTGTTCGTTTTTCCCGCGCGCTGTTCGGGAGTGGAATGGTAGAGAGAGAGTATGATTGTGGTTCGATGAACCCTCTGCCAAGCACTTAAATGATGAGTAATCATGCAGATGTAGATGTAGATCTCAGCCAGACAGCGGACAGCTGGGTGAGCCGGCAGGCGGCGGTGGCAGCAGAGGGTGGACGACGCGGCAGCAGTGTGGGCGCCGCCGGCAGCGTTCGGCGGTCAGCAGCCTCGGGCAGCGGCAGTGTGGTCAGTGAGACCCACGGAGGCCGCAGTATCCTGAGGCGAGGATCCCGCGGCAGCAGCGTCGGCGAGGGCGTCGGTAGAGCGTAGTCGCCTCAGTAGACGCGGCGCCACGGGTTACCACTGGGTGGTAGTTGCTGCGACGCTGAATCCCGAGTGAGATCTGAGCCGTGCAAGTCACACTACACACAATTACTGGGCTCCACCGATGACATTGCCCTTCGGTGGGGACGGCCAAATGCCTCTAGTTTTATGAGCTCGTCAGCACTCTCGGCCGCTTCGGGATGATGCAACTTTGCCTCTGAGATGCACTTTCCTTCTGTGTCAGTCACCGAATAGTTTCCCTCGTGTTAGATCTGATCTCTGTTGCGATGCTTTGTGCAGTCGGCAATACGACGTTGTCCCTCTGCCGCCGCGGTACCAGTTTGCTGGAGTGCTCGGCTCGTGCAGAGCGTTGCAACTGATTCTCTGTTTGCAGCTACTCCGTCACTGTTTCTGACTTCGTGGCATTCTTACCTGGTCACTTACTCATTTTGTTCGGCCTCTGCCATTACCAGAGAAGAACTTCGATAGTTTTTTAAAATATCTACCGGGAATATTATTCCGGGTTGCAACAACAATGTCGTGTACCTAGCAACAAATTTTGTACTGAAATTTAAAACTATTACAATAGAGAAAACCTTGTCAGTACTGCATTTAATAGCCTACTTCTTACATTATTTCTCTACTACAACTAAAAATCAGTAACTGAGATCAAATTAAGAAGACATATTATCAGAAACTGGTTACAAGTTAAGAGCATTTTGAAATAGAATTTCAAATTTTATGACTTTTAAGCAGTGGTTCTCAAACTTTTCAGCTTCTGGCGCATTTAAAAGGCCGCAAGTTGTGGGCGCACTGTATACACGTTTCTGAGAAATATTTTACAACAGTCAATACAGGAAATAAATACTGTCACAAAATAACAATTACCTCATTTTATTTTGAATTTCGCGTCCACACTGCAGAAAATACAAATTATATTAACAAAACATGTACATTATCGCAATATGAACAGATAATTTTTCTATAAAAAATGTGAGAGACTCGTGGAGCACGATTGTCACCGAAATGCGACGGCCGAGCGCCGTGTTGCCTCCTACCCTGCCGAGACGGATGGCAAGAGAAATTATCAAGTGAAACATATTCAAACAAAATGATGCAGTAAAACTAACCATTAATTCAAATTATAGAGAAAAGAAATAATGCAATACAAACCTACGTCTATCCTTTCCCGCGTTTGCGAGAAACGTGAGCCATAAGTCCTCGCGGTTTCTTCAATGTCTGGACAGTTGCTCTCTTTTTGCATTTAAGTGCGGTGAGTGCAGAAAATCCTAATTCACATAAATATGACGTTGAAGATCAAAGTAAAACTAGAAAGCCTTTTTAGATATCTACACATAATCCAAAAGCCTTCGAGAGACAAATCCTTATGCTTCATCATCAGTCCACGATCAGTACATATATATGTCAGTTCTTCTGTTAATGTTGAGCCGAAATCACCTGAAGTTTCCATGAATGGGTTTCGAATCCAATCGTACTGTCCAGTGTTGAGGGATGGAAAATATGAACTCAGTTTCTCTTCTACACTTATTAAATGATCTACTGCTATTGGAAGTATTTCATTTCTGCACGTGCTCCTTACCAACGGGAACATTTCCAACTTACCTTCAACAGCCTTTCTTTTCCATATTTGTAGTTTGCTGGGAAACTCTTTAATTTTGTCGGTGGCTGTGAGGACATTTCCTTCTTTCCCTTGCACGCTAGTGTTCAAAATAATGAACTGATGAAATATATTGGCCAAATACTGCAATCTGGCAATCCAAAATTCTTTCCGAAGGCGGCTGCAAAAATGTAAATGTTTAATTTCTTCGAAGAATACGAGAAGTTCTTGTCGTAGCTCATGCACACGGGTAAGGACTTTTCCCTTCGACAACCACCTGACTTCTGCGTGTAAAAGAAACCGTCTGCGTTCTGCCTACATATCGATACACAGTTTTTCGAATAAACGGGTTTTGACAGGTCTTGTTTTAATAAAATTTACCATCTGAACAACTTGCTCTAAGACTTGTCTCAATTTTTCTCCCATTATTTTTGCTACTAAGGACTCCTTATGAAGAAAGCAATGATTTACGACAACATCTACCTTTTTTTTGCAGAAGAAATAGGGCCCTTAACACAGCCTACCATTGAAGGGGCGCCACCTGTACAAATGCCTACACGCGACTTCCATGTTAACTGCCACTTATTAAGATAATCATTTAAAATGCTGAAAATGTCCTTACCTCTAGGAGACACACTTAATTCTTTGCAAAAAAGAAACTGATTTACTATATGATCTTGATTAATGAAACAGACAAATGCTAAGAGTTGCGATTGGTTGGTGACGTCTGTTGATTCATCAACTTTCAATGCAAAGTTTGAATGCGTGAGTTTATTACTGCATACATTTCTGTCATTATCAATAGAATTTCTATAATACGCCTGTGAACTGTATCATTCGACAACGAAATCTTGCTTATTCTCATAGCCGCTTCATTTCCTAGTATAGTCATGACCATTTTTTTACGAGCAGGCAAAATAAGTGACTTACCTATAGTACGAGCTTTCATACCCTTTGTTATTAGTTCAGAGACCTGGTAGGAAGCGATCAGAGCTTTATCCGAAACAGAAATTACACTTTTAAAAGAATTTGCTGCCCTTGTTTGCTGTTCAGATAATCTCTTGAAATAGCTTACAGGGTTAATCTTGTAGATGTGAACGCATTGTTTTAAAACGGTTGCTCAGTTTACTAGAAAGTAGAGATTCATTTGCCATTTTAACCCACATACTAAGCATAGTGGGAAAGGATAATCTTCACTCCCAGTCCAAGTGAAATCATAGCTTAAGCAGCTTTCATTGTACTTGCGAGTAGGCCGCTGTTTTGGTTTTTTACTTGTACTTAGCGTTTGTTTACTTCCCGAATCGGATTCTTCGACAGCATGCTTGTTTTTCAGAAATCTGTCCATTTCATTCGATTGTATTTTGCATATGAGATTCATTTCTAGCGCTTTGAAAATAAGCGGTACGCGAGCCCCACGTACGGTAACACCTCAACGACAAGTCACCTGAAAGCTCCACTAATGCCAGCACGTGACTGTTTTTTCCGTCAAACCAACACCCAAAAATCCGTCAGAATAAAATATCTCTACATTTTCTTGCAAAAATAAAGAAAAAATAAAACTTATTTTCCACTCATTCCTTTGTTTACGCATCGAGCAAACGTTTAAATATCCACAAAAATCCTTCAAAATCAGGTATCTCCGTACTTTCCCTCAAATAAAAAGACGAAATTAAAATTTATTTTAAGCATTATACTCATACATAGTTTGCGAGACCGAGAAACATCTAAAAATCCGCCGAACTCGTCCAAAATATAAAATATATATTGTTATATAACTACATTACATTTTAATGGAACAGTAACAAGCAAATTTAAATACGCTCCATTAAATTTCGAGCGTGCGGTCCACACATTCAGCCTCTACTTCTAATATTTCGACTGTATATCGCCCAGTCATCTTCATCATGAGCCGACAGAAGGATGGCTGGACACTATACAACCGAAATATTAGAAGAAGAAGCCGAAATTATGCGCAGCACGCCCAAAATTTAATAGAGCAGTCATTGCGCCACGAAATCGTGCAAATGCACAAATTTAAAGATATTTACTCACCTGTGTTGATTAAAATAATAACAGTTCATCAATATGGTCCTGTGCATCTTCTTCAGTTGACGTGCTGGATTGTTGGTCTCCTCGGTACGCAGCCATTGTTCCAATTTGCTTCAAAGCCTGCTCTGGTAAGACGTAATTATGGTAGCACTGGTTCACACGCCCCAGTCCGGCCCCCACAGTGACAACTGCGTTCGCCATATTCGTTTTAAGTCTACTCCTGAGGGAGGTTTTCACATGGTTGAGCTTGCTAAATGCTCTTTCGACCTCAGCGTTTAATAAAGGTAACACCAAAAGCATCGATGCAAAATCTGAGAGCTCCTGAAATGAATTTTTGGAACTAGCGTCCTTATATGATGCGGTCTCTTGCCAAAGTTCTACGGTATTGTCGGCATTTTTCCATTGAGCGGTAGTTAATTTTGACCACTGAAAGTCAATTTTTATTATTTCTTTGTCAGGTAATTGAAATTGCCAAGGTAGCGGGATTGTACCTTCTATCACCACCCTCAAACACTGTTTTGGAGCAATTAGGCACATTTGTTGCAGAACGTTGACATTATTCGGCAGTCGCCTCTGGAGCTCCTCTGCTAAGCAAAGCTGAAAATTTTTGCATCTACTGCAAAAAACTTTTTCGTTTTCTGCATTAATTTTCTTTTCTTTCATCATATTTACCAATGAAACCTCTACTTCATGCACAAGATAAATATTAGGGGATTTGTTTTTTCGAACGTCTAACTGGGGCAACCTCGCAAGACCTACAATAGGAGGAACTAAGTCTTGCAGAAGCTTTCAACTGCTGCTGTACACGATTGGAATGATTTATTAACCTTTTGGCATTCTTCTAGAGTTGGTCTAAGAAACAGAAGATAAAGCTTATTGATGGCATCAGAGTACATAATACATAATAGTTCAGCTGTGTAGCACTTAGTCTGGTGTCTGGATATTTCAAAATGTGTCCGTAATTGAAGCCACTAACTTAAAATGCGATTAACAGCAACTTTGATCGATAGTCTCCTGGCGTCTGATTGGTGTATAATTTCAAGGCGTTCGGCTCCATCATTTATTGCTTAAACAACTCCCTGTATATGGCTTGTCGAGCAGAAGATTTAGAAAACTACGAATAAGTTCCACAAATTCAGAATTCAGTAGTCCTTGGTAGCATTTGGGCAGCAGAGGACACTGCTATATCAACAGAATGGCAAACATGGGGATCAATACAAGATTAGGGACCTCACATTTCAGTTTCTGGTGTCAACCTTCACTCGGACCCTTCCCAGGATGGCGTTTGAGGATTCCTGCTTCTGCTCCCTGCGCTCAGTTCGTGAATATGGGACTCTTTCTTACTATTGTGTCTCCGTTTACAACAGAAATCAGAGCCATTTGCCACGGCTTATGTTTGCTTTACTGAATTTCCCAGTCACCAGAGGTGTTTGGTACTGTTAGTTAAAAAATAGCCATGACATTGCTCAATAGGAAGGAAATCCTACATATACTTATTTTGAATGAACAGTTCAGAAATACAGCCCGTTTTTGCAACACACTGAGTGAAACTTAGAGTCTCAGTGCAATACATCCGCAACACTGTCTAGCAGGTGTACAGAGATTTGCATTCATCATAGTTTTATAAAAGAAAATATTTTTTTTCAAAATTAAATGAAACCAGAAAAACGTGTCAAAAAAAGGCTCAGGTTTAATAATATCCGTCAACCGTCAAAACTAAATTTTACTCGTCAAACAACATGAAATTCCGTTCAATTTGACGGGAAATGCGTCAAGCTGGCAACGCTGGGAAGCACTGCGATGGCGTCAAGCGCACAACAATGGAAACGCGTTTTCCTTCTGGGCCTGGATTCTTGGCTTAACAGTGCTGCCAACGATAATTTTCAAGTTCTGTCAACCTCGCTCGAAGCTTCCGCCATGAACCGGCTGGCCGGATCACTAAACTGCAGTGGGAACGACGCTCACAGGTGCCACGGCTTCACGAACAACGACGACTATGTTCACACGTGCTACTCGTCTGTAGCAAAAAACATGAAATGAAATTCTTTTAGTCACGGACAGCTCGACGTCAAACAATAACCAGCTCTCATAGATGATTTCCTGTCCCAGTTTCTCTTTTCAATAATGTTTTATTGACAACAGAAAGGTATGCGTCTTCTATGAAATATTATTAAAAAAACTGGTTGCGGATGTGTGTGTGTGAAATCTTATGGGACTCAACTGCTAAAGTCATCGGTCCCTAAGTTTACACACTACTTAACCTAAATTACCTTAAGGACGAACACACACACACTCGTGCCCGAGGGAGGACTCGAACTCCGCCGGGACCGACTGGTTGTGGATGTTACTTATAATTTTTTGATACACTGTCGTGGTACCTAAATGTATCACAATGACCAATAATAATAATAATATGCAATTCACTTGCTACGTACTGCTGCAGCGGCACTCGGAGTCGGGTGGAATAGGTTCGCAATCATTGGGAGCGACACGAAACCTTCCGAATTCTATGGACAAGTAGTGATCACACGCATAGCGCACAAGGCTCAATTTCAGCATGGCTACCATCATAAAAGAAAAACGTCCGTGGGCTAATCAGCTGCGGAACAAAAGCACAACACGATCAGATTGTATCCGTAAGAGTTTCCGTCAGAAAAATCCGTCAGTCGTTAAATATTTTTTCACCGTTTTCTCCTGATCCTGAACGTTTGGATCTGACCAGAAATCCGTTAACGCTTGACAACACTGTGGATTAACTCAGTGTTTATTCACAGCGACACAAGTGTCGTACCATTTGGTTATGGACTGAAGGCACGGAACGAGGCGTGCGAAAATAATGTGCACGGCTCCTACAGGGCGAAGGGGGGTGAGAGGGGGGGGGGGGTAGTTGGATTGGAAAATTTCACGGATGTGTGTGCGCCTGGTACTGAGCAGCGACTAAGATAGTTATATTTTACACACAAAAGTAAAAAGGGTTCGTTAAAAGCGCATTATTTAAGGTAAGGCTGTTGTACTGTAGTTATATTGCAACGAATTGAAGAAAATGGTATTTGAGGCAATTATTAATTACGAATGACCATGAAGCATTATGTTGTAAGAAACTTGCAGTCCATGGTTGCAGTCTTGGACTGCAAGGTTTTTTACAACATAACAAATACATCTCCCCCATGAACATTGGACCTTGCCGTTGGTTGGGAGGCTTGCGTGCCTCAGCGATACAGATAGCCATACCGTAGGTGCAACCACAACGGAGGGGTATCTGTTGAGAGGCCAGACAAACATGTGGTTCCTGAAGAGGGGCAGCAGCCTTTTCAGTAGTTGCAGGGGCAACAGTCTGGATGGTTGACTGATCTGGCCTTATAACACGAACCAGTTTCAGATAGATTATATAATGGTAAGACAGAGATTTAGGAACCAGGTTTTATATTGTAAGACATTTCCAGGGGCAGATGTGGACTCTGACCACAATCTGTTGGTTATGAACTGTAGATTAAAACTGAAGAAACTGCAAAAAGGTGGGAATTTAAGGAGATGCAATCTTGATAAACTGACAGAACCAGAGGTTGTAGGGTGTTTCAGGGAGAATATTAAGGAACGATTGACAGGAATGGGGGAAAGAAATACAGTAGAAGACGAAAGGGTAGCTTCGAGGGGTGAAATAGTGAAGGCAGCAGAGGATCAAGTAGGTGGGTAACAGAAGATATATTGAATTTAATTGATGAAAGGAGAAAATATAAAAACGCAGGAAATGAAGCAGGCAAAAAGGAATACAAACGTCTCAAAAATGAGATCGACAGGAAGTGCAAAATGCCTAAGCAGGGATGGCTAGAGGACAAATGTAAGGATGTACAGGCATATCTCACCAGGGGTAAGATACACACTGCCTACAGGAAAATTAAAGAGACTTTTGGAGAAAAGATAACCACTTGTATGAATATCAAGAGCTCAGATGGAAACCCAGTTCTAAGCAAAGAAGGGAAAGCAGAAAGGGGGAAGGAGTATATAGAGGATCTGTACAAGGGTGATATACTTGAGGACGATATTATGGAAATGGAAGAGGATGTAGATGAAGATGAAATGGGAGATATGATACGGCGTGAAGAGTTTGGCAGAGCACTGAAAGACCTGAGTCGAAACAAGGTCCCGGGAGTAGACAACATTCCATTAGAACTACTAATAACCTTGGGAGAGCCAGCCCTGACAAAACTCTACCATCTGGTGAGCAAGATGTATGAAACAGGCGAAATACCCTCAGACTTCAAAAAGAATATAATAATTCCAATCCCAAATAAGCAGGTGTTGACAGATGTGAAAATTACCGAACTATCAGTTTAATAAGCCACGGCTGCAAAGTACTAACACGAATTCTTTACTGACGAATGGAAAAACTGGTAGAAGTCGACCTCGGGGAAGATCAGTTTGGATTCCGTAGAAATGTTGGAACACGTGAGACAATACTGACCATGCGACTTATCTTAGAAAATAGATTAAGGAAAGGCAAACTTACGTTTCTAGCATTTGTAGACATAGAGAAGGCTCTTTAAAATGTTGACTGGAATATTCTCTTTCAAATTATGAATGTGGCAATGGTAAAAAACAAGGAGCGAAAGGCTATTTACAATATGTACAGAAACCAGATGACAGTTATAAGAGTCGAGGGACATGAAAGGGAAGCAGTGGTTGGGAAGGGAGTGAGACAGGGTTGTAGCCTATCCCCGATGTTATTCAATCTGTATATTGAGCAAGCAGTAAAGGAAACAAAAGAAAAGTTCGGAGTAGGTATTAAAATGTATGGAGAAGAAATAAAAACTTTGAGGTACGCCGATGACATTGCAATTCTTTCAGCGACAGCAAAGGACCAGGAAGAGCAGCTGATCGGAATGGACAGTGTCTTGAAAGGAGGATATAAGATGAACATCAACAAAAGCAAAACGAGGATAATGGAATGTAGTCGAATTAAATCGGGTGATGCTGAAGGTATTAGATTAGGAAATGAGACGCTTAAGGTAGTAAAGGAGTTTTGCTATTTGGGGAGCAAAATAACTGATGATGGTCGAAGTAGAGAGGATATAAAATGTAGACTGGCAATGGCAAGGAAAGCGTTTCTGAAGAAGAGAAATTTGTTAACATCGAGTACAGATTTAAGTGTCAGGAAGTCGTTTCTGAAAGTATTTGTGTGGAGTGTCGCCATCTATGGAAATGAAACGTCGACCATAAATAGTTTGGCCAAGAAGAGAATAGAAGCTTTCGAAATGTGGTGCTACAGAAGAATGCTGAAGATTAGATGGGTAGATAACATACCTAAAGAGGAGGTATTGAACAGAATTAGGGAGAAGAGAAATTTGTGGCACATCTTGACTAGAAGAAGGGATCGGTTGGTAGGACATATTGTGAGGCATCAAGGGATCACCAATTTAGTATTGGAGTACAGCGTGGAGGGTAAAACTCGTAGAAGGAGGCCAAGAGATGAATACACTAAGCAGATTCAGAAGGACGTAGGTTGCAGTAGAGATGAAGAAGCTTGCACAGGATAGAGTAGCATAGAGAGCTGCATCAAATCAGTCTCTGGACTGAAGACCACAACAAGAACAACATCAAATACGTTACTGTGTTGGCCACACCAAACATTACCATCGATAAAGTATCACATTGATAAACACAGTTGCATTTAATTAAATGTATTAATCACTCCCACCACTGCATATTGTTATGGCTATAGCAATGTAACATTCTGTTTCTCCAGACCGCAGCATTCTGCCATCCGAATAATTACTTTTCTCGCCCCATTGCGCATTACACTTTTCCTAGAATTCCTTGAACGTCTCGGTGATGTAAGGGAAGACCTCGTTGGGCCAGCAATGACATTGTCATCACTCATTATTTTGAAGTACCTTTGCCCAGTTCCCAAACCGCCGCTTCTGTTAGATAGCTAAGATTAGCAGCAATGGAAGAGAGAAAGTCAGCATGAAACGATCCGAATACGTTCGTCACTACAAGAAGAATAAGCCACCTTATTTTATTAATCAAACTGAAGTGCTTTATCTGAAAACTACCTTGAGCAGTTAAACAGAAAACCTACTCGTGGCGATAACATATTAGACCTTCTGGTGACAAACAGACCCGAACTATTTGAAACAGTTAACGCAGAACGGGGAATCAGCGATCATAAAGCGGTTACTGCATCGATGATTTCAGCCGTAAATAGAAATATTAAAAAAGGTGAGTAGATTTTTCTGTTTACCAAAAGTGGCAAAAAGCAGATTTCACAGTACCTGACGGCTCAAGACAAAAGTTTTGTCTTAAGTACAGATAGTGTTGGAGATCAGTGGACAAAGTTCAAAACCATCGTACAATATGCATTAGATGCGTATGTGCCAAGCAAGATGGTAAGAGATGGAAAAGAGCCACCGTGGTACAACAACCGAGTTAGAAAACTGCTGCGGAAGCGAAGGGAACTTCACAGCAAACATAAATATAGCCAAAGCCTTGCAGACAAACAAAAATTACGCGAAGCGAAATGTAGTGTGAGGAGGGCTATGCGAGAGGCGTTCAATCAATTCGAAAGTAAAGTTCTATGTACTGATTTGACAGAAAATCCTAAGAAATTTTGGTCTTATGTCAAAGCGGTAGGTTGATCAAAACAAAATGTCCAGACACTCTGTGACCAAAATGGTACTGAAACAGAGGATCACAGACTAAAGGCCGAAATACTAAATGTCTTTTTCCAAAGCTGTTTCACAGAGGAAGACTGCACTGTAGTTCCTTCTCTAGATTGTCGCGCAGTTGGCAATATGGTAGATATCGAAATAGAGGACAGAGGGATAGAGAAACAATTAAAATCGCTCAAAAGAGAAAAGGCCGCTGGACCTGATGGGATACCAGTTCGATTTTACACAGAGTACACGAAGGAACTTGTCCCCCTTCTTGCAACGGTGTACCGTAGGTCTCTAGAAGAGCGTAGCGTTCCAAAGGATTGGAAAAGGGCACAGGTCATCCCCGTTTTCAAGAAGGGACGTCGAACAGATGTGCAGAAGTGTAGACCTATATCTCTAACGTCGATCAGTTGTAGAATTTTGGAAAACGTATTATGTTCGAGTATAATGACTTTTCTGGAGACTAGAAATCTACTCTGTAGGACTCAGCATGGGTTTCGAAAAAGACGATCGTGTGAAACCCAGATCGCGCTATTCGAACACGAGACTCAGAGGGCCATAGACACGGGTTCCTAGGTAGATGCCGTGTTTCTTGACTTCCGCAATGCGTTCGATACAGTTCCACAAAGTCGTTTAATGAACAAAGTAAGAGCATATGGACTATCAGACCAATTGTGTGATTGGATTGAAGAGTTCCTAGATAACAGAACGCAACATGTCATTCTCAATGGAGAGAAGTCTACGGATGTAAGAGTGATTTCAGGTGTGCCGCAGGGGAGAGTCGTAGGACCGTTGCTATTCACAATATACATAAATGACCTTGTGGATGACATCGGAAGTTCACTGAGGCTTTTTGCGGATGATGCTGTGGTGTATCTAGAGGTTGTAACAATGGAAAATTGTACTTAAAAGCAGGAGGATCTGCAGCGAATAGACGCATGGTGCAGGGAGTGGCAATTGAGTCTCAATGTAGACTAGTGTAATGTGCTGCGAATACATAGAAAGAAAGATCCCTTATCATTTAGCTACAATATAGCAGGTCAGCAGCTGGAAGCAGTTAATGCCATAAATTACCTGGGAGTACGCATTAGGAGTGATTTAAAATGGAATGATCATATAAAGTTGATCGTCGGTAAAGCAGATGCCAGACTGAGATTCATTGGAAGAATGCTAAGGAAATGCAATCCGAAAACAAAGGAAGTAGGTTACAATACACTTGTTCGCCCACTGCTTGAATACTGGTCACCAGTGTGGGATCCGTACCAGATAGGGTTGATAGAAGAGATAGAGAAGATCCGACGGAGAGCAGCGCGCTTCGTTACAGGATCATCTAGTAATCGCGAAAGCGTTACGGAGATGATAAACTCGCCGCGGGGGATTAGCCGAGCGGTCTCGGGCGCTGCAGTCATGGACTGTGCGGCTGGTCCCTGCAGAGGTTCGAGTCCTTTTTCGGGCATGGGTGTGTGTATTTGTCCTTAGGATAATTTAGGTTAAGTAGTGTGTAAGTTAGCAGTTAAGTCCCATGAGATTTCACACACATTTGAACATTTTTGAACATGATAAACTCCAGTGTAAGACTCTGCAGGAGAGACGCTCAGTAGCTCGGTACGGGCTTCTGTTGAAGTTTCGAGAACATACCTTCACCGAGGAGTCAAGCAGTATATTGGTCCCTCCTACGTACATCTCGCGAAGTGACCATGAGGATAAAATCAGAGAGATTAGAGCCCACACAGAGGCATACCGACAATCCTTCTTTTCACGAACAATACGAGACTGGAATAGAAGGGAGAACCGATAGAGGTACTCAGGGTCCCTCCGCCACACACCGTCAGGTGGCTTGCGGAGTATGTATGTAGATGTAGATGTAGAACTATTTGACAAAACTTTAGGACTCGTTCGGTATTATACCTGTCGTGAAATGGATAAACCTGAATAGCTATATTGTTTTTCATATTTGTCCATATGTTTTCCTAAAATATTACAGGACGCACCCGTAGATGTTCTAGGACGCGCCAGTGCGCCTTGGCGCACACTTTGAGAACCACGGCTTTAAAGACATTCAGTAGTTTTAGAAATAACACTTATTCCACGGCAGGACATCTTTTTCTGTTGCAGGGTACTGTCTGCGAATGACGAAGTACAGCTTAACAGTGCACACGTTATGTGATTACATTAAAAACATGCAGTATTTTACTCAACTGAAGGATTGAGAATGACGCTGTCGTTTATCGACTAATAAAGTCACCAGAAGATCAGAACGAAGTGCAAAACGGTTGAGAAGAAATATCGGAATGGTGCGAAAAGTCGCAGTTGACCTTAAACAACGAAAGGTGTGAGGTCGTCCACATGAGTGCTAAAAGGAACTCGTTAAACTTCGGTTACACGATAAATCAGTCTAATCTAAAAGCCGCAAATTCAACTAAATACCTAGGTATTACAATTACGAACAACTTAAACTGGAACGAACACATAGAAAATGTTGTGGGGAAGGCTAGACAAAGACTGTGTTTTATTGGCAGGACACTTAGAAAATGTAACAGACCTACTAAGGAGACTACCTACACTACGCTTGACCGTCCTCTTTTAGAATACTGCTGTGCTGTGTGGGATTCTTACCAGATAGGACTGACGGAGTACATCGAAAAAGTTCAAAGAAAGGCAGCACGTTTTGTATTATCGCGAAATATGGGAGAGAGTGTCACAGAAATGATACAGGATTTGGGCTGGAAATCATTAAAAGAAAGGCGTTTTTCGTTGCGACGGAACCTTCTCACGAAATTCCAATCGCCAAGTTTCTCCTCCGTATGCGAAAATATTTTGTTGACACCGACCTACATAGGGAGGAACTATCACCACGATAAAATAAGGGAAATCAGAGCTCGTACGGAAAGATACAGGTGTTCATTCTTTTCACGCGCTATACGACATTGGAATAATAGAGAATTGTGAAGGTGGTTCGATGGACCCTCTGCCAGGCACTTAAATGTGATTTGCAGAGTATCCATGTAGATCTTGATCCTACAGATTACTTTAGTATAATGTACACCTATTTAGTATGTAGAAGTAATATTTACAGATGCTGCACAAATTACAAGCTCATGTCTCAGAACAACAAAAACGGCAGAAGATCCCAGAAATCGCTAATGGCATGTTCTAGTGAGTATTGCTACGTGTGGTTCTAAATTAAATCACGAGATTGAATCAGCAAGCAGGGAATACCTACTGTCAGGATGCAACATCCCACTCTACTGTCTGAAAAAAGCTGCACTGGTATCTAGTCAGCTTCCAAAGCTTTAGAAAAATTACCAACTTGCATTACATGTAAAACTGTGCAGTTTACAGTGCAATGACAGGTAGTATCTTATGACCACAAAAGCAATGACCCACGGTTGGAATCAGTCATGTCCTGTGTGTAACAGTTTATGGGTATACGGAATGAAACGTCTAAGGTGTCCGGCTGGAAGAATTGACGGTAAGAATGTCTATATTTGACCTCACTGAAGCTCCAGCACAAGCAACTCCTTCATTGCCGTAGATTTACTGAAATACACGGAGGAGATGCAACGGTACCATTATACTGATTGAGGGAACTGAAACGAATCTTTCTCAGAGCTGCACTGTTCACACCGTGTCTTCCTGCACGATTCTGAGTCACTTTCAGTCAAACGACTCGAGCCTACTGATCACCTTTTGCGCGTTCACCTTGAGTTTCAGAGACCGACTGACCCACTTAATTACACCATCACTAGAGGGCGCTATTGGCCCTCCCCACTCCTTTCTCCCCCACTCCTCCAGTCTTCCTCTACTTGTGACGGACCTTCAGTCTTTGCTGGACTGCCAGATAGGACATATGTAACTCTTTATTTTATACATAGTACGGAATATTGTTCATTTAAACATAGTTGGATAGGGGTAGTTGCCTTCGAACGAGCACTAGACACTAGCTCCGTGCCGTTTCGTCAAGTACTGCTGGATGTGGAGTGAATATTTTCGCTATTAGTCTAGCTCTAGAGAATTGCCCCAGCCAGTCTAGTCAATAGCCCTGTATGGGAAAGATGGGTAATAATGATAGATCAGCAAGCTATCACTGCAGTACAGTGAAGGGGCCTCCTGCCCATCTACGAGTGAATACCTGAATAGCTACTGGGACCAACGTAACTCCCTGCCCCTACATACAGTAATCCTGTATCAATGTCATTTGGGAACGAAACACACTTACACCTCTTCACGACTTGCATGTCGCATCGTAGCCAACAGAAACATGGGAAATATATTGTAGGATATTTTGTATGAATGTATTGCCCATTATCTTAACTGAGCACGGCGTCTCAAAAGGTAGAAACAGCTGACCAGTCACCTGCAGTCTCGTCCAGCGCCATCTACAGAGTGTACTGTGCAGGCCTACCCGAAGAACTGGCCAGCCGGGAGAGCCGTGAACCGGAGCTTCCACCATTGACCAATCCGAAATGGGGATGTTGTTTTGTCAATATGCCTCGAATTTCTTACGCGATCTGTAGATTCCCCATTTTTATGCTAGTTATTTTCGATCACAGAAGAAATGACCCTACACGCCTTTTCACATCACTAAAATATTGTTACTTTACTCTCGCCCTGACATACATTTCTTCTACTGTAACACATCCATCAGTGTATGACTATAGATTTGTACATCACTATACATTTTGTTCTTCTATCGTGACTTTGAGGTCTGTGTCAAGTGCTAAACCGACATTAATACATTTTGAGCCAGTGACTCTCACAGGAAGTTGGACATCGCATGGTGTAAACTACACTCCTCCCACAACACACAGGACGGTTGAAATAAAAGACATACTGGTTCATCGTCAGTCAGTCTTATTTTGTACTAGATTTCGTTGTTGATGGCAGTCCTATTGGTGATGTCTTTCAGAAACTTACCAAGCAGTCGTAATAATTGATCCCTTTGTTGTGGCTCCAAATGACTCAGTTCATAACATCCAGTAGAAGGCAAAACAGAACACACCACCCATGAGATATTACATGAACATAAGCTGATTCCTACTCCAGTGGAAAATTTAACATAAATTGTGCATTTTTGATCATTCAAAATTAATCCCGTGTTGTATATAAAATCACAGTCTAGTATCAAATTAACAGACAAATTCTTAACCACTAGCAACTTAACAGGCCAAGAAAACTTCTCAATACTCAAAAGTATCTGATGGCCGGTAACTGATCAACAGTCCTCAGAAGTTCGTAAGGAAGCAAACTTACGGAAAGACCGATACTCCAGGTACAATTGTTGTCCAGCAATGATCCTGAGCTCGAAGAATCAGCGAGGGCGCAGACTGTCTCACGATTCACCAGAGCACACACAAAGGATAAAAGGGCACATACTACACCCTCAATTTCACGACTACGCCTAGGAAAGAGAGGTACAAACTCCTTTTCCAACTTCTGACACGGTCAACTCTCTATTCCCTCTTTTCACTGAACCGGACACTCACGAACAAAATGTCCCACCTGCTGGCAATGAAAACGAACCTTCGTTCATTGTTGTGAAACACTGTCGAATTTATGTTGCACCAAGAAGCCACTGGCTCCCAAACAGTCAAAAGATGATTGAACCCCCTGGTTATCAGCATAACTTAGTCTCTGAAGGCTGGCAACCGAAGCACTTTAAGCCTTGGCGGCATTAATTTTGGCAGGCACGGCACTGCGCTGGCACCACTAACAACTTGGACTGCCGATATCGATCCTAATCACATGTCGGGGGCTAGGATCTTTGGTCAAGCGGTGCGTTGTAGGTTTCCAGCGGGCCCTGATACTGAGTTAGCTGGGGGGCACACGGATGGCAAGTTATCGGTTTTGCGGGACACCTGCCGTCTGGTACGGAACTCGAGAAGCCACGAGCGGTTAAATCAGCCAGAGGCAAGCCTCGCCCGCTGACAGCAGCAAGTTGCAGGCAGAACAGCGGACGCCTGGAAGGCGCCCTGTACGGACTGGAGGCAGTAACATCCTGGAAGTCACGGCGCCTTCACACCCGAGTGGAGTTAAGTGTTCTTGTTTTATTGGTACTTGTTATCGTAAGGCCACGCATGTGTTAACGTGTAACGAGATCTGCCGTACGAATGTGCCTCCGAGTGATTGTGCGGGTGATCATCGGTCAGTGTCACTGACAACAGTTTTTGTTCCAGGCCACATTCCATGCAAGTGTTCTAGCATTCTCTGTTGTAAATTGAACTGATGAAACTGAAATTATAGCATAGTCTGTGTCAAAGGTAAGTTACCTTTTATACACAGATCAAAAAAAGTATTGCATCACCTCGGTTCCGAGGGTTCTGGAACCTGTCCAGAAAATTGGAATAGAGATCAACATAAGCATCATTTCCGCCCTTTTCACTGCTCATGAAAATCACACATTGCATGTCGTACCACCATACAGCGAGACATTCAGAGGTGGTGGTCCACATTGCTGTACACACCGGTACCTCTAATACCCAGTAGCACGTCCTCTTGCATTGATGCATGCCTGTATTCGTCGTGGCATACTATCCACAAGTTCATCAAGGCACTGTTGGTCCAGATTGTCCCACTCCTCAACGGCGATTCGGCGTAGATCCCTCAGAGTGGTTGGTGGGTCACGTCGTCTATAAACAGCACTTCTCAATCTATCCCAGACATGTTCAATAGGGTTCATGTCTGGAGGACATGCTGGCCACTCTAGTCGAGCGATGCCGTTATCCTGAAGGAAGTCATTTACAAGATGTGCACGATGGGGGCGCGGATTGTCGTCCTCGCCAGTATGCTGTCGATATGGTTGCACTATCACTCTGAGGATGGCATTCACGTATCGTACAACCATTACGGCGCCTTCCATGACCACCAGCGGCGTACGTCGGCCCCACATAATGCCACCCCAAAAAAGCAGGGAACCTCCACCTTGCTGCACTCGCTGGACGGTGTGTCTAAGGCGTTCAGCCTGACCGGGTTGCCTCCAAACACGTCTCCGACGATTGTCTGCTTGAAGGCATATGTTACACTCACCGGTGAAGAGAACGTGATGCCAATCCTAGCGGTCCATTCGTCATGTTGTTGGGTCCACCTCTACCTTGCTGCATCGTGCCGTGGTTGCAAAGATGCACCTCGCCATGGACGCCGCGAGTGAAGTTGCGCATCGTGCATCCTATTAGGCACAGTTTGAGTCGTAACACGGCGTCCTGTGGCTGCACGAAAGGCATTATTCATCATGGTGGCGTTGCTGTCAGGGTTCCTCCTAGCCATAATCGGTAGGTGGCGGTCATCCGCTGCAGTAGTAGCTCTTGGGCGGCCTGAGCGAGGCATGTCATCGACAGTTCCTGTCTCTCTGTATCTCCTCCATGTCCGAACAACATCGCTTTGGTTCACTACGAGACGCCTGGACACCTCCCTTTTCGAGAGCCCTTTCTGGCACAAAGTAACAATGCGGACGCTATCGAACCGCGGTATTGACCGTCTAGGCACGGTTGAAACTACAGACAACACGAGCCGTTTACCTCCTTGCTGGTGCAATGACTGGAACTGATCGGTTGTCGGACTCCCCTCCGTCTAATAGGCGCTGCTCATGCACGGTTGTTTACATCTTTGGGCGGGTTTAATGACTTCTCTGAACAGTCAAGAAGCTGTACCCGTGATACAATATCCACAGTCAACGTCTATCTTCAGGAGTTCTGGAAACTGGGGTGACGCAAAACTTTTTTTGATGTGTAGATGAGTGTGCCCTAGTAACCGGATTTATGACTTACTTCCACCAGCACGACAAGGCCAATAGCGTTCGATGTATTCGGCTATTCGATGATATTTACCACCCATTTTGGTGCTGAAGGAAGTGACTACTAAGCCTGTGGCAACCCTCCACAGACGTCTCGGAAGCGTCTGTAATGACCAGATGCCGAGTGTAATCCGACTGCAGGAAAAAATAATTACTCACCATGCAAAGGGACTACGACGATCACTTTAATTAATTAGCCTATCGAGTTGATGCCACCGGGGGTGTGGAGGCGAGGGCGACAGTACCACGGACACGATTCAAGGGTTGGCGCGGTAATCAGTCGTGTTTTCGTTGTTATGAGATCGCTTAGTGGACTTTCGATTTCACACCTACACAGGGAGACACGATCGTCGTAATAAAATCAGGTGTATTACCGAATTTATAAAGTGATATGTAGTATGAACCTCATATTTACTTCTCTGTGCTGTTACCCTGAGACTTCACATGTGACGAACATTTGTTTAAGAGAGTTCAAAACTGAGGAGGCAGCCTGTGACACGGGCAGAGCACGCTCCATCATGAACCAAAAATGAGTTCAGCATTCTAGTTCTGTGATGGGGGCATGGCAGATATTGTATTTTTCTACCTCACGAGAGAATACCTAGAGGAAATGTAGCCTATGCTGTAGTGTTGTGCAGTATTTTCACAATAAGTAACGATACTTTAGCGATGTGAAAACGCGTGTTGGTCATTTCTTCTGTCTGCGGAAATAATATGTATTTAAAAGGAAAGAATCTACATTTCTCGTGAGAGACTCGAGGTGTATTGACAAAAAAAAAAAAAAAAAAGC
The DNA here is from genome assembly GCF_023864345.2 of Schistocerca serialis cubense. NCBI lineage: Eukaryota > Metazoa > Arthropoda > Insecta > Orthoptera > Acrididae > Schistocerca > Schistocerca serialis. The sequence continues at coordinate 252,627,660 of NC_064647.1, read as the reverse complement.
ATTCCCATTCCGGATTTTTTAAACTGAGCAGTTACGGTAGTCGAAGTGGCGAGAGTGAGCGGCAGGGGTGTCGGGCGGTCGGAAGTCCCGTCGGGCCAGCCCTTCAGGTACTCAGTGGGACTGGCGGCTGTCGCCGGACTGGAGTGGAGGCGACTGCTCTGTTTTCACTTCTCGTCTTCAGAGTCAGCGTCCAGGCGAGGTAATGAGCAGTACGTTCGTTACAAAATATCGCACGATACATTTCGCATGTTCCTGTTGGCACGGCTGCGATTTGCGATTCATATAGAGGTATAAGTGAGTTTCATTCCCAAATGATGTTGCTTCAGGGGTCCTGTATATAGCGGGAGGGAGTTTCAGGCGTGCTGCCTCCTCCCCTCCATCTACCCCTCCTATCAACTTTGATCCTCCCCCCCACTTCCTGTGTCCTTTCCTTTCGGCACCCTCCCTTCTCTTCCCTTCCCTTCTCTTTCCTTTTCCCCCGTCCCCTCCCTCCTCCCCCCTCCCCCGGGCTTCCCCTCCCCCTTCCTCCCTTCCCCCTATCTCCCCTGACCTTGGCATCTGCTCTCCCCTCTCCCCCCCCCTCCCCTCTTCCTCTCTTGGCAGGTCCCCGGACTCGTACACGGTTAGTGAACATTCACGCTCCGGAGATCAACGCCTCGTGTTCTGTGTGTGTCGTCGTTTTGTGCTTAAGTGGTTCAGTGTTATTCGTTTTTGTGCACCTACGTTCACGTGTGACAATATTCGTCTCTGTCCAAGTGTCTGAACAAATTTTATCTTGGACTCTACGCCCGTGAACGGCCCCATGTATTTTAAAAAGTGTTTGTCTCCGTTTCTATGTCCACCATGTTTTCTCTCTCGATGCCTTCATTTGTCTCTTGTGTGTTTCTCTGAGGCCAAAGAGCGGCGTAGCATGCTGCTGCTGGACTGCCTGTTAACAGGTTTGAAAATAACAATAAAGAAAAAAAAAACAAAAAAACATGCGTGCTGGGACAGTGTGTGGCTGTTTTAATATCATTTCCTGTCTCCACGCTCCCCCCAGCAACTATTCACTCTTAGATCAGCAGGGCGCTACTCCCCCCACACCTACCTACGTACACAGGCACTCTGCAGGCCAGCGTACGGCGGGTCGCAGGGCATACCCTGCACCACTGCTTGTCATTTACTTTCCTGTTCCACTCACAAATAGAGCGAAGGAGAAACGGCTATTTGTATGCCTCTATGTGAGTCGTAATTTCTCGTATCCCATCTTCATGGTGCTCAGTGTGTGTTGGCGGCAGTAGAATCGTTCGGTAGTCAGCTTCAAATGCCAGTTATCTAAATCTTCTCAATAGTGATTCTCGAAAATAACGTCGCCTTCTCTTCAGGGATTCCCATTTGAATTCCTAAAGCATCTCTGTAACGCTTGCATGTTGTTCAAACCTACTGGTAACAAATATAGTAGCCCGCCGCTTGATCTTTGATCTTACAGCTCATTCGCATTAATTTATATTTTTCCTCATTTGCGGCTAGCTCCCATTCATCACACCGACTGGAAATTTTATCTGTCTCGTATGTTGTCTTGTATATTCCTACAGTCACTCAACTTCGACACCTTACCGTACATCGAGGCATCATCAGCAGACAACGACAGATTGCTGCCCATCCTGTCAGCCAAATCAGTTTTGTATACAGAGAACAACAGCAGTCCTATCACACTTCCCTGGGTAACACTCTACGATACCCTTGTCTCCGATGAACAGTCGCCATCGAGGACAACATACTGGATTCTATTATTTAAGAAGTATTCGAGCCACTCACATATCTGTGAACTTATTCCATACGCTCATACCTTCGTTAACAGTCTGCAGTGAGGCATTGTGTCAAACGCTTTCCGGAAATCTAGAAAAATGGAATATGTCTGTTGCCCTTCATCCATAGTTCTCAGTATATATGTGGGAAACGGGAAATCTGAGTTTCGCATGAGCGATGCTTCCTAAAACTGTGCTGATTGGTGCACATAAGCTTCTCAGCCTCAAGAAAGTTTATTATATTCAAACCGAGAGTATGTTCGAGGATTCTGCAGCAAACACAAGTTAGAGATATTGGTCTGTAATTGTGCAGGTTCGTTCTTTTACCTTTCTTGTATACTGCAATTTTTGCCAGTCTCTTGGGACTTTGTCCTGGGCGAGACATTAACTATAATTGCATACTAGGCAAGAGTCCAAATTTTAGAGTACTCTTTGTAAAATCTAACTGGGATTCCATCCGGACCTGGTGATTTATTTGCTTTCAAATCCTTCAGTTGTTTCTCTATGCCAGGTACGGTTATTACAATGTCGTCCACACAGGAGTCTGTCCTGTACTTCAGTGGTAGCAGCTTGCTGTTCTATAATTATTACACATCCTTCCCATGCAGAACTATTGCCTAGACTGGCCGTAGCAACTCTTTTGTCCTAGACTAATAGTAAAATATCCACTCGACATCCGGCAATCATTGACGAAACTGGATGGAGCTACTGTCCAGTACTCGATCAACGACAACTACCCCTGCCCAACTCTGTTTAAATAAACAACATTACACACTCTGTACAAAATAAAGACTTATGTCCATCCTATCTGGCAGCTCAGTACAGACTGAAGCTCCCTCACAACTGGAGGGGCTGTACGGTAGCGGGAGTGGGGGAGTGGGGAGGACCAGGGGCTCCCACTGATGGTGGCGGTGCAGACTACCTCATTTGGTCTCTGTTCTCAAGGTGAACACACAAAATTAGATATTTCCGCCGATAAATTTGAATTTCCCGCCATTTTTTGAATTTGCCGCCAAAATTTCAAGTTCCGTTATTTCTAGGGACGGGGTGGGGGAGAAGGGACGGGAGGTGGAGGGACCTACGTGACGGTTGGGGATAGCCCATGATCTCATCAAGGGGTAGGGGTTACTAATTTACCAAATAATTAATTTGCATAATTAATTTGATATCAATTTTATATCAAAAGTGCGTCAAAGCCACCTTTGCACTAATACTCGCTGCAGAACTGCAAGCAAGCAGCGTCTCTAGGGGAAACTCACCCGTATTGAAGGTGCAGTGTTTAGCGGGTGGGTATTACCTGCTATTCAGCTCGGCATTGTTTAGTTATTCTTGTTTTAATGTGTTCGTGGTGGTCGACTTCTTGTGGCCCTGCTGAGTGGTGAGCAGGGCAGCGCAGCGGGCCACTTTCAGTCGTCGACGTCGTCGCACCTTCCGCGGCGACGGATCAGAGGGTTTTGGGCAGTTCTCGCTTTTTCATAAAACTTCATTGCATGCTCTTTAAATCTACAGAGCACGAGTTTCTCATCAGTTACATCGCAGAGGTACGCCGCTGGGAAGTTCCTCAAGACACTATATGTCCATCGGACGCTATATATCCATCGCAGAGCCTTGTTTTGAAGGCGATGGTTTTAGGTAGTTGCATTGCTCCCCAGATGGGGCAGGCGTAGTCCGTTATCGGCCAGATGTAGGACCTGTAAATGTGAATGCCACATGTAGTGGAGAGAGCTGAACGCTCATTGATGTTGGATAAAGAGCTTCAAGTGTGTCGGTCGTCTTCTTGTGGACTTGACCAATGTTGTGGTTTCATAGGAGTTGATGGTACAAAGCCACACTGATGTACTCGACAGTTGGTGTCCACGGAGCATAATGTTAGGGATGTTCGATGGATGCCTCCTAGTCAGTAGCAGAGCCTGACCTTTTGCATCATCGAAACCCATGCGCCAGTCTGTTGCCCATCGTTCGATGTCAGGGCAGGCAAATTATAGTCTTTGCTGGACAGCTGCCGGCGGATGAGTGCAGTGTCATTGGCGAAGACGTATCTGGTGACACGTGGCGACGTAGGGAGGTCGGCGGTATAGGCATTATACAAGACAGGGCCTATTACCGAACCCTGTGGTAATCCTGAACTTATTTCTCGGGCCACTAGTTCACTGTGAGGAATCCTGACGACGAAGGTCCTTCCTTCAAGATAATCAGTGAATAACTTACCAATGATCCAGTCCTTGCATTTAAAGCTTGTATAAGAGGTTAAAGTGCCAGACACTGTCAACTGTACGTGTGATATCTAAGAATATCAGGACGCGGTATTCCTCGCTGTCGAAGGCAGTATAGCTTCCACTGCCCAGGACATCTGCTGCGATGTAGAATTCCCGAGTCTGAAACCAATTTGCTCTGCAGGCAGAATGTCGTCACGGTTAAGGTGACGGTTCAGTCAGTGAAGGAGTGTGTGCTCAGAGGCCGTCCTTTCTGTTGGCAGTAAGCTTATTGGCCGATGGCAATTTTGGTCTGCACGATTTTTGCTGGGTTTAGGAGCAGGAACAACGACCATTCGATGGCACGCCGTGGGGTAGACTCCTCGACGCAGTATGTTGGAGAAGGTGCAGACGAGACAGTCGACTGCTTCCGGGGTAGTCTTTTTAGCATCTGGGCGTGGATTTCGTCGTGCCCTGGGGCTTTCTTGGCGGAAAGCGCTTTCAGGCATTTCTGTACTTCGGGTACTGGGATGGCTTCTTGTTCTTCTGCAGCTCCTCTATCAGCGGAAAGAAAAACTTGTTCTTCAGCCATCTGGACGTGAACGTGTCCGATAGGTTCTGCAGAGATCGGAAGTTTGCTTCAGTGGCTTCAGCCGGGTGAGTTCGCCTGACCAGCTGACGTTGTCAGTGGCAGCAGCTGCGGCCTTCTCTCGTTGAAGGTGCGGACGGAGTACCTCAGGAGCATCACAAGTTTATCGGACCAGCGTCTGTTGCGGAGTTCCGATCCTATACGATCGCGTTAATCTGGCGCTGTAGGAGCTTTCGTCTCTCGCTGTCTGGTGATGCACCATTCCTCGGATAGCTGGTTTTCCTATCGGATGATTTGTAAAGTTTCTGAGGGCGTGTTTGTTGCTTTCGCAATCCCCATGTTATCGTTGTGGAGTTGCATTGTGAACTGCCACACTGTGTGCGTCAGTGAAGTGAGTTACTGCTTCATTCGTGTTAATTTCTTCGACGTTACCGGTGCTGGCAGCGCCGAATCTTCCTCTGTTGTCTACGGGCTGGAGCGGCGCTGAAGTCATCACTGGGAGGTGATCCGAGGAAACGACACGTATGTATAACCTCTGCTGAGATGAATTCTGGAATCCCATTAAAGACGCCAATGTCTGTGCCGGTCCTCGTAGACGGTGTGTCGAAGCGATCCAGCCAGTAGGAGGCCACAGTCGCAGGTTGTGGTCATTATGGAGTTTCAGATCGGAAGACTCGCGTTTAGATCAGCGGCGATGAGGTTGAAGCAGGTGTTCAGCACCTTCACGTGGAGGTGTCCACGAGGTGGGCTGTAAAGGGCAAAGACTGTTACAGGTCCTGGTCGTGTGTCCACGGTGACTGACGCGGCTTCTGCGTCGCTGAGAGGTGGATACGGCGGCTGGTAGTGCCGCGGACACAAACTGCTGTGCCTCCCCAACCGGTGGGTCGACCATTCCGATAACAAGTACGGTATGCGACACTGGCTCGCCTGGGTTTCAGGCAGGAGACAAATGACAATATTCTAATCCTGAGGAAAATGCTGAAGTTCCAACACGTGGGATTAGATGCCACTAGCATTCTACGCTGTAACAGCGAAATCTTCAGTCCCTCTATATCTGGCCGTGTGCCGTCTGCATTTGTTTACAGGCGGCGGGAGTGGTGATTCTTATGGCTGCAGTGACAGCTGAGACGGCCGGTCAGTGTTGTCGACAGTCGTTCGAGGAGAGTGTCGAGGGAGCGAATTGGCTCCACGGCGTCGGAGAGGTCCGTAGTAGAGTGTCGGTACTCGCGCGTACAGGTGCTCGATGAGGATGCGTGCCTTCTGTCGCTACCGGCGGCTGGCTGCGTCTCATACTAGAATCCCCTGCTCAGTCCCAGGTCAATGACGTTCCGGGAAGGGCGGGCGGTCTGGCTGCACCTGCCACTGCGTGACGTGCTCGTTTGCGGGGCTGTGGCCGTGGCTCTGCAGCTGGCCACTGGCGCTGCAGTGATCCTCTGCGTGCTCGCAACTCCTCGACGCCGTCGACGAGTCCTCGGAGGCTTTCCAGTGCCGGGGAGAATTACCACTCTGAGTGGAGGCCGTTTCTGTGAACCTGGATTCCCGTGATAGTCGACAACTCGTATCTTCGAGTACTTCCTTCCCCTCTACGTTACCTCTGCGTCGAGGCATTGCTTTAGGAACGCCCCTTATACAGGTAACTGCTTTGGCGAGTTTCGTTGTCGTGGCAGGAAACGTATAGCGTGGGATGTCGTCGGTCTACCAATGTCACTTAACTGTCGGCAGTAGTGCAGGTCTGCCACCACCTGCTGGTCTGGCAGTGAAAGGTCGTCGAAGCTTCCGCTTCAGCTAATCGTACGAGGTCCTGTAGTTTTCCGAATACTGGAAAGATATAGGCGGTATCTCCCGACGGTACCGTTGCTGTTGCTTTGGTGCTGTAGCGTTGTTATGTCGCTAGCTGGATCGGGGTCGCCGTCTCGTAAGGCGACGGAGGTATTTTTAGTCCCTATTGACGGTGTCCACACAATTCCGGTATTGCTCGCTTATTTCGCGGCGGTTTCGTAAATCCAGCGTCGTTTGCTTCGGATATTTCGAGTGCCTCGCCGGTGGTAAATGCGTCACTCCGTCGGAGTCCGGACCTCTAATTGCACGGTTTTTCTTCTGCCGAATCCGCGCTGCAGCCGTTCTCCGCGTTGGTGCGCCGAGTCGTCGTGTTGGACGCTCCTTCTGCCTTAAGTACGTCTCGAGGCGCGAACACACGCTACGCCAATGAAAGCCGGCGGTGGACGGGCAGCGGGCTGGCGGCCTCTCGTCCTCGCCGGATCGAGGAGCTGAGGGGAGGGGTTCGGCCAGGTGCAGTCACAGTTTTCGGACGTGCTCCCATTTTGTTATTGTTATAAACTAGTGTTTTAATTACAATTTTTTCTGGCGATATTACTGGGGAAGAAGGCGATTTTGCAATCGTCATATGTCCAGCTCTATTTTACTGCAGGAAGCCGATCATAAAAAAAAAGAAAAAGAGAAACACTGCCGATTGATGACGTCTCTTTTGAAAACGAGGGACCGGTGTGAAGGTACAAAATTAGACGCGTACCTTAAAGCAGAACTGGTGTAACGGATATTTCGTAATTTTTCCGAATGACAGCTACAGATTTCGAACTGTTCTCGAATTGTGTAGGCCCTAAAGTTCCCGAAGATGACAGAGAGCCGTACCCGCTACAGAAGGATCGATGATCACTGCGATATTTTTAGCTTCTGGGGACACATTTTGCAGCTTAATGCTGCTGAACCGACCGACACCGGCCTCGCTGGGGGAGGGCTCCGACGCTCCGGCGCCACTGGCAGGGCAGGGCTGCTGCCGAGGCCGAGGCCGACGCCGAGGCTGACGACCCGGCCACCAGCGAGCGGCCGGTGAGCCGGCACGGGGGCGCGCCCCGTCAGCCGATGCCTGAGCCCAGTTTGTCTGAACTCAGTCCACCCATTTCGGAGTGGACGTGGAAAACAGACACGCATCCATTTTATAATATGTGCGGATTTTCAGACCTGCTCAATGTATCACTTTACTCAATTAATTACACGTATTGTCTTGTGTGTCAGTAAAGCTGCGTTAAAATATAAGAGTGAATCTTTAATAGTTTGAGTATGCTGTATTTAATGTGATGTGATGTGTGACTAACGTGGTCGGTGGACCGTAATAAGAAAATATTCTGTCAAAAGACGGTTAACCAAAAGATAGTGAATTTCCGAATAATTTCGACAATTCTGCCGCTCCTACTTCTGGTCAAACGAAAAACTGTCGGTTCCTTTCTACGAAAATGTATAATTTTGTATTAATTTCAGTTACCAGAATACGGTTTTAAGATGTGTTTTTTATTGCCTGTTCCATTCTCTAGTCTTAAGCTTGTTCTGGTAAATTCTGTCTACATTTATTGTCTTGCGAAGCTCCTCAATGCATTTATTTGGTGTATCCAAAAGGACTCGAGCCAAACTATAAAGGGTCTCTCTTATTAAGAAATGTTCGGGGCTGTCTGCCGTAAGTTAACACGTGTAGCATTTCGACCGTACGACTCTTTTGAGGATGACAACTAAAAGAAGGAAGGAAGATCGGTTTTAACTTCCTGACGGCATTAGAGACGGAACACGGGCTCTGATTGTGTCAAGGATAGGGAAGGAAATCGACCGTATCCTTTCGTAGCAAACATCCCGGCATTTTCCTGGAGCGATATAAGGAAAGCACACAAAATCTAAATCTGGATGACCGGACGCGGCTTTGAACCGTCGTCCTCGTGTGAATGCGAGTCCAGAATACTAAAACCTGCGCCACCTCACGCAGTAAGAACATAAGTAACGTAAGTTTAAAGCTGTACTGCCATTACTACTGTGCATACAGGTATTAGGTCACTCATTGTAATTAAAAAAACATATCTAATTGTGAATATTATTTAATCGAGATTATTTCAGCTGTAATGATTAACTGAGCGACGACTACATTTACTAAAGGTTGTGTTTGTTTTTAAAGTCTTAGTTGTATATTTTATGATGTGTCCCTGTTGCACACTGAATATCAAAAGTTTTTAAATAAATGTTATTGGATGGACTTGTTTGCAGTTTTAGTGGGTTCAGTTCAAAACCGCTACCTAACACGCTTGTTAATGCTTAAACTACTCAGAGAAGCATCTAGGAAGGTGCTACAGCCAGATACATACTGCTGTTGTAGGGACCACGTTGACCGGGTGAGACATGTTAAAACATACGAAAAGGCGTTTAAGCCCAGTGCAACTGGATGCTAATACCCTGTGCCATGTATTTCACTGGGTTTTGTGGAGTGTAGATATAGATTGTGATACAGATCATATTGATGCGTTGCCCTGTTGAAGCTTCTCGTCACTTGTACTGCCGGACAGCTAATGGTGACAAGCGGCGGCGGGCCACGGCTACCTTCTGTGAGAACTGCAGTACAGCAGCCAGCTGCATTGTCTGAGAACAGCTAAACAGCTGCCAGCTCCATTCTGTGAGAGCAGCTCAACAATTTCCACCTGTGTTATGCCAGCTGCATTGCTGGAGAGCAGTGCACGTCACTCCACATTGTGGTTCAAAAATGGTTCAAATGGCTCTGAGCACTATGGGACTTAACATCTGTGGTCACCAGTCCCCTAGAACTTAGAACTACTTAAACCTAACTAACCTAAGGACATCACACACATCCATGCCCGAGGCAGGATTCGAACCTGCGATCGTAGCGGTCGCGCGGTTCCAGACTGAAGCGCCTAGAACCGCTCGGCCACACTGGCCGGCTCACTTCACATTGTGCTGTGTTCCGTTCTCAATATACGTTTTCTTCATTTTGTATGTTCAATGACACTTTATAAAAAATGGCAGCTAAGCAGCAAAAGGAAATTACATTGGCCCCTTTAGCACTGCAATGTAAGATACAGCTCACATTATTTTTGCTGATGTATAAATGCGTTCCGCTTCGTCAGTTCACAGTCTCCTCAACACGTGGGCACTTGATTTTCTTCAGACATTGCTCCGTCGGAGAAACAAGTTATGGAGAGACAGTGTTCCCTCGCCACCGCTGCTGCTGCCCCAGCTGGGCTCGCAGGCACTACACCCTCGAATAAAAACCAGCTACTCTATAAACAGAATGAAAAATGGTCGCACCGTAGCACAAAAGAAGGCGAATATGTCCTGAGCAGAGTTAGCGATCTAAAGGGAACTAGCTTTTCGACTTATCTGGCAGCTTCAGAGACGTTTAAATCAGTCATCCTGACATATTCACACTTCTTTCATTGTCAATATCAGTACACGTGTCATGTAATACAATGCATCACGTCAAGTAAAGTAACTCGATACACGATGTCACTTTGTAATCCTGATGCGGCGTCGTATCATCTGACAGTGTGACACAGTGTGCGGGCATTACCTGTCTGGCGTGCTTCCTATTACTGGTGCACCTGACTCTCTGATACTTCCTACTGTAAATGCTTCCCCTTTTCCAGAAACATATAAATTTGTTTCTATTAGTTCTTACACTCATGAGTTTGGGGGAAAATGGCCCCTCGGGGAAAAATCAGCTCACCCACTCAGAAACAAAAAAGTTGTTTTAGCTTTCCCCCAGGGACAAATCCACCCCAGAAATTTTATCCATCCACAAAAAGTTGTTTACTTGTTACATGTATGATCTTATATTTTGTGCACAGAATCAGGGGCTTAAGCCTATAAATTTCAACTGGTAAAAAAGGGCGAATATTTCGAGATGTTTTGATTTAAATGTATTTGACGCTGCTCGTTCCCCTCCTTTACATCCATAACTCTGCCCAGGACATATTCGCCTCTTTTGTGCTATGACACGAGCATTTTTCATTGTGGTTCCTAGCTTTTACTCTACGGTGATTTTGTCATTAGCTGATGTTTGTTGACTCAGGTGACGACCGATCCAGTACAGGTTTCTCCATTGTATTTCGAAGCGTGCTGCACGAATCGGCCACCGTCAGCCTGGCTCTGCCTGGTACTGCAGAACCTGTCGCGTGTAGCTACACTACGTCCTCTGACCACACAAGCCGCATCAACGCATCGGGCTCACATGCCCGTGGGAGATTTTTGTTTAATTTTTTATTTTCTTAAATTTTTCCATATTTTTATTTTTTAATATTTTGTTTCATACTTTTTCATTTTTTATTTACTCGATTAACTTTAAACCGTTTCTGCTCATTCAATTAATGTAAGAACGCACTGCAGGTGCTACACTTAGCTAGACCTTAAGCCGTCGTATCTTGACAAAGGATAAAGATTATCCGATAAAAAATTCGTTTTCACTTCGTTTATTTAGATACCTTTGTGCAAAGTTTGAACAGATTCGTACGAGTTTAAAGTATAGAAGTCGCGCTCTTCGGAAACTTTCCACAAAAACATTATTATTATTATTATTATTATTGTTATTTTGCACGTAAAATCCTAACGAAATAAGAGTTTTTCAAACGGTTAAAACCTACGTTAGACCAAGGTCAGCTACATTGATGGACCACCGTTGGACCATCAGTCACGCTCCGGAATTATTTAAGGATGAGTGTTTTTGCACGTAATATCCGAACGTTGCACATACAAATGGTGCCATTAGCTAACCATTAACAAAGCCCAATTAAAATCTTTCATAAAAGGAATTAATCGATTCGCACAATATGCCTACGAGCCAGCTCAGTTACATGGTTCAGACCTTTCTTAATATAATACAACATAGCTACAGTACGACAGATGTTAGAATTGCTATGGAAATGACCGATGGTCCGGACTGAAAAAACTCCATGTTCCTAACTCAAATACAAACCGAGCACCAAGACACTGCTCCCCCCCCCCCCCCTCCTTCCCCAAACTTCTATTCTGCACATGAGTCTTGTCATACATACACTCTAAGACGCACACGCACACCTACGCACACACACACACACACACACACACACACACACACACACACACACACACATACACACAAGAACGACGCACCTCAAGAGAATTATCTGAATGGGGCAGAAATCGGTAGGTGTGTTGTACATACAAACAAATGACTACAATTTCAGAGAATTTAGGCCGGCCGCTGTGGCCGAGCGGTTCTAGGCGCTGCAGTCCGGAACCACGCTGCTGCTACGGCCGCAAGTTCCAATCCTGCCTCGGGCATGGATGTGTGTGATGCCCTTAGGTTAGTTCTAAGTTCTAGGGGACTGATGACCTCAGATGTTAAGTCCCATAGTGGTTAGAGCCATTTGAACCATTTTTTCAATAACGCGTTGCTCCACCTCTGGCCCTTATGCAAGCAGACAGCGCCGCCATTTCTTACGCTTGTCACTGATTGGCAGAGCTGCCGAGGAGTACAGTGCCAGATTCTGTCCAGTCGGTGCGTCACGCCGCCAGAATCCCAAGCTGGTTGGAGCGCCCTGCCCGCAATGTTCCACACATTGTCAACTGGAAAGAGATCTGGAGAACTTGCTGGCCAAAGTAGGGGCTACCGAGCATCAATACAAGCTGTACACACTCTCGCCATATGTGGGCGGGCATTATCTTGCTGAAATGTAAAGCCAGCACATTATTGGGTGAAGTGCAACAAAACAGGGCGCTTTGCTATAAGGGCGCCGCGGAAAGGGGTCAGGCTACGAATGAGTGCCATCTACAGGGGATGTCAAAGTGATTCCACATATTTAGATTACCAGAAGGCCTTCGACAGCGGTCCTCACAAGCGTCTTCTAACAATACTGCGTGCCTATGGAATATCGCCTCAGTTGTGCGAGTGGATTCGTGATTTCCTCTCAGAAAAGTCACAGTCCGTAGTAATAGACGGAAAGTTATAGAGTAAAACAGAAGTAATATCCGGCGTTCCCCAAGGAAGTGTTATAGGCCCTCTGTTGTTCCTGATCTATATTAACGACACAGGAGACAATCTCAGTAGCCGTCTTAGACTGCTTGCAGATGATGCTGTCATTTACCGTCTTGTAAATTCATCAGATGAGCAAAACGAGTTGCAAAATGATTTAGATAAGATATCTGTATGGTGCGAAAAGTGGCAATTTACCCTGAATAAAGAATAGTGTGAAGTTATTCACATGAGTACTAAATCAACTTAATTTTCAATTACGCGATAAGTCACACAAATCTGAAGGATGTAAATTCAGCTAAATACTTCGGGATAACAATTACAAATAACCTAAACTGGAACGATCACATAGATAATATTGTGGGTACAGCAAACCAACGACTGCGATTCACTGGCAGAACACTTAGAAGGTGCAACAGGTCTACTAAAGAGACGGGATCTTCTCATGAAATTTCAATCACCATGTTTTCTCCTCCGACTGCGAAAGCATTCCGTTGGCACCCTCTTACATAGGGAGAAATGATCATCACGATAAAATAAGATAAATCAGGGCTCGCGCAGAAAAATTTAAGTGCTCGTTTTTCCCGCGTGCCGTTCGAGAGTGGAACGGTAGAGAGACAGCTTGAAGGTAGTTCATTGAACCCTCTGCCAGGCAATTTATTGTGAATAGCAGAATTATCACGTAGATGTAGATGTACCCTGGCGGGAACTGTGTGTCTACTGCAGGTTTGCTCGAATGGTGACTGCTACTAACAGCAACAAGCCGCCACCACTCAGTGAGTTTAGCCTATCCTTCCTGGCCATCGTTACGTCCTTTGTAGGAAATCCAGCTGAGTTTGTCTCTGGCTTTAGCCAGGTCGCAGTACATATGCCGGTTTGTGCCTCAGTGCTTTCTATCTGTGCGTGGAGCTCTGGTTCTTTCCCAACGCAGCTACGACAGTTTGCTTCTATAATACCTAAGGGTTGTAGATCAATCCTTGTCCCGTGTTTGTCCTGCACCCTTTGAGACTCGAAACCTTTTTGTTCTTCCTCGAGGCCCTTTAACCTAAACAACCGCTACCCTTGTAGCCACTTCCTGCGTGTGGTGGACCCCTGATCTATTAAGCGGGACACGGTACCCCACCGCGTCCCAGAAGCGTCTGGGCCTCTGATTCAGACCCTCAGCTCAGCTCTGTACCAAAGGTCCACAACCGATACTGCTGACGGCGCTACAGATGGCGAGTTCTGCCCTCATTTCGCAGGCAGGAATGGAAGTGTTTACCAATTCAGCGAGCCACCCAGAACCAGAGAGAATCTTATCCGATCCAAAGCGGCACTGATGCGAGCCATCGCCTGCAGCTGACCACGCGGCCCCACGCCCCGGGTGTCTCCCTGCCAGGGCAGCACACGGGGGGCGCGCACTGCGTCCGTTCGCCTCCCACGCTGGAGCTCCCAGCGACTCTGTGACTGCGCTGCTCTCGCAGGATGAGGCCTCCTCAGGAACAGAGCGACCGATTGCTTCTGGTTTAGGATCTCTGTAAGCCACAGACTGTGGCAAAACCTGTTGCTGAGGCCTTTCGATCGGGCCTTTCGCTGGTGCAACACCTCGGAACGACCACGCACTCGACCGTGGGTGAGGCGTCCACGTCAGTATGAGCAGGGGCGCGTGCCATCCCCCCACTGGCAGCAGCCTCAGCCTCAGACCGTGTGACCTGAGCTGGCACCGCCTGCAGGTGTCGGCGGCGGGTCGCTGACTCGACTAGCATCCATTGGTACACAGCCGTCACAGTCCCTCTCCGTACTAAGTACGACGGAATCCTGCACTACATAGTTGTTAAAACTCTAGACTGTGTCTGCTAAGTAGACACAGATGCAAGAAAGTTTAGCTCGTTTCCAGATGATATGTTGCAAAAAGTGGCTATTGACCCTAAACAATGAAATCTGCGAGATCGTTCAAATGAGAACTAAAAGTAATCTGTAAATTTCAGCTACACGTTAAATGACACAAATCTAAAGGATGTCAACTAAATAACTAGAGACTACAATTAACAATAGCTCAAATTGGAAAGATGACATAGAAAATTTTTGGAGAAGGTGAACCTCAGACTATTTGCAACAAATCCACTAAAGAGTTCCTACACCGTGCCCGTCCGTCCTCTTCTGGAGCACTGCTGCGCGGTACGGATCTTTACAAAAATGGACTGACGGAGGACACGGAAAAAGCTAAAAGAAGGGAGCTCGTCTTCCATTGTCGCAAAAAAGAAGAGAAAATGCTACGGATGCAATACGCGCGTTGCGGCGGCGACCGTTACGAGAAATGCGCTTATCGTTGCGACGAGCTCCTTTCACAAAATTCCCATCACCAGCGTTCTTCTCCGAATGAGAAAATATTTCGTTGACGCCCACCTACATAGAAAGAAATGACCATCAGAAAAATCAGAGCCCGCAAGGAAAGACTCGAATGTTCGTTTTTCCCTTGCGCTCTTTGAGGGTGGAACGATCGGGAAGTGCCCTGAAAGTGCCAGAATGAGATTTTCACTCTGCAGCGGAGTGTGCGCTGATATGAAACTTCCTGGCAGATTAAAACTGTAGGCCGAACCGAGACTCGAACTCGGGACCTTTGCCTTTCGCTCTACCCAAGCACCACGCACGCCCCGTCCTCACAACTTCATTTCTGCCAGTACCTCGTCTCCTACCTTCCAAACTTCACAGCAGCTCTCCTGCGAACCTAGCAGAACTAGCGCTACTGGAAGAAAGGATACTGCGAAGACATGGCTTAGCCACAGCCTGGGGGATATTCCCAGAATGAGATTTTCACTCTGCAGCGGAGTGTGCGCTGATATGAAACTTCCTGGCAGATTAAAACTGTGTGCCGGACCGAGACTCGGATTCGGGACCTTTGCCTTTCGCGGGTAAGTGGTAGAGCACTTGCCAGCAAAGGGCAAAGGTCCCGAGTTCGAGTCTCGGTCCGGCACACAGCTTTAATCTGCCAGGAAGTTTCACCCTGAAATTGGTCCTAAGAACCCTGAGCGAGGCACTCGGATGTGAACTGCCGAGTAGTGACGTAGATGTTATGCACCATGCTGTACACTGCCAGAACGGACTGAACGCACAGTGAGCGAAGAGTGCGTGGCTCTCTGGTGCCGGTGTTCGTGTACAAACACATTTGTTTTCGAATAGTATGCGCAGTGAGCAGACACAAATTTTCTTAATTTTGTCAATAGCTGCAAATGATAAACGGCGAAAGAAAAATAGCGATAACCCGAAATAAATCAGAAAAACCACAGCATGTGATTACAAGGTGCAGAGGATGCCCCACGAGGATTGATCAGTACTCAGCGACGTGACAGAAAGGGTCATCTGAAGTCGGAAACTTCATACGGGCAAATGCCCTGTTCCGAATGGTTTCCGAAACAACACGCATTTAATGCAAATTTGTTTTCGTGATAGTGGTGCGCACTATGTGTCTTACCCACCCGACCGATAAATGAGGGGACAGAATTAACTGCATTTTTTTGGAAAATTCGTTTGTTGAACAACTTGGAGACACTCCTTTGGCAACGCGGACTGTAGTGTACTTACAGTGTTAAATCCTGCCTAGTCGTTGAATATGGGGTGTCTAGAAAACTTGCCGTCTCGGATCACTAGACAACATTCAAGCAAATCGTATTAATAACTTTTATTACGAAATGAACAATGACAATTCTTAACTTTGACAATAACACAGAAGTGTCGCAAGCAAAGGGTGACATTCAAATAAGTAATCTCTTCCGTATGTACACTTCCTAATACAAGTGAAGTAATACAGTTGACTCTTCTATCCAGGTCGCGGCCACCTGGGAGCGGCGCTTACGTCCTCTTCGTTAGAGGCCGCTGGTGGCGCGTTGTCGTCCTGGAGAGCGGCCGTCGGCGTGCAGTCTGCTGACGCCTTCTCCACAGCCCCCTCTGCTCTATAGTTCCAGACTGGCGTGCCGGCGCTCGACTTTACTCCGTAACATACAGCGTGGCGGAACCCCCCCTCATTTCACCAGACATGTTACGAAAAATCTCAACCACACTGACCCTAATCGCTGGATTGGTCCAGGTAGTGAAATTAATTGCCCACCAACATCGCCATGAGACTGGATAAAGTCTGAGGTGAATGAACGAAAAGCGCATGGCCCATACGAACTGCTCAGTCGCACACAGTGGACACTGCTGCCTTCTTTAGGGAACGCGCAGAGGCACCCTGTTAAGGAACAAAACGTGTTCTCCCAACAGTGTACAAAAGCTCTGAAGTTGACGATGGGATATCTGAACATTTATTGTGAAGTGTACAACAGGTGTAATGTGACGCGTACGAGCGTACGATAATGCTGAGAGGTGAATGTCTTAAAAAAATGATACTCTGTAAAAGGCATGTTGTAATGTTTACTAACTGTTGCACACGTGTAGATGGGTAAACCTGAGAATTTAGTGAATAATACAGAAAATAAATAACAACGTACATGAAATGTGTTCTGTCTCAGAAACAATTCCAAATAGTGCATAAACCCGTACGAAGTTCTTTGCTTCAAACGGTCATTCTAGTTATGTCCCGGAATACTGACCATTCCTCGCTGCCGGCAGGGGTGGCCGAGCGGTTCTAAGAGCTACAGTCTGGAACCGCGGGACCGCGACGGTCGCAGGTCCGAATCCTGCCTCGGGCACGGATGTTTGTGATGTCGTTAGGTTAGTTAGGTTTAAGTAGTTCTAAGTTCTAGGAGACTGATGACCTTAGAAGTTAAGTCCCATAGTGCTCAGAGCCATTCCTCGCTGTATATAAATAATTTTGCCTGTTTTCAGATTTGTGAATTCTTTTCTTAAGAACTGAAATTATATACACTGTGTAAGTAGGCTGTTTAGGTTTTTATGTTGGTAACGCCACGTAGCGCTCTGTATGAAAATTACTGACTGTGCTGTGTGCAATCTGTGGCTGGTTTGCATTGTTGTTTGCTATTGTAGTGTTGGCAGCTGGATGTTAACAGCGCGTAGCGTTGCGCAGTTGGAGGTGAGCCGCCAGCAGTGGTGGATGTGGGGAGAGAGATGGCGGAGTTTTGAGAGCGGATGATCTAGACGTGTGTCCATCAGAGAGAGTAAATTTGTAAGACTGGATGTCACGAACTGATATAATGACTTTTGAAGCTAAATACATTGTTTGGTCTCTATCAAAATCTTTCATTTGCTTAGTATGCCTATCAGTAGTTAGTGCCTTCAGTAGTTTGAATCTTTTATTTAGCTGGCAGTAGTGGCGCTCGCTGTATTGCAGTAGTTCGAGTAACGAAGATTTTTGTGAGGTAAGTGATTCATGAAAGGTATAGGTTATTGTTAGTCAGGGCCACTCTTTTGTAGGGATTTTTGAAAGTCAGATTGCATTGCGCTGAAAATATTGTGTGTCAATTTAAGCACAGTCATTTATAATTTTTCTAAGGGGACGTTTCAACTGATAAGCCGGAACATTATGAGCGCTGCCCAACGCGAGTTTAGACGTCGCCTGGTGGCGTTCTTGGAACGTGGCGCGCCAGCAGAAGTGTGCGCGAGTGGATCAAGGGCGGACGGGGAACCGTTCTGGCGACGACACGGGCCGCGGACGGGGAAGTCTGCTGACGTCTGGTGATAGTGCTATTGCCCAGAACCTGTGAACCAGTACAGCGCAGCTGGTCGAATGTTCGCGTTCTGCTGTTGCGAGCATCTGTGGACAGTGGTAGGACGACACTGGAGTGGCTGGACACAGGGTGGAAGACATCTGTGCCTCTCTGCCGAAGCAGCGCAATGCCGGTGCTCGCACGAGTGTTTCGCAGCACAGCGTTCGTCGTACACTGTCGGACACGGAGCTGCACAGCAGACCACGCCTACATCGTCAATTACGACAGGAGTGGGCACAGGACCACCGGCACTCGACCGCCCACGGGTAGAAACGTGCCGCCTCGTCGGCTGGGTGACGCTTCTGTCACGCCAAGTCTACGGTGGTCTTCACGAACGGCGGTTCGAAATGTGCAGCCCGCTGCGGGCGCAGGTCGGTGGGGGCAGTGTTATGCTGCGCAAGGCGCTCTGCTCTGCTGCGCTCTCGTGCCACCCGTGGCAGAAACCGAAGGCGCGCCGGAAACTGTGGGCCGCCTGCGCCACTTCGTGTTCCGCGTCTTTCCCGCCGGCGACGACTTCTTGCAGCGAGATAACCGTCCGAGTCTCAGAGCCGGGAGTGTTATACAGAGATCTGAGGAGCACGGTAATGTACTCACGTCGATGTCTCGGCCACGAAATACGCTCTACGTGAGTCCGACGGAACCCATTTGGGTTGCTATCACCGCCTATATAAATCAGCGGCCTGTTGTTTAAGGAAATTACGTGACATGTGCGTGGACATCTCGTGTGACATACCTCCACAAACCTATCAAAAATCTAAAGAATTCGCGAAACGCAGAATCGGCGACACATTGCGTTCCAAAAATGAACCGACAAGTTTTTAAGCAGGTGGTCATAATATTTCGTACTGACAGTAAAGATCTATTTTCTTCTTATTTAATGGAAAGAAAATAAGCCACTGACGACGCAATAACTTGAGCGAAATGTGTCTCGATAAAAAGAAGAAAAAAATGTATTTTCTCGAGATGTAAGCTGTTTAAAAACAAATGTAAAGTGTGCGTGTTTCGTCCGAGGGTTGTTGCATTATTGTGCCTTTTGTGCGGTACGTTTTGGTGATTCCGTATTACGGGCTGTTCCAGTGTTGTGAAGGTGTTTTGACAGAAAGGAAGGTGGCGAGGCCGACAAACCGACTAAGCTGTACAGCCGCAGCCCTACGCGCGTATAATCACAACTTAATGAAGGCGGACTCGCAGAGCTGGCGGCTGTTTGCGCCGCTCTTTAAAGAATAATCCCCTCCCAGCCGGCGCCCGCGCGAAATTAATTTCTGCTGACAGATCCGTAGCCGTCTTGCGCTCGTTTCCACCGTAACGAGAGAAGACTCGCTAAGACGCGCCTAATCTGCGTCCGTCTTTCGGAAATAATCGCCCGACGTCACGGTGGAACAATGCGGGCGGCGGTAATTGGCCGCTGCGTGGGCGGCTGGGGGGCCGCTGCGGCCTGCAAGGGGGGGCAGGGGGGGAGGGGGCGAGAGGGGAGCGGAGGAGGTGCCAGGCGCGGCAGCAGCGGGGCCGCAGAGATTCTCTCCGAGGGCGGATTCGGCGAATACGGTTGACGGTTACGCTCGAGTTTATCAAACAGGCGCTAGCTGCTTCCCAGGCGTACGTTGCGAACGTCGATGTTTCGCTGCCTGTTTTCAGCCAAACATATTTTTTTAATTTTATTTCTCACTGTATCAGTATTTTGCCTACGACTTACAAGCGGGAGTGCGATAATAATATTACCTTTTAGTACTTTATCCACTGCTTCACATACGAGTATTTCCGTAATAATATCACTCAGTGTAGGAGGTGTAATGGGGTGCACAAGTTTTTAAAGGAGCGTGGTGCGAGCGGGTCCGGCCACGGCCTCCGGCTCTCGCAGCCCGCAGGGGGGGTTCAGGCAGCAGCAGGTAGCGGCGAGTCAGCTGCGGCCAGTCTCCCCACACTAGGAACGACTGGCGGCGTACACGAGGGCGGCAGCAGGGTGGCGGCCAGGCGGGGCGGTGTGGGCGGTGTGGGCGGCGTGGGTGGCGGCCGCAGTGCGCGCCGTCTCCTGGGGAGCGGCCGCGTGCCGCAATGGATTAATCTGAGATGTACCCTTTACCCTGTGGCTCCTGCAAGATGCAATTTCCACCCCCCACACTACTACAGAAGTCAGACAGACGATCCTAAAGTTCTAAAGAGAAATGCCTGAAAAACTTTCAGCAACAAATATCTTCTGGAGTCGTCCGCTGTATGGAAATGACACAAAAATTCACAAAATTTCTTACGTAACTACTGGGATACTTGGGTACTTGAGTAGTGCTAGTTAGTGTAAAAAAAAAACATGGAACTAACTAAAATTATTATTTATTTTGCAAAAATCTTCAGAAATCACAACAGCACTTTTAGTTATGAATTGAACAAGTTATATCCTGGCGCGCCTTCACAACTTGAAAAATTATTCTTTAGAATATTGCTAGGTACGGTCGAGGCTGTCGTGTATAAAATGCAGTGAAGTGTACTGTTGTGGAAAAAATGTGGGGCTCGCAATAGCTGTAGCGCACAATACCGTGAGCTGTGATGACTGCTGTCTGCACTGCTCGCTGCTGACAAATGAGATAACTCTTGTTCTATCTGGATTGGCCTTCGCCAATCAAACTCTCCCTATACCTTGATGAAGTCAAGGATTCCTATTCGCCCCTAGTCTAACTATTGGCATGGTACACTGGTAAGATAACCAGTCCACCACGGTGCCACTCAAAAATCCGCTCGCAGGTGTTTAACTATAACTCTGTCCGTTCACACCGCACAATAAGTGCGTCGGCCAACAGAGTGAACAACGCTTAATCGCAAGGATTCAATACAGAGAGTCGCACTTCGATTCGCTCTCGACAGAGGTGCTCTCCCAGTGAAGTACTGAGGAGAGACTTGTTCCTCACTCCAAGAGCGACAACGGAATGACGCCTCTCCACACCAGACGTGAAGGCGTATATCTTTCAGTCTCTTCCACTACTCCTTCAGCTCAAGGCGTCAGAAATATAGTCTGCCAATCAGCATTGCTCTTCTAAACCGAGAGAATGACGTTTCATTTAAGGCGACCAATACGGAAATCTGTAGTATCGGCGTTTGGCGTTTCCTGTCTCCCTGTGAAAATCTCTGAAACTGCGTGCTATGTGTAAAGAATGTGTAGGCTGGCCGCTCCGACACAATGTAGTGGAATTTGCTTTTAAGCCGAACACGGGGTCGTTCTTCCTTCCTCTCGGGTGAACGCTGTCCACTCCACGGGCGGCTACCGACTGACATAGATGTGTTGGGACTGGCCTCCTGGCGTGCAGTTGCCTCTCTCGAACTAAAAGCTCCTGTGACCGTCGTGTCTGAAATGTATGTGTGTATGCCAGCCTCGAGTATTTCAACCACGGTGCGCACTTGCGATTTATTAGTTATTTGCATATCGTTTACATGAATTCATACAACATTGACTTTATCTTATCGAGTTTGGGTTCGAATGAAGCATCTTGATGTGCGGAATATGATTGTGAGGGCGGAATATGTAAGCACTGAAGGTCAGGAGAAGACGACGTCTTACATCACTTAACCACATTTGTTTGAAATAAGGCTTAAAATTACGTGTTTACATTACTCCAAAACGAAACCGGCGTACTGTGCGTGCAGAACGTCGGTGAGGCAGTGCGGCGGCGCCTCGACGTGGCGACCGCAGGCGCTGTCCAGCCTGCTGCGTGCGACTCTCCTCTTCCCTCAGCAGGCGTGGGCGCGGTACAGGTCTGCACTGAAACCGCCGTAGAACGGGAATGGTACGTTTGCGAACACGGCTCCCTAATGAAAATATTATGTACTCTCTCGCCTCTATAAAAGCTTGTAACGGCAAATTCCGAACACCCTGTACGCTCGTACATAATAGCGCAGTGCATAAAGCGGCGATCAGCTGTCTGTAAATCGATGAAGAACAGCATTACGGCCGCATTACGAACATCAGAGCGAAGACCGGGCGCACAATATCGGTTTACGAGACGTGACTGCAGAGTGGCTAGAGATATTTATAGCTTACAGACCTACAGTGCGATAGGCTGTGGAGTGATAAATTCGACAATAAAATAAGTGTCGGAGGCTGGTATAAAAATTTTTGTCACTAATTTCCGAGACTTAACGAGTTTACAGTTACGATTATGTCGGTGTGTGGACCTACACACTGTGGGAGCAACGTGTTTCCGCGGTCGAGAGAACGAAATCCACCCGTAGAAGCTCACTGACAAGTTGCAACTTAAAAAGTCATCTTCGGATTACGGGTTGCCAGAAAGCTGTACCACACAATGACGCTTTAGTGAAAAACGAGGTAAGTAGAATTCAGTGATATTCGCTGTTTTTCTGTTTAACATGTGAATAAAACAGTCAACAAATACTAGTTGACGTCAGTTTAAACTCGGTCCGAAAACATCGTCCATCACAAGGCTGCACCAGTGCTAAGAAACAGCTCGTTTTGTACTCGGCGCCACCGTGCTCTTCGGCCATTCCAGTGCCATTTCTCGCCAATGCGCCAGTCTTAGGAAATCAATTTGTGACGAAAGGTATCAGTTAGCCTCAGCGAAGCGCTACATTTCCATAGAACTACCACCGACAGTGGACAGTAGTTCCTCGTGGGGCCCTGCTCTGTTCCCGCCTCGTTCCCATTCCTGTCGCGCGCCCCGCACCCAAACGGCGCCGCTGCCAGCCCGGCTGCGGTCCCGCCACAGGGAGCGACGACCGGCCGCTACTGTGCTACTCGTGGATAACAGGGCGACACCCTGGGAGAAAAGAGGACACAATCTGATCGCCAAACGACGGGCCTACCGCGGAGCAGAGTTACTGTAGCTGCAGAGCACTTTACAGGAAATTTACACGTGGAAATGAAATACCAATTCCTACAGGTGGGGAACACAAATGAGCAACGAGAAGCATCGAATGCTACATAAATCGTGAAACCTCATCACTCAGTCCGCTTAACCCAACGTTTAAATTGTTTGACAGCCACACGACGACTCAAAAACTACGGCAGAAAAACGCCTAACACCTTAAGCGGCTACACACTGCAGCCAGATAGCTCGAGGAGTACGTAACCGAGAAACCTCGAGGTACGGGCAGAAACCTCGACATAACGCCGAAGCCGACGCTCACCGTTAACATTTGCAGCGTTTCCAGAGAATACGATAATTTCGTGCCGCAGGTGGCACCGCCGAGTGCGCGACGTGCTGGCTGCTCTGGGCGCATCCGGACCTCCGACTGTCATCAGAGAGAGGTGGGGCCGCCGGAACCCGGGCTGGGGACCACTGGACAGAGTGTTCCCTGGCACTACATCGCCCGTAATACCCAGTATACACGACAAAATTTTGCGTTCCTTACTGGTGTACTGCAGCAGACTCCTACCGCTTAAACACAATCACACTCTGCTAGCATTGTAATGGCACGGAGCGGTTTGGAGGGGTGGAAAGTTACTGAGCCAGACAATATAAACGATTTTAGACAAACTTCATTACAACACGATCCGGTGTGTGGTAAAAAACACTAATACGATACAGGTAACGAGTAAGTCCTTCAAGTATTTGTCTCTAGCGGAAATAATAATAATAATAATAATAATAGTAACAATAATGACTACTTAAACTCAAGTACGGAGAAGTAAGCATGTTCGAATACTCTCCACCTTAAAATAGCCACTTCACTGGCATTTCAGAAAATGACAACACCAGTTCAACAGCCGTATTAACCTTCACATGATAGCTTAAACACGTGTGGTCAGCCACCCAACATTTAGGATCCATTTGTGCCAAACGATATAAGCGATTACAATTTTTCTGATTTGCAGTTTTGACTTGCATTGTAAGGTGCAAGTCATAAGAAATAATCCGGAAGAAGAGATTAAAACGATTAGCTTCCAACATGGATTACATGTATCTACATGTTACGAGTAGTTTCTCAGACTACACATCTACATAATTCAAACTCCAATCGTCACGGAAAAATAAGTTACCATAATTAAGCGAGATGAAAACGCAGTGCTGTACAATTGCCAAAAACGAAAACGAACAGCAGAGTTTGTAAAACACTGATTGCAGAATTAGACACCACAAAAGTGAAACATTCCGTAATAATTCAATAAAAGACTTACACGGTACTCACCCACAACAGCTTCTAGTCAGTCAACAAGTAAAGCTTCAAAGCTACAATTTTAACGGCAAGCGCAGGCCGGTGTGGCCGTGCGGTTCTAAGCGCTTCAGTTTGGAACTGCGTGACCGCTACGGTCGCAGGTTCCAATCCTACCTCGGGCATGCATGTGTGTGATGTCCTTAGGTTAGTTAGGTTTAAATAGTTCTAAGTTCTAGGGCACTGATGACCTCAGAAGTTAAGTCCCATAGTGCTCAGAGCCATTTCTTTTTTAACGGCAAGCGAGTTTAAAATATTAAGTTTTTTTTAAGGCTAATAATTTTCTGATCAAAGACTGTGTTGTGCCACTCAAGTTGAACGTTTCGTAGCACATTGCGGAAATATTGCAGAACTTAATCTGCGTTTGACATACGGCAATGCCTCCTCGATGCGAAATAACAGGAAGTGACGCACAGAACTCGTACATCTGCACGTAAACATCAGCGAATTTGTACCCTGTAAGGACGGTTTTTACTCAGTTTCCTCTGGACTGGGACCTCGGCATTTCACTGGTTCCTCCTGGTGTTACTGTGCAGCGCTGGCTGCCGTCTCCCCCGGGGTCGCCTCCGCTTTCCCCACACCTGCTCTTCAGTGTCTCCCTAGTAACGCCCGACATACCACAAAAAAATACCTCTTCTTCTTAAACTGACGTCAGCTAAAAGCGGCCTCTGTTGTCGTGACCGATTTATTTCACTCGTGTCAAAAACAGCTTTCATTATTCTGCATCTATACTTGGTGAACCACATCCTATTACAGCAGTGATTAGATCTTCTCGTTCCATGGACTGTGGGTAGAGTACTGCTTCGAATGCCTCTTTCGCGCTGCAGTCGATCTGATCTGGGCTAACGGCGCGGTACCAGAGGACCTGTAGAAAATTTTTAAATTCCTCACTAAAAGTTGTTTGTGCAAAGTTTCTAATATAATAATCTGAGCACTGTGGGACTTAACTTCTGAGGTCATCAGTCCGCTAGAACTTAGAACTACTTAAACATAACTAACCTAAGGATATCACACACATCCATACCCGAGGCAGGATGCGAACCTGTGACCGTAGCGGTCGCGCGGTTCCCGACTGTAGCGCCGAGAACCGCTCGGCCATCCCGGCCGGCAGTGCAAAGTTTCTGACTGGGCTCTCATCGCGATAGTTGGCATCCACCTCCATGTGTCTGCCCATTCAGGTTTTTAATATTCCCCTGACACTATCCCATGTGTCGAACAGCCGTCTGACCATTTGTGCTGACCTTGTCTGTATACAATCAATATTCCGTGTTAGTCGTTACCGGTAGAGCTCCCACACCCTCGAACAAAATTTTAACCTGGGTCTCACAAACGTTTTGTAAACAGTCTCTTTTTAGACTGAGCACATATTCCTGACATCCTACCAGTGAACCCAAGTCTGCCACCTACTTTACGTACGAATGAACCTATGTACTCGTTCCATTTAATAACCCTATGTCCCAGTACTCGTATGACTTGACTTACACCAGTTCTGACTCGCTGACATTGTGTTCGAGGGATACATTTTTTCTACTCGTGAGGTACACAGTTCTACATTCCACAACACTGAAAACTCTTTCAGAGAGTTTTGTTGATATGAGCACTTTGAAAACTTCTCAAGATTTGACTCAATTTTTGTAAAGCTTTTTTCGGACAGTACTTCGTTACTGATACTCCGTTATCTCCGAAAAATGTGAGCGTGCTCTTAATATTGTCAACTGTGTCCTGAAAATACAATACCAACAGCTAGAGTCCCAAAACAGCTCCTCGCGACACACCTGAAGTTCGGTCTGCACGCGTCCGTGACCCTCCATCCAGGATAACGCACTGTGTCCTCCTTGCTAACAAATCCTCACTCCACTCAGAAAATTCTCACACAGTATCTTGCAGACGAACTGAAGATGGTATTATGGAGAAGCCAGAGAAGCTAGATGAACAGGAGGTAGGAAATGCAGGGGGTGGGCAAAAATGTGAAAGCATCAAAAACACAAAATATTACCATGTGTAATACGGCATAGGAGAAACGTCGACACTCAAAACAGCTTCCAGTGTTCTCGAAATGGAAAAATACAGGACCTGCACGCTATTTAAGGGAATCTGTTCCTGTAAAATATCGGCAAGTTGAGGTATGGGTGGTGGAACGCACACTTCTCTACAGACGCTGAGAGAGCTGGTGACTGTGGAGGTAAAGACTCGTGCTCGTGTTTACAAAACCAGTCCTGGAACTCAACATCATCAGCAGGGAAGAAACGTTGTATGTGGCGTAGACTCCATCAGCCAGAACGGTCACATGATCCTCGGCAGAAATGCGACCTCGCAAAGTAACCCTGGGTCCATCGAATGTCGCGGTACAGCTACCTAGGTCATCACCGAGCGTCCTCCATGTTTCACTCTCGGAGTGTACACTCTGCCAGAAGTGAGAACAGTGTGAAACGAGACTAAACCAACCGAATGATGTTTTTCCATCGCTCCATAGCCCAGGCTTCACGATTCGGCATCACGTTTTCCTGTCACGAGGATTTGCAACACTGTCGACTGGTTTCGGAATTTCAGCCCACTCTGCAATTTGCTGCTTACGGAGCTCCCTTCGTGTCGTTCTCAGTTCTGGTGCTGACAGCGTACGCTAGTGCGACACTCAGTTCGGCAGCTGTCGTGACCCCCCCGTCAAGACCACCCATAACGCACTGTCGTCCACGTTGTTGCGCTAGCGGACCAAGTTTTCTCGCTTTCCCTGTGTGCGGTTTAAATCTTCGATACGGTGCGTCTTGAAACACGAAACACTTGGGCTACCTCTGTTACGGGAAACCCACCACATGAGCGCCAACGATCTGCACACGTTCGAATTTGCTCAGCTCTGACTAAATGCTCTCACAGCTACACAGAATGCCGTTCTATCGGCGACTTCCTCAGGACGCTGTGCCTGCGCAGTTCATGGCCAAATGCAGCAGCGCAGTCTCCAGGCGTTTATGTTCGAGTATACGTTCCTCGCTGTACTTAGATATTTTTGTACAACCCCTGTACGATATTGAATTGACAGACCACTGAAAGAGCTAAATCGAAATGGAGCACCTGGAGTAGACAATATTCCCTCACAATTACTGTGATACTTGGGAGAACTGGCCATGAGAAAACTATTCCACCTGGCGTTGTAGATCTCTGAGACAGGCGAAATACCTCAGACATCAAGAAGAATGTAATAATTCCAATTTTAAAGAAGGTAGGTTTTGAGAGGTATGAATATTATCGAACAGTTTAATAAGTCGTAGTTGCAACATACTGAAACATCATCCAAAATTGTTCTGAATGCTTTCTCAGAAAATTATTTTCAACAATTAGTTCATGAGCCCACTCGAAGCGTAAATGCTTGCGAAAGCATTCTTTACCTTTTAGCTACAAAGAATTCTGGACGAATAGTGAGTGTTGTGACGAATATAGGGATTAGTGACCACAAGACAATTGCTTCTAGGCTGAATACCGTAACACCTACAACCATAAAAAAACGCAAAGTGTATCTATTTAAAAAAGCTGATAAAAATGCTCTTAATGCCTTTTTAAGAGACAGCCCTCACTCCTTCCGATCTGAACATGTAAGTGTAGAAAACTTGTGGAATGTTTTCAAAGAGATAGTATCAACAGCAATTGAGAGATATATACCACATAAATTAATAAGTGATAGTACTGATCCCCCATGGTAGTAGAAAAACACGAATTCATTTATTTGAATTTAATGGTCAATATTGTCCAAAGGAGTTAGATGGAGAAGGAAATGTGTTAGGTCATTCTTTTTTTCCAAATACGAATAATGATCCATTAGAAATACATATGGATAAAGATCAAAACTGGTACTTGGAAATAGATAAAAATACACGAAAATATCAAACAAATCTATTTAAGTTTTAGTCTATGAAATTGGTCATGCATTAGGTTTAGAATATTCAGATGATTTTGAATCAATAATGTATCCTTATTGTAATGATTAACATTTAGAATTATCTCAAGATGATTATGCTATTAAAAGTTTATATGGAACACAAACAACAACAACAACTACTACTACTACTACTATTACTACTACTACTACTACTACTACTACTACTACTACTACTACTACTACTATGTCACTTAAATCAACTGAACCAATTGAATCATTATGTGAACTTAAGAAATTTGATCATCTACTATTTGCAAATGGAATTTTGTGTATTTTTAATAATAAGTGGGTTTCGATAAATGAGAATAAATTACAATTAATAACTATTTGGTTACCATTTTTTCCACAGGGTAGACAGAAAATAGAAGGAACATATCAAAGGCAACATGGTGAAACTGTAATAATTATAGTCAATATGTTTTATATGGTAGATTTACACACATTACAATTAATTTCAGGATATCCAAAGTCAATAACTAATATAGGATTATGTAAAAAAAATTTATTGAATGGTATAGTAAACACTTATTCAGGTGGAACATTTTTATTCTTTAACGAATACTTCTATGTAGAATTAGATGCATGTACTTTTACATAAAAATCATGAGGAACTATAAGTAGAAAATTTCCAGGATTACCACCAAAAATGAATTTTGTGTTTCGATATACAAATGGTTTGTTGTGTTTTTTCAAAGTTGATACATTCTATGAGTACAGTGAATTTACAACAAAAGTAGTTAGAGCTCGTACAACTGATTTATCTTTATTTGATATTGATAATAATAAAACATCTGAATTAATTCCTAAGTAATAAATATATTGAAAGGTCCAGTACAAAACTTAGAGAATTTAACTATTTTATAAATCTAAAAAAAATTATTTCTTATAAATGGAGAACCAAAACGAAATGCAATTTAAAGAAAAGATACTTATGAACTAATTTAGGTATGGGAAAAAGATATTGATTGACGTATTTGTTTAAGTGAGGAAAATAATAATCAATTTGCTATAATAAGCTGCATGCATATTTTTCATAAAGAATGTATTGATGAATGGTTAAGGGAAAAAGAAAATTGTCGACTTTGTAGAACTATTATTAAAAATAAAGTACCAACATTAAAAGATATATTAGCTGCACTTCATTATTGTCCAATAACTACAAGCTCTTTTGATCCTTTATTTGATTGAAATCGACAATTTAGAAATCAGGACTGTGAATCTGATGATGATTATGATGATGATTATTAGTGACAATTAGTTTTAAAATAATTTATATGAATAATTTAAAATGTAAAAATTACTTTTTTACAATTTTAGTAAATTTTTTCTATATAATTGGAGCACATTCCAGTTCAACAAGATTGTTCTCCAAAAACTAAATTTTGTAAATATTGTAATATAGAGAAAACAATTGATAATCATACTTTACAAAAGTATAGAAAAGATGGTTATAGAACTATATGTACACCATGTTTAAATAAATATCATGTAGAAAATTACAATAAAAATCGAATTCCTTGTGAATGTGGAAAAAGTGTTGCTAAATGTTATTTCAAGGGACATTTAAGACGAAATCCAACTGAAGAACATGAGAAAATTGAAAATGAATGTACTAGGAATAATGAAGAAGTTATAACTGGAGAAAGAAGGAAATGTAAAATTTGTCAAGAAAATAAAGATTGAAATTGTTTTTATATATATCCATCACATAAAGATAAACATAATAATAAATCTAAGAAATGTACCTTAGAATATATTAAGAATAAGAAATAATAAATAATAATCCTTTATGATTAATTATCTATCCATCTATTAACTAATTATCATTTTTATTTAATAAACTTAATATTTACAAAGCTAATGAGTTTTTTGTAATAAATGGAAGAGCAAACTGAATGTTAAACTAATTGTTTGAAAACTAATTGATTGTTAAACTAATTCTCTTTTTGATTAATTATTTATTAAATAATCATCCTTGTCCATCTATTAAATAGTAATAATTTTGTTAAAATAAATTTTTTATAAATCCAATAAATTTTTTTGTAATAAATAGAAGTGCAAAATGGAAATAAATTCCACTGTTCAACTAGAACCAGTTGCTAATCAATTACAACATTATCGTGTTGTAAGACTTCGTGAATTTTGTAGATTAACTAATTTATGAGGATATTCAAATTTATGTAAAGCTGATTTAATTAGATTTATTATTAGTAATCATTCAGTTATTATTGGTAATCATCCTAATATTCTTAGAAATAATACACCTGTAGTAAGTGAAAATAAAACAATTATTGTTAAAAATAATTCGTCTGTATTAAGTGAAATTCATAAAAATTATTTAACTGAAGTAAGTAAAAAGTATAAAAATATTGTTAATATTTATATACCTCAACATAGTTCTAAGACGGCGACAGCTGTTGCTGAAGAAGTAAGTGCTAATCAAATAAATATTGTTAAAAATAATAAAGCTGAATGTAGTGAAAATCTTTGGATAAAGTTACCATTTCATGATATTTATGATGTTTTTCTCACTAAAGAAGATAAACCATTAAAGGGAATACTTCCATTTTCTACAAAAATATTTGTAGAACCAAAAGTTAGAAACACAATTAAAGATTACTTAGTTGAAATGGCATCTGGAAACAGATTACAAACTATAAATTTAGGAAATAATATGGATACACTTGATCCTAATCATTTATTAAATGCAGTAAAATCAAAAAATTTTAAGATTGTTAAAGACTATTTGAAAGTACATCATGGTGTAAAGATAATTTTAATTTATATTGTGAATATATAAACTACTTACAGATGAAATGAATGAAAAAGTTCAAGAAACTGGACAACAAACACCAAACTATACTATTTTAACAGAAAAAGATTTTAATAAAAATTCAAATATGGTAAAAGACACATTTTAAAAAAATAAGTAATTTTTAAGCACAGGGATCTGGATGGTCATTAAATAGAATAATTTGTTTACAATTAGCAATTAATAAAAATATTCCACTATGAGGATCATCTTATATTGATTTACCAGAAAAAAAGGATGTGTTAATGTGAAAAATAATGATCAAAAATATTTTTATGGTCTATAAAAGCAGCTTTGTTTCCTGTAGATGAACATCCAGAAAGAATAACGAAATATAAAATCGTTGGTCTTGATCTTGATAAAAAACTTGAAAATATTGAATTTCCTGTACTAGTTGATCATAGTCCAAAAATAGGAAATATAATTAATGTATCTATTAATGTTTATTCATTTGATATTGAAGATGAAAATTAACAAGTGTATCCATTAAAAATAACAAAATCAAAGGAACAAAAACATGTAAATCTAGTTTATTTTAAGAAAGATAATAATTCACATTATTGTTATATAAAAATTTCTAGGAGACTTGTATCAAGTCAAATGACTAAACATACTGAAGTGAAATCTATTTGTGATTTATGTTTACTACATTTTAATAGCAAAGAAAAATTAGATGAACACACAAATAATTGTTTAACTAATAAACCATTACCAGTTGCAATGCCAGGTGAAGGAGAAAATCGATATTTTCAAAATTATAAATTTACACAAAAAGTTCCATTTCTTATTTATGCTGATTTTGAAAGTTTACTTTTTAAGATGGATAATTGTGAACCAATTCCCAGAACACCATATACAATGAAATATCAAAAACATGAAACAAGTAGAATTTGTTACTATATTAAATATACATATGGAAATTATAAAGATCCTGTTGTTTATAGAGGACCAAATTGTCATAAGAAATTTATAGAATGTATAAAACTAGAAGTTGAAGATATTGGAAGAATTTATTCTGAAATTGAAGAAATGTAACCACTTGATCTTAATGAATTCAAAATGTATCAAATATCTACAATTTGTACACTATGTAAATTCCCTTATACTAAACAGAATAAAAAAGTACATCATCATGATCATTTAACTGGAAAATATATTGCTCCATTATGCAATATGTGTAATTTAAAACTATGACAACCTGATTTTGTACTTATTAATTACATAATTTATCTGGTTATGATTCACATCTTTTTGTAAAGGTACTTGGTTGTGTTAATAAAGAAATAGATTAATACTGAATAATGAAAATAAATATATTACTTTTGGTAAACATACAAAAACTTTAAAAATGAGACTTGTTTTATATTTAGATTTATGGCTTCTTCACTTGATAAACTTACATCAAATTTAAAGAAAAATCAGTTAAAAATGTTAAAAAGTATGTTTCTCCAGAATTATTTCACTTAGTAATTAGAAAAGGTTTTTATCCATATGATTACATGGATTCTTGGAAAAAATTTGAAGAAACACAATTACGAACAAAAGATAAATTTTATAGTGAATTAAATGATTGTGACATAAGTAATGAAGATTATGAATAAGCAAAATTAGTTTGGGAAAAATTCAATATTAAAAATCTTGGTGAATATCATGATATATGTATCTTAAAACTGATGTATTATTGTTATGTGATGTTTTTGAAAATTTTAGAAAAACATGTATAAATGCATATAATTTAGATCCATCTTGGTATTTTACAGAACCAGGTTAATCTTGGGATGCAGTGTTAAAAATTACTAATCAAAAACTTGAATTATTATATGGCTATGATATGCTTCTAATGGTTGAAAAAGGAATTTCACCATGTTGTAAAAGATATGTAAAAGCGAATAATAAATATTTAAAATATTATAATAATAAAGAAATATCAAATTATATAATGTATCCAAATGCAAATAATTTATATGGTTATGCTATGAACCAATATCTACCATATGTCGGATTTAAATTGGATGAACTGAATAATTTTAATTCTACAAAAATAAGTGAAATATCAAACAAAATTAATATGGATATATATTTGAAGTAGATCTAGAATATCCAAAAGAATTACATGATTTACATAAAGATTTACCACTAGCTCCTGAATAAAAACTTGTTAAGGTACAAATGAATGCAAATTAATAACTACTTTAGATAAAAAAACATAATTATAAAGTACATTATAGAAATCTTAAACAATATTTATCTTTTGGAATGAAACTTACAAAAATTCATAAAGTTTTAAAATTTAAACAATCTAATTGGTTAAAGAAGTATATAGACCTAAACATGCAGTTAAGAACAAAAGCCACAAATGATTTGGAAAAAGATTTCTATAAATTAATGAATAATTCTGTTCTGGTAAAACAATTGAAAATATAAGAAATAGACAAGATATTAAATTAGTTTCAAATTGTAAAGTATGTGATAAACTTGTAGCTAAGCCAAACTTTAAACATAGAACTATATTTACTGAAAATCTAGCTGCTATTCATATGAATAAAACTAAAATAATATTTAATAAACCTATTTATGTTGGATTAAGTATACTTGATTGATCTAAAGAATTAATATATGCTTTTCACTACAGAGTTATGTACCTTAAATATGGAGAAAATATTGAATTATGTTATCAAGAAACAGATAGTTATATTTGCAATATTAAAACCGAAGTTTTTTTACGAAGATATGAAATCAATCATTGATCATTTTGACACAAGTGATTACCCAACAGATAATATATATAATATTCCACAAGTAAACAAGATAGTTGTTGGTAAAATGAAAGATGGATGTAATTGAAAAATAATGGAAGAATTTTGTGGTTTAAGAGCAAAAATGTATGCTTATAAAGTTGGTGACAAAATAGAAAAGAAATCTAATGGAATTAAAAAATGTGTTGTTAAAAACAAAATAAGTTTAGAAGATTATAAAGATTGCTTGTTTAACTATATAGAACAGCATAGAAAATTTAATTTAATTAAAAGTGAAAAACATGAAATATATACAATTCGAGTTAATAGAAAAGCATTAAGTCCTCATGTTAATAAAATATATGTTTTAGAAAATAGAATAGATACATTACCATATGGTCATTACTGATTATTGAAAATCTAATAAATAATTATTATGTATAAATCTAATAAAATGTTTTCTATATAAATGGAGACTATAATCAATAAACTCAATGGTGTTAGTGTCTCAAAAGAGATTAGAAAAATAACTGAACTAGAGGTTAATGTTTTATATAATGTTACTGACTGTGAATATTTAAATACTAGATATGGAGAAAAATATGTATGGAACTTAATAATGGTGTTAAAACTATTTTACCAGATAGATATTACAAATTAATTGATCCTTGGGAACTTGAAGTAATTAAAAAAGGACAAACGAAACTGGAATATAAAGGAATGAAGAAACTTAAAAATAGAAATAATGAATTTCATTATATAGAATTCAAGATGTGAAACTTTTAAAAAATTATTTTGCACATTAATTTTATTTTATTTAAATGGATAACACTAAGCAACAGCTAAAGCAGTCTTTCAGCTGCGACAAGACACAATTAAGACAGTGTAGTGAATGTATTATTAAAAAAAGTATTGATAAATATTATAAAGATAAATAGCGTACAGGTGGATATAAATATGTATGTAAAGAATGCTGTAAGGAACATAAAAAATTAAAGTTATTTGTAAATGTGGTGGAACTGTAAATAAGTCTTCATTCAAAAAACATTTACAAACAACAGCTCATAATAATCTCGTGGCTGATAAAGCGGAAAGTAAATAATTATTCTTTAATATAATTTTAAAAAACATGTTTTTCACAAAAGTCAAAAATCGGACATTTTTTGGAGCTAAGAAAAAGATATAAAAATGCTTTTTAGAAATTATTTTGAAAATAATTTTAAAAAACACGTTTTTCACAGAAGTCAAAAATAGGACAATTTTTGGATCTGAGAAAATGATCTAAAAACGTCTTTTTTTAAAATCGTTTTTTAAAATAATTTAAAAAACATGTTTTCCACAAAAGTCAAAAATGGATAATTTTTGGTACTAAGAATAAGTTGTTTTTGAAATAACAGTTAATTACCTAATATATTTAATTACATTACATTCACCTATTGGAAATGTAAATAGAATAAATGATTTTTTATTATAGTTATTATTATATTATATTATATTATTATTAGATAAAAAGGGATAGTACTTACAAAATGTATGTTCTGGGAGATTAGGACAATTTTATGAAAAATAAGAAAATCGTGAGTGATAACGAGTGATTTTTTTACTTTTTATAAAATTGTTATAGTGTCCTGGAACATACATTTTGTAACTACTCATGGTACACAAAATGGGTCAGATAGTTGGTGCAGAAGCAATGAAAAAAGCATGCCAAATTAAAAAGAACGCAAAATCCCGAAGATTGGCAAAATTTATTCAAGTTCGAAATATAGCGCGTACTGCAATGCGAGATGGTTTTAATAATTTCCACAACGAAATTCTGTCTCTAAATCTGGCAGAAAACCCAAATAGATTCTGGTCATACATAAAGCACACCAGTGGCAAGACACAATAAATACCTTCACTGCGCAATAACAACAGTGAAGTCACTAATGACAGTGCCACTAAAGCAGAGTTATCAAACACGGTTTTCAGCAACTTCTTCACCAAAGAAGACGAAGTAAATATTCCTTAATTCCAATCAAGAACAACTGCCAAGATCAGAAAAATAGAAATAGATATCCTCGGTGTAACAAACCAGCTTAAATCACTTAATAAGGGCAAGGTCTCAGGTCAAGATTGTATACCAGTCAGGTTCCTCTCAGAGTATACTGATAAAATAGCTCCATATTTAGCAATTATATACAACCCCTCACTCACAGAAAGATCTGTACCTAAAGACTGGAAAATTGTTCAAGTCACACCAATACCCAAAAAGGGACATAGGAGGAATCCGCTAAATTACAGGCCTATTCACTAACATCGATTTGCAGTAGGGTTTTAGAACATATACTGTATTCGAACATATGAAGTACCTCGAAGAAAACGATTTATTGACATATAGTCAGCACAGATTCAGAAAATATCGTTCTTGTGAAACACAACTAGCTCTTTATACTCATGAAGTAATAAGTGCTATCGACAGGGGATGTCTAATTCATTCCATATTTTTAAATTTCCAGAAGACTTTCGACACCGTTCCTCACATGCCTATGGAGTATCACCTCAGTTGTGCGACTGGATTTGTGATTTCCTGTCAGAAAGGTCACTTCCCCAAGGACGTGTTATAGGCCCTCTATTGTTCCTGATCTAGTTTAACAACATAGGACACAATCTGAGTAGCCATCTTAGACTGTTTGCCGATGATGCTGTCATTTACCGTCTTGTAAAGTCATTAGATGATAAAAACGACTTGCAAAATGATTTAGATAAGATATCTGTACGGTACAAAAAGTGGCAATTGACCCGGAATAAAGAAAAGTGCGAAGTTATTCACATGAGTACTAAAAGAAATCAGCTAAATTTCGATTATGCGATAAGTCACACAAATCTGAGGGCTGTAAATTCAACTTAATACTTAGGGATCACAATTACAAATAACCTAAATTGGAACGATCACACAGATAATATTGTGGGTAGAGCAAACCAAAGATGGCGATTCATTGGCAGAACACTTAGAAGGTGCAACAGGTCTACCAAATAGACTGCTTACACTACGCTTATCCACCCTATTCTAGAGTACTACTGTGCGGTGTGGTATCCGCATCAGGGGGGACTGATGGATGACATCGAAAAAGTACAAAGAAGAGCAGCTCGTTTTGTATTATCTCGAAATAGGGGAGATAGTGTCACAGACATTATACGTGAACTGGAGTGTCAATCATTAAAACAAAGGCGTTTTTCGTTGCGACTGGATCTTGTCATGAAACTTCAATAACCAGTTTTGTCCTCCAATTGCGAAAACATTCCGTTGGCACCCTCTTACATAGGGAGAAGTGATCATCACGATAAAATAAGAGAAATCAGGGCTCGCACGAAAAAATTTAAGTGCTCGTTTTTCCCGTGTGCCGTTCGAGAGTGGAACGGTAGACACACAGCATGAAGGTGGTTCATTGAACCCTCTGCCAGGCACTTTATTGTGAATAGCAGAATTATCACTTAGATGTAGATGTAGATGTAGATGTAGACACATTTATGGAAAAATGGGGACCGATTTCGCGGAATATCAGTTAGTATTGTGAAGAATTGTGAGACCATGCGAGGACATACTGATCTTATGACTTATCTTGGAAGACAGAGTGAAGAAAAGAAAACTTATTTTTGTGGGATTTGTAGACGCTGTTAAGTGGAATATGCTTTTTGTAATCTTTAAGTTACCGTGGATAAAATACATGAAGCTAAAACTAATCTACAGCTACTACAGAAACGAGATGCGATTATAAGAGTAGAAGAACATGAAAGGGCAGCAGTTGTTGAGGAAGGAGTGAGGCAGTTTATAGCCTGTCTGCGATTTTGTTCAATGTGTACATTGAGCAAGCGGTAAGGGAAACCCAGGAGAGATCTGGAAACGGAAGCTTAGAGGTTTGCTGATAACACTGTAATACTTGATGAGTATGGATAGCATCTTGATGTAGGATTGTAAAAATGAACATCGACAAATTAAATTCTATACGGGTTGCGTTTTTACCGAGTGAGGTAGCGAACTCTGTTTCTGAAGATTAGATGGGTGGCCCGGATAAGTAGTAGGAGATGCAGAATGTGTTGGGCTAGAAAAGGGTGTTTAAGCATAGCTCGAGAGAATGTAGAGACAGGTCGGTGAGAAGACGTGGCGGCCGTGCGGAGCAGCTACGTAATGGCTCTGCGTCGTGTTATCCGACAGCGGACTTTTTTTGGATTCCTTTCGACAGTGAGCTTCCCCCTGAGTTCCGTTTCCGGCAATTCAGAGCCTATTTACGAGCCATACTTTGTAATTTTCAATTTAATACCGGTTTTCGCTTATACGCAGGCGAAAATGTTTATTGTCTTACCTCTGGTACTGGTACTGTAGCGTTTTGCAAGATCTTCACTATGACACCTGTAATCTAGCCCCTTCTTCCTACTTCCATCAATTGTCCACATTAAGCAATAAGCAAAGTCTTTTGTGAAGATATGAGAGGAACTAAATAAATCTGAAAATTGTTGTTGCAAAATTTTTGTTTTTACGTAAATATAATTTCTCATATTTTAGTACATCTACAGTATTTTGATTTTTGACGTTAACAATGCCGATATTACATTATTCGCACAAAAATACAAAAATACGTCCGATCACATCAGAGGCAAGCTTACAGCTCTCACACTCTGCGGAAATAATTATATTCCAAAGGGTTTGCAACTTTTCTTAACAAATGAATTTCTACTAGTTTCTGTACATTGTTATTTTCGATTATTATTTCATAAATGGATGCAGAAATAAGTATAGTGAACAGTATAGAATTGGGTAATTAATAATAGAAATTTTAGGTGTGCCAATAACTCGTAATTTCAAATGTATCTAAAAAAAATTAACTGTACAATCAGAACTAGTACATGGAAACTAAAATATTATATAAAGTAATTCGTTTTCATAAATTTTAGCTCGAAATAGACTGTGTACAAAATTATACGAAACTTTTCCGAAAAGCTACTGAGATAATACTGACCTGTCCAAAATTCGAAAAGTAATACCGCTATCGAGAACTGCTGTTGAGGGAAGGTAATGCTAGAGGAGGATGCCCCGTTACACACCCGAATCCGCGTCACAGCTAGACGCGTTTGCACGCCTCACTAGTTCGTAACGTGTCACACGAATTTGACAACTCTGGTACGATGACGTGTGCGTAGTTATTAGAGGTTCAAATGTGACGGCATGTTGTCGCACAGCGAATGTGGAACGTCGAGCGAACACACGTTTTCACGTCAGCGGTACTAGGAAGTCACGTTAGGCCTGCGAACGGAAATTCCTCTCTAGCTGAGAGCAACACGTTTGGCGGCGGGGGGTGGCAGAGTGCAGGGAGAGAGCGGCGGCCCTGAGCCACGCGGCGCGTCTCGCCAGAACGGGCCGAAGGAGCGGGCCGCGCTGTGACGCGTGCTAACGAACGGCTTTGTTATTTTTAATTAAGAATTAGCGCAGATCGCGCGCGGCGCGCGGTAACGAGCGCGAGGCAGCCGAGTCCGGGTCTCCTGCAGCCGAGTCGCCTGCCGGCGGTCCGGCTGGCGGGATTAACGGAGCGGCGGGAATAACGAACTGGCCGGCGGCGACCGACGCGAGCCGATTCTGCGATGATGTCACACAGTTTCAGGGGAGGCGCAGAACGGTAAACGTCCCAATTTGAGGCAGGAGGCCTCGGTTTGGAAACGACCGGATCGAAAGTTATAAGCGGAAATCCGTCTGTACATCTTCGACAGTCGCATACGAGTCGTGTGAGAAAAGTAATGAGAGCGCGCCGCGAGTGATCTGGCAACGCTGCGCAGAGCCTTCCAGATGCTCGGTCCGAGCTTCCGCTCCGTACAGCCGTCACGAGATTTTTGAGAACGCCAGTAGTCAAGTTGTGTTTTTGTCGTGTCACAAAAATAGAACAGCAGAATTTAGAGCACCTTTATGCCGTCAAGTTTTGTGTTAAACTTGGGGAATCCGCGAGTGTGACCTCCGAAAAGTCGAAACAGACCTATTAAGAAGATTCCTTATAAAATGCGGTGAGTACGTCTCTGTAGTAGCGAAAGGATTAATGCGGCCGTGGTGGCTTCACTTCATAAACTGCGCGCTCCCCCTAAACGTAATTTGCGAACTATACTATACTACGGCGCTGCTTCTCTCGGTGCGTGCGTCATTTGCAACTGGCAACGCAACAATCTCCGGCGTCTGGGCGGGCATGCGCGAGCCGGCAAGAAAAAAGAATTGAACTAGAGCTGCTGCAGGCGCTGTGCGATGCTCCGGAGCCAGGCGCCGAGTGCGGCGGCCTCCGCCCTCGGCAGCCCCACGTGGCCGTCCTCAGGCCGGTCCTCTTGCGGCCGTGCCTTCTCGTGACCACCGCTGCAAGCAGTCGAGTGCAGTGGCTACATTCCTGCCGACTCAATCGGAGGAGGAACATCCAGCTTCTCGTAGGCTTACTGCGACACCTCGTTCAAACTCAGTGAGATATTGATAATGGCGTGTCGGTCGCCTCGAAGGCATTCTTGACTAACATCAACTCACCAGCCTCAGAGGTAACGAACGCTCACGGCCGTTACAGCGTGTATTTAAAGCAAAGGTGGTCCACGTCATCGTAGTGGGGCTACTAGCGCCACACTTGTGCGATTGGTGCGAAATTTTAATAGACATCATCTCAGATGTAGAAACACGCCTACCAACATTCGTGTATGTCGCATAACACCTTCTCGGTGATGCGATTTTTTTCCGTCAGTGTAATTTGGCAGGTGCATTCAATGGTATACATGCATACTGTCTCAAAACAGTTTTGCGAATGAGGTTACTAGTGAGGTAGTAATAAACTAAAATGTCGTGACTTATGCTGAAATTTTACTGCTGGAACAACGAAAATGTAGTAAGCGATCGACTTTTTGCCTTTTCGTCATTTCGTGTGGGGTATCAGTGAGAAAAAGTTTCGTAACGTTTTGAAATTATGTATAAGGTTTGTCGAAAGTTGCTGAATGCTGTCATTCCCAAATCCTAGATGACTGTAGTGTATGTAGTTTCCGCACTGACTCGACGCTTCCTAGCTGTAATGCTTCTGTTACTGTCTTAAGCCTTCAGCGCAAGTTATGTCGTCCATCTCCCTTCTTTGCCACTGAAATATTTTGATTTAAATGTAAGACGTGGTCGGGATTGTAGGAAAAAGGTAAAGGATATTTAATACACCGTTAGCGTCGCATGTATTCTGCACGCTTGTAAAGGCGGCTTACATATACACCGACGATAATCAAAGTTGCTAGGCAGGCACAGATTTTAGTAAAAATGGGCACAGTTTTGCCTATAATTATTTAATTACGGTATCTAAACTCGTGGTTAGCTCAACGATAATCAGAAGTACCGTGAAACTATTACAATTCTGGCCCGTTTAATTGTTGCGAAGAGAGAGACGGTATAACTATCTACATAGCCTAAGGATGTGTAGTCACGATAAATAATTTCATTGATAGCAAGCTGGCTTCATTTTAGGTTAAGCATTTCCTTAGCAGACATAAATTTAATTGGAAACTCAAAGATCTATCTATCTATATCCGAATCCCGCTCCAGCTACTGCCGGGTCTGGGTGCTGACGAGTCCTCTCCATTTGGCTCGGTCCTCCCACAACTTTTCTTCCTCCACTCGCTGCCAGGTCACACCTCTCCTTTCTACAGATATTCTCACTCCCATTTTCCACCGTGTTCTTGGGCACCCTCTAGGTCTTTTCCCATACATCTTCAGTTCTTCCATAATTCTGGGGAGTCTCTGCCCATGCATCCTCTTAACATGACCGTACCATCTTAATCTCTTTCTTTCAATTTCTTCTCTCATACTTTCTTGTTTGAGGTCCTTTCTAATCTCTACATTCCTTACTCTGTCCATTCTTGTTTTTCCCTTAACTGCTCTGAGAAATTTCATTTCCCCTGCTTGCAGTCTGCTCCAGTCCCTTTCTGTCATTGTCCATGTTTCTCCACCATAGGTGACAATAGGGATGTAATAATTCTTATACATAAGGAGTTTTGCTCTTTCTGAAACTTCATTATTCCAAATCAGATGTTTTATTGTTTGGCAGAAATTGCCTCCCTTCTGTAACCTCCTATTAATTTCGTTAGTTATTCTTCCATCCCTAGATATTTCACTTCCTAAATAAGTGAAACTTTCTACCACTTTGAGGGGTTCTCCATTCAAGGTAATATTTCCGTTGATTCCTTTGTCTCTTCCAAATACCATTACTTCACTCTTATCTTTATTTATTTTTAATCCATTCCTTTTCATTATATCCTTCCACGCATCAAACTGTAACTGTACATCTACCTCTTTATCACCCCATATTACCATATCATCTGCAAAAATCATCTTTTTGTCTTTTTCTTTTACTATATCTTTAACTGCCCTATTCATTCCCTCCATCACAACATTAAAAAGTGCAGGAGATAGAATACTTCCTTGCATAAGTCCTTGTCTTATTTCGAAGTATTCAGAGTTCCCCAATGGTGTTCTAATTCTACAATTGTGGCCTCTGTACATTGCCTTTATAACATTAATGTATCCATCTTCTATATCTATCTTCTTCAGTTCTTCCCAGAGTCTTTCCCTGTCAACTGAGTCATATGCCTTTTCTATGTCTATAAAAACCATTATCACCCTTTTATATACTCCCAACTTTTTTCCATCAGTTGACGGATAGAAAATATCAGGTCGATCGTGCTCCTTCCTTTCCTAAACCCATGCTGTTCTTCACTCAGCTCCTTTTCTATCTTTTCACTTATTCGATTTAGTAAAATTCTTTCAAAAATCTTGGCTGTATGGCTCATGAGGGTTATAACTCTGTAGTTTTTACAAAGTCTTTTATTGCCTTTTTTGAAGATGGGAACAATGTCTCCTGTTCTGCAGTCGTCAGGTATTGTACTATTTCTCCACACACTTGATAGTACTCTATACAGCCACTGCATTCCCACTGGACCTGCTGCTCTTATCATGTCCACTGATACTTCATCAGGTCCTGGGGCTTTCCCCCCATTCACCTTAATGGCAGCGACGGCGGAGAAGGAAGACTTCGGAACGGCGTAACTGGCAGATGAGGCAACCCTCCTTTCTGGGGATTAAATGAGAAGGGAACCACTACCTTGTGGTGGAGGAGAAACTCCAAAGGCTAAG
Source organism: Schistocerca serialis cubense (assembly GCF_023864345.2). Classification (NCBI taxonomy): domain Eukaryota; kingdom Metazoa; phylum Arthropoda; class Insecta; order Orthoptera; family Acrididae; genus Schistocerca; species Schistocerca serialis. The sequence continues at coordinate 252,584,867 of NC_064647.1, read as the reverse complement.
GGAGGCAACCCCAACAGAAAATCCTTCCTTGCGTTAGGCCTAGCAAGCCAGTAGGAAAGTCTTCATATATTGCTTTCAAAACACAGACGAGGAAACTCAAAGATATCGGGAGAAAACTTAAGCTCAAAAATGGCTCCGAGCGCTATGGAACTTCACATCTGAGGTCATCAGTCCCGTACTCTTAGAGCTACATAAACCTAACTAACCTAAGGACATCACACACATCCATATCCGAGACAGGATTCGAACCTGCGACCGTAACAGCAGCGCGGTTCGGGACTGAAGCGCCTAGAACCGCTCGGCCACAGCGGGCGGCAAAACTTAAGCCTTGTCGCCTCCTGCAGTTAAGTCCATCCACGCGGTTCCGTAAAAATTCTGATAAAATGAACCTTGCAAATATTAATCCCTGAAAATTATTATCACTATTCAAAGTACAGATGTTCAATACGTCCAGCGACACGAACAATATGACATCGATACTGAAATTCCTCCCATACTCGGGCAAGCATGTCCTTCGTCACTGATGTTATGGCAGTACGGATCCGGTTCTGTGATAGTGGTGGTACATAAACGTTGTCTTTAACGAAGCCCCACGGGATGAAGTCAGAGGGTGTCAAGTCCGGTGACCGCGGAGCCCAGCTGAGATATGCTGGGTCGCCGGCTCCTTGGCGACCAGTCGAACGGTTCGGTTCAGTTCCATTCAGATATTCACGCACTTGGCGACTCCAGTGAGGGGGTGCTCTGTCTTGTTGAAAAATAAAGCTGTCTACGTGCAGCCTCGGAAACAACCAGTTTCGTAACATAGCGAGATACTGCCGACCGTTAACCGTGTTTCCATAGAGGAAGAATGGGCCGTAAAGGGATGATCGGGATATCACACAAAACACATTGACTTTGGGAATCTTGTACATGTTCAATGGCTGCATGTGGGTTCTATAGGCCCCAAATTCGAACATTGTGTTTGTTTACCTGACCACTAACATGGAAAGTCGCTTCATCACTGAACACGATGCGTTGTGCGAAAGTGTTATCAACAGCATCAAGAATCTCGTTACAAAATGCCACAATTTTGCGTTTGTCATCAGGAGGCAGAGTTTGTAACAGCTGTAACTTGTTCGGCTTCATAACAAACCGACGCCTAAAAACACGCCAAATTGTAGTTGTAGGCAGATGTAACTCCCGAGTGGCACGACGAGTTGATTTTAAAGGACTACGTTGGAAAGCAGTTTGAAATCGTGCAACGTTTTCTTCAGGAACACGAGGGCGGCCAGGACACACACACAGCCTGTATCTGGAAACTGTCGATACCATCTGCGAATGTTCCACCCATGCAGGGGATCAATTTAGTAGCTCATCCTGAAACTTCTTTGCACTGTAATCTGGGAACTGCACTTCGCAAACTAGAAAACACAAAATGATTTCTGCTGCGGAGTAGCCATTTTTAACATATACAGTTACCAAGAAAAACAGAAGACAACTGACATCTAGCGGCTATTAATATAAACTAGACTATGTATTAGTTTCTCGAATAGCCGAGCCGAGGCGAAGCGATCCATGGTTTAGACAAACTAGTACTTTGTATTACGTATATTCTTTTTGAAACACCCTTTACTTATAATGTTAATTTGAGGGTGAACCCCCAATGTTTAATATTTACTTAAATTCCACGGAATGGCCGTCTGTTCGCCATTACGACAAAAGAAAGTCACATGGGCAATATTCTACACAACTCACTTTGAAGAATTATTTTTTAGTTGAGTATTTCCACAGGGGAAATTCACTTTTTATCCTATATTATAAAAGAAAATACATACATCAAATACTTAGTGCGTCAGAACAGTTAAGCGACTCAATTTTTCCACAGCAGAGACAAAAGCAGTATTTGATGTTTGAACCAAGTCCTATTTTTAACCTTAATGAGTTAAGAATGTCTTTATGTTGCGTAGTTATCCTTTGATATTAAAATACATATTTTATTAATATTTTTGACACAAAAATATCATATTGAGGAGCTGCAGGTTTTATAGTTATTTTTCGTATTTCCTACGGTTTTATAGACAGAAACACAAAATTTTTCTGGTTTCTTTACATTTCACATTTACACGTCTGCTATAGGCTTAGTGTCCTTTCCAGGAGACGTTACAAAGTTTTACTTCGACAGGATTTTAAATTTTTAGATTCAGTAAATAACTGTAAGAAGTGGTGACAATGAAATATTTGCTGCACCCGGAAGCCGCTAGACGGGCAGGCTGTAAGTCATCGGCGGTTACTCGGCTGGCGGCTGGTGGGGCACGCGACTTGGCTTCCCTCTACTGTACGGCAACACCTGCTGCTGCGCGCTACACGCATTTCGGGAAACAATTCCCGATATGAATCGCGTTACTCGTGTACTGTGACATCTTAAGCACACTGTTTGCATTGTGCGAGCTGCTGCATGATTGTGGCGAGTTTACTGCAGCGTAAACACACGCATCGTTTAATTACCGATGCTTCTTTCACAGTATATACTGGCGCTTTTCTTTATACCTTTTGCTTAGGTTATTACACCGTCGACTAGATTTTTTACCTTACGTACTTATCAAAGAGATATATTTAGACAGACGGCTAGTATTTACAGGGAAAGGAAACGATAGCAGATATAAATGAATATTTGAACACGTGATTCGAAGGCTAAATTACATCATTGCTTTTAAGAAGAATTCCATGTATGTGGGCTAGATATTTCTTTGTAGCGTCTTTTTTGTGGCTTGCAGAAGTTTGGCACCGCACAAGAAATGTTAGAAGAGAAAACATGGTGTACTTAGCTGAAGTACGAGATTCGGACCGTTTTATTACTACGTTTAATACAGTTGTACACTGAATATACACTGGCCACGGTTTACGATCGACAAAAATAGTTTTAAACTGTATTTCGATCGCAGAAACGTTACAACTTTTCATCATCTGTGGCACATGCCCAACTCGAAATTTCCGTGTGTCTCGCCCTGACGTTACAAAACATGGCGGCCAGCCCTTCTTGTTGCTGCCACCCAGAACTAGGGCGGCCAACATTTGATCACAGTTTCGAGGGAGATGACCGACATCTGACTGTGATTTTAAGGCAGGTTTAAGGGACATTTAATAACAATAAATTTCAGTTGTACAACTACGTGGCATGTTGTTGGAATGGCTGATAAAAGACAAATGTCCATATACTGTATTTTCGAGACAAACATTTCGCTGTCTACATGTAATGCATCACTTGCATATGTTACTGCATTATGCAGAGAGTGATCTGAGCATTTGGTGAAACCAAATGCTCAGACACACAATTATTCTTCCTGTAATTTACATTTGCATTATGTTCACTGTATGCAGTGAGATTCTTTACATCTAAATAATGAAAATTCAGTGAGAATTTGATTAGACTGTGAACGCCATTAGTTACCTCAGCCTGTTCAATGATGTAATCTTTTAAAACCAAAGTGCCTTACAACTAGACGGAATATCTGTCCGTTTTTGTGGCTGGAAGCGTCGGCTGCAGGAGAGAAAAAGGTGCTCGACGTAACTGGATCTCTCAGGACATCAGTGGAGTACTGAACACTTTTTGGGGCTTAAACCTTTTTCACAACTGCTTCTGGCCTTAGTTCGACCACATGTCATCACCTAAGCAAAATTAGAGTTACGGAAAACATCCTTCGATAATTTATTTCCACAATTCGTACTTCTCTGGCTTACACTTTGTTTGACTGTTCGAGAAACTGTTGCCAGGTCATCTGTGAGCAGTCCTGGGGCATTGACTGCATACAGACCAGCGCACCGAGAAGGCGCTGACCCACGCACCAATGGAAAGAGCGGTGCCACACCTCCAGGAAGATGGATGGAGTTGGGCGCCCCCTGCCGACGCCGGATCAAGCGGCCGCCCACAGCTCGCCGGCCCCAGCCTCTAGAGTGTCAGTACCGAGCAACAGGAAGGCGGTACTCGGCAAGCCTTCTGCAAGTAGTAACAGAGTGTAAATGTAACTGCATATAGGACGCACAGCATGTATACGAAGCCACCTCGTAACGAGAAGTTATGTTTTTTTCTTTTTAGAAATAAAGTGCCCCGTTAATTAGAAAGCATAATGTACAGATGATTTAGGATTCCTGCCACCAGCCATCGCAACTTCTCTCCTTCCTCGTTTGGGTCGGTGCTGACTCCCAAAGTAGCCGACGCGACAACTTGCAACATTTTAATGTTCTTGCTGCCAGTACCAAAATATGTGAGTAAATTTTCGGAAGTCTTCACCTTTTTTTTCGTTTCGATTATAAACTTCTATAAAAGAATGTTGGCTGCAGTTGGCATTATCCCTATGGGATGCATTGTGTGTGAGAGTCAGTTGAGAAGCATGCAATGTGACGAGTTTGTTTAAAGATGAGTGCCTATATAATGTGCTCTCGCTAGTCCTCGTAACTTGTACGCCTTATTTACACCACAGCCGTCGATCGGTATGAGGCGAGCGCATCCGTCGGTCGCCTATACTGAGCGAGAAACGGTTGTGCGGCTGCTCTCGAGACCCGCAGCCGGTGGCGTTCTTTCTCCGTCCCCCGCGTTGCCCTCAGCGAAATCTACTTGTTTATGCTGGAGCACGAGCAGAGAAAAAGACTATATGTCGACAATAGTGTCGATTATTACAAGAAAATGGTTCGGGGTTTTTAGCTATCGACAGTACTTCACGCGATTCATGTAAATATTAAATGTGACCACTGTCGAAGTACGCGGGAGAAACAGGCGGTCGGTAAGGGAGGATTAAAGAAAAGTTGCTGTAGTGCGGCGGGCGGATTGCGGGAAGACGGCAGATCTGATGGCCCTACCCACAGGTCTGCAACCCCCCCCCCCCCCCCTCACAGTATAGCTCTTTTATTGGCTCGGGTATCCGCGGCCAGCCACACTTTGCCGTGTGACCACACTACAGAAAGCCGCGGCCCTTTGCCACGAGATCGAACGGATAGGGCTACATTTGTTACCGGTAGGTTCGATCTACACGCAACTATTACGGGAAAACTTCGTCACCGCGAATGGCAAACCCTGGAGGGAAGACGACGTTATTTTCTCAAAACACTGTCTGGGAAAGGTTAGAGGATCGGCATTTGAAGCTGACTGCAGAACGGTCCCTCTGCCGTCAACATACATCTCGTGCGAGGACCGAGGAAAGGAGAGAAGAGAAATCGGGGCTCTTGCGAAGGCATAGGGACGGTCATTTTTCCCTCGTCCTGTTTTTGCGAGTAGAGCAGGAAAGAACCACTGGAGCTACTTGCTACATTCCGCCACGCACCGTACGGCGGTTTGTACAGTATGTGCGTAGACGCATATGTCGGCGTAGACACATCATTCAGTAACTCACCATTCTTTACATATTTTCGTTCTCTCATCTCCTGCGGTACAATCTTCTGGAGTGTCTCCCTACTACAAACTGTTCACCACCCAAAAAAAGTAATTCCACCATGCTACATCTACATATACACCGCGGAAACCCCCTTACGGTGTGTGGTGGAGGGTACTTGTCTTCCTGGCTTTGCTGAAGACTCAGCAGCAGTGGGAGGGAGGCCTTCCCACCCTCCCTCAGTGAGCATATCTCTGGTCCTCCCTTCGTGGTCTTTTCGAGAGGTGTAGTACGCTGATCGGCTCCCCTTGGAAAGGATGCTCGCCAAGTGTGCACATCATAACAATAATAAAACATCCGTCACTTCGCACAACACTTTCACAACACGTCTTTGATGTTTTTATCTCTTCTGCACGCTTTACTCCGAATGATACGCTGCGTATAATACTAACACCTTATTCTCTTTGTAAGTTCAACATCCCACTCACAACATAAATATGCTGAGTTAGTTTTTCAGTTTAGTGAATGGGAGGCAGCGACACACGAAATGGAAGCCAAACTCCGTCGCTACGGGCGTGACATTAGCTGATATAGTTGTACTGTTTGTTATATTATGAAGCAAAGTGCAGTTGCTACGGAGACTGCAAGTGAGAAATGAACGAAGAGGGTAGCACCAGCGTCTTGCGTTGCAAAACAGTACTGTACGGTGTGGGTGGAGTGGCGGTGTCTGTGAACAGACTGGCCTGCAGCCGCAGGCTCCGCTCTTCGTCCAGCAGTCCTGAGTCGCGGTTTCCGAGCTTCCTCTGAATTACCTCAAGCAAATGCCGGGATAGTTCCTACTATATCTGTCGCATCCTTGTTAAACTAGCCCTTCAAGTACGTAAATGCTTCTATATACGAATATGCGACTTTTTCCACAATATTTTTCGTTGATTATATTCTACAGGATTGACTGCTGTTAGAAATGACCGTGCACGGTTGCAGTACAATTGTACCGGCAGTTTCGGTCACAGAGCAATTTCTATTTGGACCATTTTCTATTTGGACAGTTGAGTAATTTAAACTCCATGCACTTGCCTTTGCATAACATAATATCTCTCTTGTCTTCTCCAGCTCTCCCCTATACATATAAATCCAAGTTCCATCCTCGCTGCTGCTTGTATGTAAGGGGGTATCTCAGGAAGCACTGCAGGGATTCTCACATCGAGTGCATAGTTTATAAATATTACGCACTAGTGCGAATTCGCTGAAGTACGATAATTTACCTACCGTCAGGAAGCACAGTACGGATTTCAACAGTCGCGTTGGCCTTAGACGCGTTGCTGGCATTGCTAGCGGGTTGAGGTCGGGCAGTAACTTATACTGCTTAAACCGCTTAATTTGTGTCAAAGCGATGATATATATATATATATATATATATATATATATATATATATATATACATATATATATATATATATATATGACCAAAAGTATCCGGACACCTGGCTGAAAATGACTTACAAGTTCGTGGCGCCCCCCCGCCCCTACTGCCCCCCCCTCCCCATCGGTAATGCTGGAATTCAGTATGGTGTTGGCCCACCCTTAGCCCTGATGACAGCTTCCACTCTCACAGGCATACGTTCAGTCACGTGCTGGAAGATTTCTTGAGGAATGGCAGCCCATTCTTCACGGAGTGCTACACTGAGGACAGGTATCGATGACGGTCGGTGAGCCCTGGCACAAACTTGGCGTCCCAAAATATCCCAAAGGTGTTCTATAGGATTCAGGTCAGGACTTTGTGCAGACCAGTCCATTACAGGGACGGTATTGTCGTGTAATCACTCTGGCACAGGCCGTGCATTATGAACAGGCTCTGAGCACTATGGGACTTCTGAGGTCATCAGTCGCCTAGAACTTAGAACTACTTAAACCTAACTAACCTAAGTGCATCACACACATCCATTCCCGAGGCAGAATTCGAACCTGCGACCGTAGCGGTCATGCGGTTCCAGACTGTAGCGTCTTGAACCGCTCGGCCACTCCGGCCGGCTATGAACAGGTGCTCGATCATTGACAGATGCAATCACCATCCCCGAATTGCTCTTCAACATTGGGAAGCAACAAGGTGCTTCAAACTCCAATGTAGGCCTCTGCTGTGATGGTGCCACGCAAAACAACAAGGTGTGTAAACCCCCTCCATGAAAAACACGACCACACCATAACAGCACCGCCTCGAATTTTACTGTTGGCACTACACACATTGGCAGATGACGTTCACCGGGCATTCCGCATACCCACACCCTGCCATCGGATCGCCACGTTGTGTACCGTGATTCGTCACTCCACACAACGTTTTTCCACTGTTCAGTCGTCCAATGTTTACGGTCCTTATACCAAGAGAGGCGTCGTTTGCCTTTTACCGCGTGATGTGTGGCTTACGAGCAGCCGCTCGACCACGAAATCCATGTTTTCTCACTTCCCGCCTAACTGTCATAGTACTTGCAGTGGATCCGAATGTAGTTTGGAAGTCCTGTGTGATGGTCTGAATACATGTCTACCTATTACACATTACGAACCTCTTCAAATGTCGGCGGTCTCTGTCAGTCGAGAGACGAGGTCGGCCTGTATGCTTTTGTCCTGTACGTGTCCCTTCACGTTTCCACTTCACTATCGTATCGGAAACAGTGGACCTAGGGATATTTATCAGTGTAGAAATCTCGCGTACAGACGTACGACGCAAGTGAGACGCAATCACCTGACCACGTTCTAAGTGCGCGGGTTCCGCGGAGCGCCCCATTCTGTTATCTGACGCTGTCTAATGACTACTGAGGTCGCTGATATGGAGCAGCTGGCAGTAGGAGGCAGCACGACGTACTTAATATGAAGAACGTATGTTTTCTGGGTGTCCGGATACTTTTGATTGCATAGTATATATTTGTGTGTGTGTATAACACCTACTAACAAACATCTGTATCGCATGTATTTTACTACAGTTGGCAGAGATCCATTTTGCCCGAAAATTGTCGTGTCTCCATGACGTTGTACAACAGGCGCAGGAAAATTAATGGTCTGTGAGCGAAACCGGTCGTAGCATCAAAAATAATTTATACGACAGATTCACGTGTTACAGCACTCCATTTCTACGTTGTTCTCAATTTCCAATACGACGACTTATCCATCGCGCTTGCAGCAAGCGTCACTACACACCGCACCCAGCTTCCGGGCCAATCCGTGCTCGCGAGTGCGACCGCACTGGAGTCGCTGGACGCCACTGGAGTCGCTGGACGCCACTGTGCTCGCCGGCCGCTCTGGCTCTGCCCTGCCTGTTCACTACGGAGCAGCCCTGCAGTGCGACGCGCACAGAAACTCGGTATTCGGCTGTGAGTCGAAGACTGCACTCCGATCACGCTATTCTATCTGAGCAAGTGCGGACAAATCCGTGGAAACTGGGTTGATAAGCCTCGGTACTATACAAGTTATTCGACGACGATGATTTTACAACTCGGAACAAAAATAAGCCCATTTATTTAAAAAAAATCTGAGGTCTGTCTGTTTTAACTTGAGTTCTTCTGTCCAAAGACTGCTTTCGTGGAGCTGTCCATTCTACCCTACTCCGCGCGAGCCTTTTAATTAACGTGCTTCTTATTTTGCAAGTTTCACTTTTCCTTTCTGCCATTTCCTAATTTGGTTCCGTTGTACAAAAAAAAAAAAGTACCAATGAACTGGATGTAATTCGGCCTCTTTACAAAAACAGGGAGCCGTGCCACTAGACTCTCACTTAAAAAAAGGTTCACATAAAAACGTCATTTACTTATTATCTAAGAAAATATTACACAGAGGTAGCTTATTAACCAATTACTTTGAACACATTTATTAAATTTACTACAGTGACTTTCACGATTCAATTTGTAACACACGAACTACTTTTGTTAGGCTACTATGACGAGGAAATCAACTTTTCTTTCACATACCTGTATTCTCTTTTTTAATACCCCGACTCACAGCGATGCTCTGGCACGAACTGAAGAACACACTGCTTCTCTTTTCTCTTCTTGTTTTTCGTAATATATTTCGTAATACACTCCTGGAAATTGAAATAAGAACACCGTGAATTCATTGTCCCAGGAAGGGGAAACTTTATTGACACATTCCTGGGGTCAGATACATCACACTGACAGAACCACTGGCACATAGACACAGGCAACAGAGCATGCACAATGTCGGCACTAGTACAGTGTATATCCACCTTTCGCAGCAATGCAGGCTGCTATTCTCCCATGGAGACGATCGTAGAGATGCTGGATGTAGTCCTGTGGAACGGCTTGCCATGCCATTTCCACCTGGCGCCTCAGTTGGACCAGCGTTCGTGCTGGACGTGCAGACCGCGTGAGACGACGCTTCATCCAGTCCCAAACATGCTCAATGGGGGACAGATCCGGAGATCTTGCTGGCCAGGGTAGTTGACTTACACCTTCTAGAGCACGTTGGGTGGCACGGGATACATGCGGACGTGCATTGTCCTGTTGGAACAGCAAGTTCCCTTGCCGGTCTAGGAATGGTAGAACGATGGGTTCGATGACGGTTTGGATGTACCGTGCACTATTCAGTGTCCCCTCGACGATCACCAGTGGTGTACGGCCAGTGTAGGAGATCGCTCCCCACACCATGATGCCCGGTGTTGGCCCTGTGTGCCTCGGTCGTATGCAGTCCTGATTGTGGCGCTCACCTGCACGGCGCCAAACACGCATACGACCATCATTGGCACCAAGGCAGAAGCGACTCTCATCGCTGAAGACGACACGTCTCCATTCGTCCCTCCATTCACGCCTGTCGCGACACCACTGGAGGCGGGCTGCACGATGTTGGGGCGTGAGCGGAAGACGGCCTAACGGTGTGCGGGACCGTAGCCCAGCTTCATGGAGACGGTTGCGAATGGTCCTCGCCGATACCCCAGGAGCAACAGTGTCCCTAATTTGCTGGGAAGTGGCGGTGCGGTCCGCTACGGCACTGCGTAGGATCCTACGGTCTTGGCGTGCATCCGTGCGTCGCTGCGGTCCGGTCCCAGGTCGACGGGCACGTGCACCTTCCGCCGACCACTGGTGACAACATCGATGTACTGTGGAGACCTCACGCCCCACGTGTTGAGCAATTCGGCGGTACGTCCACCCGGCCTCCCGCATGCCCACTATACGCCCTCGCTCAAAGTCCGTCAACTGCACATACGGTTCACGTCCACGCTGTCGCGGCATGCTACCAGTGTTAAAGACTGCAATGGAGCTCCGTATGCCACGGCAAACTGGCTGACACTGACGGCGGCGGTGCACAAATGCTGCGCAGCTAGCGCCATTCGACTGCCAACACCGCGGTTCCTGGTGTGTCCGCTGTGCCGTGCGTGTGATCATTGCTTGTACAGCCCTCTCGCAGTGTCCGGAGCAAGTATGGTGGCTCTGACCTACCGGTGTCAATGTGTTCTTTTTTCCATTTCCAGGAGTGTATATTCTGCATATTTACTGTACCCCCCCCCCCCCCAATCATAAAACTGACGATCCTTTCTACTGCATCATTTCCTACATTCAGTTTACTCGATAGCTCTAAAGCTTTGACGCAGCTGCGAAGGATGAGTCCTAAGAAAATGGTCAATTTGGTAAAAAATACTTTCATTTCATTCGATCTCATTGTTCGAGATTCCTGAGATTCGTCGGTTATTACTTTTAATGTCTTCGTCTGGCGGTTCCACTTCACGATTCAGCGCAATGACTATTTTCATTTTTGAACCAGAAAACAAATTAGGATCAAAGAACGCGAGGGCGTCAGATTCAGCATTTACGTACTAAAAATGATGTTCTAGTTTGGTAAAGTCGTACGAGACGTATCACAGTCGATAAACCAATATTACCTAAGCTTCCAAAATGCGCTCAAATCCACAGAGGTGCAGGAGAGGAGGACAACGCTTCATCATACACGCTGCCAATGAAAATACGAGTGTCACATATTGCATTGCACGTGTTAGTCACGGAACGCAAATATTTCGAAGCAATAAATGTCTTTGGCCATCCACCCGCACCCGAGAAGACGGAAACTTGCGAGTCAATGCCGGTTGACGTCGAGTTCTCTTTTTCTTTCTGCGACGATGGAACTTTCGAAACGGTGTTAACAGTCGGTGTTCCTGGAGCTTCGACGCGTATAGTAACTCTGATTCAACACTGCTACAACTAGGAGTCACCAACTCGGCAAGTCGATCCGAGGAGAAAGATAAGAAAGGCGTTCGATAGCAAGTAAATCGACCAAAATAATAGTAAAATTTACAGCACTGAATGAAGAGGAAGGTTACTCTTCTTCCTTTTTTTCCGGTTCCCCTCGCTGTCGCCTGCACCCATATCGCTCTCCAGTAAGTGGACAAAAACATGCTCGTATTCGAACGCTACTTTGTGTCAACATTTCGAAGCAATTGGTTGTGAGCTTTCGGAGATAAATTGGTGGGTGTAAATAATGCAAGGCTCCAACCCTGGAGGGCTGAGAGCGTCGCTGCCCCCCCACCACCGAGAGTGCCATTGCGACGGGCTGTTGTCGTCAAATTCAGTGACGGGCAAAACAATGAAGACTGTCGCGTAGCGCGGGGCTACGCCTCGGTGTCTGTTTCCTGCGGTGGGTCGACTTCTCTGGCCTGGCGCGGCTGGTGGCCGCTCAACACGCGCCAGCCGTCAGCTGACGTTGGGGGACTGCGGCGCTGCGGTCGCGCAGTTCCGCCGCGCGACTCACAGATGGCGCGCGCGTCTCCACACTGCGGACGCCGTACCGTTGCGCCGGCTGCGACTCATTCCCTACGCGCTCTCGAATCCTTTATACCAGAACTAATCGACGCGAACACAGAACGAGGTTTCGCAAACATTTCGCTCGTATCTGTGAATTAGCCTGCGCAGTGCACTGGAAAGAACAGATCACGAGGTAGTGTGCCAATCCTGGGAGGACTCTCCCTTCTCTTACTGGTTTTTGGCGCTGACGGTCCGACACAGGCACCACACGACACGACACTACAGACAGTCACGACGTGAAGTTACGGTATTCAGAGAGTATTACACCTGGTTAGGCTTTCGCGGCGAGAATCAACTGACATAAAACTTTTCTGAGTATCGTACCGCATCATAATCTAAAAAAGAAATATTCTGGAAACCGATGTTTCAGCCACGATTGTTCTGGCTGGGTCATTACGACGCCTTACGATACTCAGAAAATTTTTATGTCAACACGGAGGATCAGTTTATGGAATGGTATACACTGAAACAGTCTCTTGTTACTAATAGTTTTTTAGCAGGACGCGTTTCGGCAGCATGCTGCCATCATCGGGTGCATTTACAGTAACTATTGCACTGGAATTAGTATGAAGTGAGGTTAGTTTCCTTTGCTGTGTGTGCCAGTGAGGTTATGTGTCGAAAAGAGGCATTTTTGTTGGTAATTTCGTCGTCTGGCACACAGGGCACAGTAAGAAGTATGTCAGAACTTAACACTTTCCCAATAGTTTGTTTAGATCAGTCCAAAACGTTTGCATAGATGTAAACAAATATTTTAAAAGTTGTAAGTTGTGATGTTCTTGTTACTGAAAAGTGCAAGATCAACAAACAAATCCAATAATCCTAAAATAATTAATGAAAGAATTTACATTAAGATGAGCCAAGGAAATGTCATTTGCAAAATCAAATGATACTGACATACACTTAAAAATCTGAGTTAAAAGTGCAAAATTAACAAATAAATTAGGCATAAAATTCAGTGGGCGCCCGTTTTACACTAAGGGCAAAACAAAACAAAATATTGTTATGGAACGACACAATACTATACCACATCAATACGTCCGTGTCTTAGCAATCAATTAGGAAAGGATTTCTCAAACACACCTTAAAGACAACTAATTTTACTTATCTAGCTATGATGTAAGTGCAAAACTAAAAAATTCGTGTGAAATATCAAGTTATTCGTGAAAATTGTACTTCTATAATGGAGACAAAAATTTTTTTCCATGTAATATCACAAACATCACGAAATAGAAGAACGCCTTTCAATAAAGTTATGTTCATTAAATCCTTACCAACATGGACGTGTGCAGACACACATCAACAAATTACAATAGAACTATTCACATTCACATAAAGGAACATCAAGAAACGATGACAATTATAAGAACCCAAGTTATTTGATACTAAAATTAAATGTTACCTTATTACACAAACAAAGACAAAAGCCTCTAAACTATATGGGACAACGCCCACATTGTGCACGTCACAACTAAGTTCATAACCTAGATACACAAAGAAAATAACACTAAAGTTATCTGCAATGGTAAAAACACTGTGCATGGTACAGAAACAACAAGAAGAGACACACACTTCAGCTACATAATAAAATTAAAGAACCACTAATCTAACCTGTTGACAGATTCCAAATGAATATGATAAAAAACGTCAACAAAAAACTTCAAGTGAACTATCGTAAAGATAAATTATCCAAACACAACACTGTGGCACATAGCACTAAAACAAACGTACAAAATAGTGGCAAACATTAGAACAGAGAAAAGTTGTTACAAAAATCGATGGACCTGAAAATAAACAAACACAAAATGCACTTTGCGTACTTTCATATCGTCACACGCCAATCGACAATGTACCACAGCCTAGGGGCGATGGGGAGTGCATTCTTCCAAAGATACTTGGAGGACAACCTAACTTCACATCCAAGTGCCAGTGACTCCGTATGCCGTCTGTTTATGTGACAATGTACCTCGCGAAACACGACGTAACAGCATGGCGCACTCCTGTTACATCTGTTCATCAGCTCCGCCACCTGTGCCTATCACCAACCGGATTATCTCTGAACAAAACTCCTCAGTTAACCTTTGTCAGTAAGCTTTCAATATTACTGTGACCTGAGCTATGGATCACCGATAAACTAGGCGAGTTCATCATGCTCTACTTTTTCACTTGATCATCACAATCGTATTGCCTGAGAGATCATTTCTTCCTTTGTCGAACCATTCACAATGGCGTCTGTCTCAGTCCTTCTTTAGTTTATGCCTACTTAGCGATCCACAGAGTAGATAATTGTTCGTAGGTACCTTAGTCTTGGCAGCTATCGTATCTCGTAAACAGTTCCTTTCTCTCCTTCTTCACGACAGAGCAGTTTGAAACACATCATCATTCATCAGTCCCATAATGTCTCGACGACAACTATAATGATGACAGCGAGGGCTACCGGAGACCAGGGTGACAGTCATCCGGTCGTTATTCCCCGCTGCATATAGGTGCTTCAGCGCCGTAGTCCGCTGCTTCACCTCAGGGGTTACCCAACTTAAGGCGAGCGGTGTCCGCCGATGCTTGCCGTGGGGGTGTGTCAGATGACACAGCTGTTGACTGGCGCGCCGTGGCTACGGAGGTGGCCAGCCCGCTCATCTGGGGCGAGTGACGTCAGCAGCGGCTACCACTGTGATGCCGGCTGTGGGGCGTGTCTGATGACGCAGCTGTCGGCTAGCGCGGCGTGGCCCCCTGAGACTGGCCGTAGGCTCATCTGGGGCGAGTGACGTCAGCAGCGGCTACCACTGTGATGCCGGCTGTGGGGCGTGTCTGATGACGCAGCTGTCGGCTAGCGCGGCGTGGCCCCCTGAGACTGGCCGTAGGCTCATCTGGGGCGAGTGACGTCAGCAGCGGCTACCACTGTGATGCCGGCTGTGGGGCGTGTCTGATGACGCAGCTGTCGGCTAGCGCGGCGTGGCCCCCTGAGACTGGCCGTAGGCTCATCTGGGGCGAGTGACGTCAGCAGCGGCTACCACTGTGATGCCGGCTGTGGGGCGTGTCCGATGACGCAGCTGCCGGCTAGCGCGGCGTGGCCCCCTGAGACTGGCCGTAGGCTCATCTGGGGCGAGTGACGTCAGCAGCGGCTCCCCCCCCCCCCCTGCAACTTTCCCTTTCACTCGAGGAGGGCTCGTAGCTGCCCTCAGCTGATCGCTTCGCAGTCTCCGTCCCGCCAGGTGGTGGGAGAGCGCGACAGAGACAGGGCCAGGAGGGAGCGAGACGCGCGCCAGCTCCAGGTAGGTGGTCCCCTTACGCCTCTCCCTCTCCACGCAGTCCCAGCCACTCTCCGTCCGCTTCACCACTCGGAGCGACTTGCACACAGACAAACAAACACATTTTTGTAAATAAGATTTTACAAAGTACGACTTTCTCATTTTTCATCACAATTTATCCACACGATTTTACTTACAGTAAAATTAAAAGTATTCCCATTACAAAAATTATATCGACCCTGATTTTACAGAATTGGAGGTGACAAAAACAATTATATACAGATTTAAAAAATCAAACTGTTACAAACTACAATTGCAGTCCTGTGGACCACCTCAGAAGTTTACAATAAAATTGAGGTAACAGTTAGAGCCTAAACAGATATTAAATCTAAACCTATTTACAACAATTTGACATACACCGATTTACCTCACAGCTTTTACAATTAAATTGACGTGCCAGTTAGGCTTAAGTTATCTAGGCCTATTTTCTAAACACACGTTCACCTGATCAGGGTTGATGACTGAGTCATCAACCGATGAAGGTATTGAAGTTTCATAGGAGTGGAATGGGGTTGTGGTTGTCCCTCATCCTACACCGCAACCGCAAATCACTACATTGTGATACCGTCTCCACAACTTTGTTTACAATCATGAAAGAAATTAGGCTGCTTGGTTAAATTATTCCACTAACTGCTTACAGTCCTTACACCAAAATTTACAAGAACAGTAACCCTCTACCAATGAAATCAAATTACAAGACATGAGAAATCTGTTCTAACCCCTCAGAACACAACACACCAAAATAGTACAACATTACATCCATTACTACTGGCAACACAACTATCTGTCATTAAATACTTCTCCTTTCCCCCCTTTTTTTTCGAACTGCGACTAGATCATTCTTTCAATGCTTCTTGCCATTCGATCTGCAAACACGACTTCCTTCCACCTTACTAAACATTGCCTGGTTGTCATTCTTTAATCTCTCTTTATTTGTACTAAATTGGTACCACCTACAAAATGACGTGAGAACCTGCTAACAAAAGAAATTCACTTACATCAACATGTACACCACATGGTTTCAAATTTCAGGACACACCAAAGAATCTATATTAATAAAACATTACAGGTAACATCATCTTAAGTACTCCCTGTTCATCTTGGAATGACGTACAAATCTCCGCAGCCTGCTCACTGCTTTCCATCGACTGAGTCACGCACCCATTTGCATTCATGGCTTCTCCTAGTCCTTGCGTCCTTGCGGGTACTACCTCTCATACTCACTCTCACTCTGGAAACTTCAAGAATTAAACCCCAGGCCCCCATGGCTCACAAATCAGCGCTCTTTCTGGCGTCACATCCTTATCTCCTGAAACACATCAAATTATTAGACGTAAATTACGAACAAATGCGCAATATTCGCGCTAACTCCTACACCAAATTTACCTTCAATCTTGTACACATTAACCAGAAACCTTCGAGTATGACCTTGTCTCGTCCCCGCACATTTAAAGTATCAATCCCTACCGTCAACAACTACATAAACAGTCTACATGAAAATTCTTAACATAAACATATTCAGTATGTCATGCATGAAAAACAAGGGGCTACTTCCACCAGCATAATTATCCACAGAAAAGTTATAAATTAGATATATGGTTTAATCCGCGACTCTTCCTAGATCTCAGAGTCTCTATCTCATAGCTGTTCTCATGAACCTTCCTCGTAACATGGTATGGTCCAACATAAACATTAAAGAATTTACCAGCTAGAAACTTGTGTTTCTTGGGCAATCGATGTCCTCTTACAAGAACCTTGTCACCAGGTTTCAACGTCAGACGCCGTACATTCCCTTTCTGCCTCCTTTGTCGGCTCAGCGCTTCCCTTTGAATCATTCTGAGCGCAGCGTTGACAATCGCTCGATGCCTCTCCTTACCAGTGGGTGGAAAATTTACCAGCTCTCTTGTTCTATCCGGAGGTGCTCTATTCTTCAAGACCAGCAGTGGGACCATCCCCGTGCTCCCATGAGGAATCTCGTTGATAACATCTTGGAAATCGCCCAGAAACATATCCCGTGTCCTGTGCCGTCGGCTACAGTAAATCCTACAAAGCTTGCCTAATTCTTTTATAACCCTCCCCAGGATTCGACGTCGGGTGGTACATCTACATCTACATCTATACTCCGCGAGCCACCTTACGGTGTGTGGCGGAGGGTACTTATTGTACCACTATCTGATCCCCCCTTCCCTGTTCCATTCACGAATTGTGCGTGGAAAGAACGACTGCTTGTAAGTCTCCGTATTTGCTCTAATTTCTCGGATCTTTTCGTTGTGATCATTACGCGAGATATATGTGGGCGGTAGTAATATGTTGCCCATCTCTTCCCGGAATGTGCTCTCTCGTAATTTCGATAATAAACCTCTCCGTATTGCGTAACGCCTTTCTTGAAGTGTCCGCCACTGGAGCTTGTTCAGCATCTCCGTAACGCTCTCGCGCTGACTAAATGTCCCCATGACGAATCGCGCTGCTTTTCGCTGGATCATGTCTATCTCTTCTATTAATCCAACCTGGTAAGGGTCCCATACTGATGAGCAATACTCAAGAATCGGACGAACAAGCGTTTTGTAAGCTACTTCTTTCGTCGATGAGTCACATTTTCTTAGAATTCTTCCTATGAATCTCAACCTGGCGCCTGCTTTTCCCACTATTTGTTTTATGTGATCATTCCACTTCAGATCGCTCCGGATAGTAACTCCTAAGTATTTTACGGTCGTTACCGCTTCCAATGATTTACCACCTATGGCATAATCGTACTGGAATGGATTTCTGCCCCTATGTATGCGCATTATATTACATTTATCTACGTTTAGGGAAAGCTGCCAGCTGTCGCACCATGCATTAATCCTCTGCAGGTCCTCCTGGATTACGTACGAGTCTTCTGATGTTGCTACTTTCTTGTAGACAACCGTGTCATCTGCAAATAGCCTCACGGAGCTACCGATGTTGTCAACTAAGTCATTTATCTATATTGTAAACAATAAAGGTCCTATCACGCTTCCCTGCGGTACTCCCGAAATTACCTCTACATCTGCAGATTTTGAACCGTTAAGAATGACATGTTGTGTTCTTTCTTCTAGGAAATCCTGAATCCAATCACAAACCTGGTCCGATATTCCGTAAGCTCGTATTTTTTTCACTAAACGTAAGTGCGGAACCGTATCAAATGCCTTCCTGAAGTCCAGGAATACGGCATCAATCTGCTCGCCAGTGTCTACGGCACTGTGAATTTCTTGGGCAAATAGGGCGAGCTGAGTTTCACATGATCTCTGTTTGCGGAATCCATGTTGGTTATGATGAAGGAGATTTGTATTATCTAAGAACGTCATAATACGAGAACACAAAACATGTTCCATTATTCTACAACAGATTGACGTAAGCGAAATAGGCCTATAATTATTCGCATCTGATTTATGACCCTTCTTGAAAATGGGAACGACCTGCGCTTTCTTCCAGTCGCTAGGTACTTTACGTTCTTCCAGCGATCTACGATAAATTGCTGATAGAAAGGGGGCAAGTTCTTTAGCATAATCACTGTAGAATCTTAAGGGTATCTCGTCTGGTCCGGATGCTTTTCCGCTACTAAGTGATAGCAGTTGTTTTTCAATTCCGATATCGTTTATTTCAATATTTTCCATTTTGGCGTCCGTGCGACGGCTGAAGTCAGGGACCGTGTTACGATTTTCCGCAGTGAAACAGTTTCGGAACACTGAATTCAGTATTTCTGCCTTTCTTCGGTCGTCCTCTGTTTCGGTGCCATCGTGGTCAACGAGTGACTGAATAGGGGATTTAGATCCGCTTACCGATTTTACATATGACCAAAACTTTTTAGGGTTCTTGTTTAGATTGTTTGCCAATGTTTTATGTTCGAATTCGTTGAATGCTTCTCTCATTGCTCTCTTTACGCTCTTTTTCGCTTCGTTCAGCTTTTCCTTATCAGCTATGATTCGACTACTCTTAAACCTATGATGAAGCTTTCTTTGTTTCCGTAGTACCTTTCGTACATGATTGTTATACCACGGTGGATCTTTCCCCTCGCTTTGGACCTTAGTCGGTACGAACTTATCTAAGGCGTACTGGACGATGTTTCTGAATTTTTTCCATTTTTGTTCCACATCCTCTTCCTCAGAAATGAACGTTTGATGGTGGTCACTCAGATATTCTGCGATTTGTGCCCTATCACTCTTGTTAAGCAAATATATTTTCCTTCCTTTCTTGGCATTTCTTATTACACTTGTAGTCATTGATGCAACCACTGACTTATGATCACTGATACCCTCTTCTACATTCACGGAGTCGAAAAGTTCCGGTCTATTTGTTGCTATGAGGTCTAAAACGTTAGCTTCACGAGTTGGTTCTCTAACTATCTGCTCGAAGTAATTCTCGGACAAGGCAGTCAGGATAATGTCACAAGAGTCTCTGTCCCTGGCTCCAGTTCTGATTGTGTGACTATCCCATTCTATACCTGGTAGATTGAAGTCTCCCCCTATTACAATAGTATGATCACGAAACTTCTTCACGACGTTCTGCAGGTTCTCTCTGAGGCGCTCAACTACTACGGTTGCTGATGCAGGTGGTCTATAGAAGCATCCGACTATCATATCTGACCCACCTTTGATACTTAACTTAACCCAGATTATTTCACATTCGCATTCGCTAATAACTTCACTGGATATTATTGAATTCTTTACTGCTATAAATACTCCTCCACCATTGGCGTTTATCCTATCCTTGCGGTATATATTCCATTCTGTGTCTAGGATTTCGTTACTGTTCACTTCCGGTTTTAACCAACTTTCCGTTCCTAATACTATATGCGCACTATTTCCTTCAATAAGAGATACTAATTCAGGAACCTTGCCCTGGATACTCCTGCAGTTTACCAATATTACGTTAACTTTTCCTGTTTTTGGTCTCTGAGGACGGACATTCTTTATCAACGATGATAATGTCCTCTCTGGTAAGCCGTCAGGTATTTTATCGTTTCGCCCAAGGGGGGGTCCCTCTAACCTAAAAAACCCCCGTGTGCACGCCACACGTACTCTGCTACCCTAGTAGCTGCTTCCGGTGTGTAGTGCACGCCTGACCTGTCTAGGGGGGCCCTACAGTTCTCCACCCAATAACGGAGGTCGATGAATTTGCAACCATTATAGTCGCAGAGTCGTCTGAGCCTCTGGTTTAGACCCTCCACACGGCTCCAAACCAGAGGACCGCGATCGACTCTGGGCACTATGCTGCAGATATTAAGCTCAGCTTGCACTCCGCGTGCGATGCTGGTTGTCTTCACCAAATCAGCCAGCCGCCGGAAGGAACCAAGGATGGCCTCAGAACCCAAGCGGCAGGCGTCATTCGTTCCGACATGTGCTACTATCTGCAGCCGGTCACACCCAGTGCGTTCAATAGCTGCCGGAAGGGCCTCCTCCACATTACGGACGAGACCCCCCGGCAAGCACACCGAGTGCACACTGGCATTCTTCCCCGACTTTGATATACGGTCTTAATCCCGTACCTTCTCATGATGTCCTGCCACAACTTCGACCTATACTGCGGCCCGTTATCTGCGATGACTTTCTCGACGACTCCAACGTCTCGCACAAAACCGTTTATGAACGCCGCCGTTACGGTTCTCGCTGTGGCCTTTTTCAATGGAACGAATCTTACATACTTCGAAACCAGCTCCACAGCAACGAACACATATTGAAATTCGTTCATAGTGCGAGGCAACGTCCCGAACAGGTCTGTCGCTGCGAATCCTCGGAGTCGCGCGGGAAATATGGGGAATAGTGGGGCACGACAGGGTACAGTAGAAGATTTGGCCCTCTGACATACTTTACAAGTATCGAGCACCCTCGCTACCCTCCGCTCCATACTAATAAAGTATACCGACTCTCCCAACTTCCCACTGCACTTGCGCGCTCCAAAATGCCCTTAACTCAAGTGGCAATACCAAATTAACTTGTTGACCAGCTCATCCGGTATGCACACTAACCACTGATGCTGGTTCGGATTCTTTCGATAGAACAAGACGCCGCCTCTTACCAGGTAAAAACGTCGAAGCCGATCTTCGGGCGGGTCACTCAACTTCGCCTTGACCACGAGCCAATTCTCGTCCTTGTCTTGTTCCCTACCTATTCTAGACGTACCTTTCAAACGGCACACTTTTCATGTAAAACAGGTCGTATACATTTTCGTTAGGATCAGTGTCCCTCTGTACTGTGAGTCCAATCGGACCTCGAGATGGTGCATCTGCCACTATGTGCTGTGTGCCAGGCACGTAGTGGACCTCAAATTTAAATTCCTGCAGAAATAGCGCCCATCTAATCAATCGCTGGTGAGTAAGTTTTGCTGTCATCAGGAATTGTAGAGCCTTATGGTCTGTATAAAGCTTTGTGACACGACCAAACAAGTAATACCTGAATTTGTGAAACCCCCAGGCCATCGCTAACGCCTCTAGTTCAGTCATGGCGTAGTTTTGCTCCGCCTTATTGAGCACACGGCTCGCGAAGGCAACGGGCTTTGGCACCACACCATCGTTCTCTTCCCACTCCTGGAATAGAACAACACCTAAGCCCGCCCGGGAGCTATCCGTGGCCATAAAAAAGGGTTTGGACAAATCCGGATGTACAAGCAGAGGAGATGACATCAACGCATCTTTTAAACTTTTAAATTCCCGTTGCGCAGCATCACTCTACTTCCATAGAGTGTTTTTTTCCCGTCAGGGCACACAAACAAGGTGTCGAGATTCCTTTAATTTTGATAAATCTTTTATAGAAATTACTGATCCCAAGATATGCCCGCAACTGTCTCTTACTCTTAGGGACTGGATACTCTTTGATTGCCCGGAGTTTTTCCGGGTCTGGGCGAATCCCGTCGGTGGTTACTATGTGCCCAAGAAACTTGATCTCTCGTCGTCCTAATTCAGATTTCTGTAAATTTATTGTCACCCCCCATCGTCCAAAAGGCTGTAAAACTTGATTTAGGGCGTCATTATGGTCGTACCACGTCTTCTCCGCGATGGGTATGTCGTCCACGTAAAGTGTAATCCTACGCCGCAACGACTCGGGAAACACTGTACCTAACGCCCGGATAAATGCGGCGGAAGACACATTGAGTCCGAATGAGAGTTTCCGGTAAATATAACATCGCCCACACCACAAGAATGCCGAATATTTTCTACGGCATTCGTCCAATTCCACTTGCCAGTAACTCGACTTCATGTCAAGGGAGCTGAGAACGGATACGCCATGAAACTTCTGCAACAGCTCATCTAGTGTCTCAGGCCTATCCCTTTCAGTGTCGATGATAGTATTTATTTGGCGTGAACCGAGGACTGGCCTTACTCAGCCATTCTTCTTGGGGATGCATAAAATCGGGCTGTTATAGGAACTAACACCCGGTTCTGTAACTCCTTGTTGTAACATTGACTCTATCTCATATGACACTTTCTCTCTGTACGCAACCGGCACGACCCACGGTCGTACGAAAAATGCTTTATGAGGTTTAACCCCGAACTTGTAGGTAAAACCTCTTATAGTGCCTGTGTGTCCCAAAAACACGCGGCCGTTCCTTTGCAAAATCCCTTTTACGTCGTTACGGATCCCATCATCTTTAATGTGACCCACTTTCCCGTTCATTACAGACTCCAAATCTATCGCATCTGATTCTTTGTTATCCTGTGTTTCTAGTTTGATCCTCGCATTGCCTTGGCCCAAATGTCCTGTGTCCACTGACAGTCTAAGAGACTCGACTATATGCGCGTCTGCTTTTATAGCGTCATCGAATTCCATCCTAATTTCTTCGTCACCAATTTTCATGGTGGCAAATCCACGTTGCAGATCAAAGGTGTCTTGGTACCGGCCGAGAAAATCAATCCCTAATATGGCCTCAACCGTCATTCTTTCTACAACCAAGAACTCAACAGTAATAGTTTTCTTTTTGTACACACACTCAACTTGACTTTGCTTTTTCACTTCGATGCTTTTCCCAGGCACACCACCTCGCATCTTCGTACGCTGTAGTGGCAACGTCGGCCACTTCACATCTCCCCCACAACAATTAAATACGTCTTCCCTTATAACAGACGCTTGACTCCCTGAGTCTAAGATACAAGGAATTATTACGTTATTTACATCCACGCTGACAATTGGTAATCTATATCCCGAAAACTCATCCGGTTCTTCCAAAAGAAGTTCCCTCATCTCACCATAATCTATGTACAAATCTAATTTATTATCCCCTTTATCATCAGACTCAGGAGCCGCGATTGCCTGTAAAATTGTTTCGCTCCCCACTACTGCCGCATCGTTCTCCCTAATATCCTGTCGTGGATCTGCTGGCCTTATTTCGACATCAGGAGAGTCCGAGCAGCCAGCATGGCTCGCTCCATTACCATAATAGTTCCGCCTCCGTTGATTTCATTCCCGGTTATTTGAAGGGCCAAAACCTCTCCCACGTCTGTTACCATTTTGCGGGTATGACACATAATGTACGTTCCTGTACCTTTGCTGATAGCCGTTATGTTTATGGCGTTCGTGATCATTTCTCCGCACTTCTTGCGCCTGGTTCGGCACACTTTCTTCCCCTAATTCTTGTAACAATTACTGGAAGGCAGCCACCTCATGCATGCTCCTTCCCGCGATTGTTATCTCCCTACGTAGTCTATACGGTAGTTTCGTCAGGCATATTCTGATCAACTCCGCGTCTCCATACGGCACATCCAGGTATTGGTTATCTTTGACCATTTGCTGGAAGTACCGTACAGGATTCTTCTCAGTATGGTTCTGGCAATTTTCTTTCATTGAAATGTTCAGTTTTATCCTATCCTGTATGCTCTTCGAACAGCAATCATTCAGAAAAGCTTTACAAAAATCTTGATACACCACACAGTCTCTTATCACTAATTGCATCTTGGCACTTGCTTCGTCACGAAGGTGAGTGCATACAAAGCGTATCTTCATTTTATCACCCCACGAAGTCGGCATCGTATCTTGAAATTGCCCCAACCACACACGCGGGTGTTGTGGATTATTCGAGTCAGGATATATCGAATAAGTTAGTACTGACACAAAGTGCCGGCGGCATTTCTCCTCATCTTGATCGACTTCTCGTGAACGGGCTCCCACGGTGGAGCCTGCTGCTGGCTCTCTTATTTCGCAAAGACGCTCCTCCAATTCTTTTATCTCCTCCGATTCAGTGCGGCGTCGCCTATGCGCGCCCATTGAATCATCGGCATTCATCGAATTTCCCTCTTCATTTCGCTGCGCCGTCTCGTCTCTCAACAGTTTCGCTATCGCCTCCCTGTTCTGGCGATTGATATCTTCTTGTGCCTGACGGAAACTCATTAACGACTGCACTTCCTCACTATCTTTTACTACATTATGCGCCTGTAGCTCATCTAGTCGCTTACCAAATTCGTTAATTTTCTTTTCGACACTAATCGTCGTTACAACGTCCTCTGCAATCACGCCTTCTATGCGTTCGTTCACGGCCTCGAATCTTTCGTTAACTGTCCTTTCATTCCCCTCGACCCTCTCTTGTAGTGAATCTATTATAATTTTTTGTTCCTGAAATTGCCTATTACGTTCTTCCCTCAAATCGTCAAACCGCTTGCCTATCTCTTCAAACCTCTGTCCTATTTCTTCAGATCTCTGACCAGACTTCTTATCTATCTCTTCAAACCTCTATTTCTTCAAACCTCTGGCTAGACTTCTTATCTATCTCTTCAAACCTCTGTCCTATTTCTTTCAGAAGAACGCTCATCCAAGCTGGCACATCACTGACATGAGCCTCACTTGGAACATCACGACTTGTTGCACCTGAGCCTGGCGAGGCGAGGCGCGCCCCCCTGCCTCGCGCTCTTCGGCAGCGGCTCCGCCTAACGGTAAACTCGACCGACCCCTCTGAGGCCATTGTCCACCCTCCCCAGCACAAACCAGATCGCTGCCAGCGTTGGGACAACGACCTGCGCTCAGGGAGGGAAAGTCGCCACTGGCGGCCATTTCCTGTTCGCCTACATCACGTAAGTCGACTAAATTTTCTACCTCCATGTTCGCGTTACTCTTTGCCCGTGACCTAGTTATTACGCTCATTACCTTATAGCAACCACAGAATTAGCAACCAAAGCTTGCTCTACCTCTCCAATATCTCCTCTACAACTTTCACAAAATCAATGACAAATAAAAATCAACAGTATTGAAAATCTCTACACACTCGTTTCGGACAACGCTGAGTACGAGCAAAACAACGCTGATCAATCTTCAACAAAGCAACATAGAACAGTTCCTGAAAATAAAATGATTAATTATGCTAATCTACACGAATTCCTGAAACAAGAAGGATAATTATTTTATCTGGTTGTTTTACAGAAGTGCCTAGGATTCGGCGGTTAAATAATCTATCCTGGCAGGATTCGCCAGGTGAAAGTTTACCGGCTTACCTCCTTGCCTAGGGTCGCCAGATGAAAGTTGATGTCGTCAAGCCCTGAATGAAAATTACGCAACGGATAACTGGGGAGGGGAGCTTGATACTAGGCAAGGGGCTGGAGGGCTCACACACTGATGTGTGGGTCCCTGCATTCTATAGCTTTTATTTTAGATGAATTCCTTTAACTTGATTTCTTTGTGATCTTTAAGGTATGTTAAATATTGATGACAGTTGATTTCCTATTTATTTTAAACATTATCACTCGACTTTACAGCGATAGCAGCAATTGTTTCAGTTTACAGATATTACAATTTGACAACTTATAGCTCCGGTATATTATATACTAATCTGCACGCACATTTCTACAGGTAAGATGGAATTGCGTTGGCCAAATGTATACGACCAAAGTCTCCCAATATTTTACATAGGACATTCACTATGTGAGGAGGATAACGGGCAACTGGGGACCAGATATTTTAACACAGGGCGTCAAATTTCCGGAATTAAACGAGCACATTCATTACCTTACACAATCCGAAGCTGCAAATAAAAGAATTAGTACAAATATTCAAATACCTCTCCTCCATGCGTGCACATTGAGCCAGGCGCACTGAGGGCACGTCTGCTCACTTACTCGTCTTCTGTAACTCCCCCAGAATATGGGGGGTACCCGGAGGTCTTCCTGGGCCCCAGTGGAGGAGGTGGTCGAACCACTTGGCCGTGACCAACCTCTCCACCCCAAATCTTGTGACACTGGAACGTCTTTGACTTCGACCTGCCTGTGCTGTCTCTCTGATCCCCTAGCCAGTAGTGAGGTCGGCACTACTAAACTACAGAACTACTTCCCAACAAAGATTTGGCCACGCTTTACGGAAAGGTGTGAGGAGGATTAGGAAAGTTCGTGTGCAGATTCACATCCACGTACAAGAAATGCATAATACACGACACATATAAATACGTATTATGAAGCCTGACACATTTCTTTCCACCCGTCCACACGGGTTCTGTTGCACCCGCGGCCGGCCGCGTCGTGTAATAAAATTGGCTGCGGAGCCGCCTCTGTTTCTATTTCCCGGTGCGAGCGAGAAGCGAAACCTGCTGCTTATAGAACGGAAACTACTGTACCGTTTCACTGTAAATAGGAAAATTCTATGGGGCATATTACCGAAGAAAGGATATCCTCAGCAAATAAGAGGTACGAAAATAAGAATAAAGGCCAACCATCTTATATCAGAAGGCATACCTATAAACCAAAGCCTACGCCAAGGGTGTTGTTTATCATCCACACTTTTTAGTATACACGATGACAATATGACAGAAACATAGAAACAACAAATGATCACATAACATATTTTTTTATACAACGGTTTTTGCAGATGACCTTGCAGTTGTACAGGACGGCAGAACGTAGCAACAAAAGAATATAATATGAAAATATCTATTCCAAAAACAAAAGTGATGTCTTGCAAAGGGACAAAACCGGTGAGGACTAAGAATCAAAACCACTGAACACGTCAGTCATTTCAATTACCTGGGAATGAACTCAACATTGACAACAACCTGCAGAAATATAAAATGATATGCGGAACAATCAATAGAACATTGAGAATTACAGCGAGAAAAGACACAAAAACAAAGTTTTATGAGGTAATGGCACCAGAATTTGCTATATGGAAGTGAAACTTGAGTAACTACAAAAAAAGGAGGAAAGTAGAATCCAAGCAGCAGAAATGAAATTTCTAAGAGGAGTGAAGGGCTGGACAAGACATAAGAGCAGAGCTTGTAACGCTAAAAAGAGAAGTTCACATCTTATTGACAAAGCTGACTAGATCATCTACAATGAACGCCAGATTGTAGACTACCAAAACAAGCCTTAAATTTCAGACCTTTAGGTACAAGATCCCTAGGAAGACCCAGAAAACGATGGCTGGACATGTAGAAGACGGAAAAAGTCTATGGTGAAGACCTTGATGATAGAAGAAGAAGACAATTGCTAATCTCAGAAACAAACGAATAAGCTTCCTGACATGTTTAGCGTATTTCCGCTCAATAATGTGTTATGGCATAATTTTCTTGGATAGCTCGTCACTTAGAAAAAAAAGTATTGACTGTCGAAAAACTAGTAGTGAGGATAATATGCGGTGTTCGCCTGCGGTCGTCACGTACGTGGCTCTTCAAGGAGGTCGGCACTTTAGAGGAGCCGTCACAATACAGCCATCCGTTACTAAAACACGTCATAAGTAATCCATCGCAATTTGAGAAGAATAGCGGTGTCCATTCACACAAAACTAGAGGAGAAAATGATCATTATTGTCCATTATTAACCCTCGCAATACCAAGGATGGGGTGGGGGTAATTTACGTCCACCTCTTAAAAATAATGTAATCTAGTCAATTTTTATGTATTTTAAAAACTCGAAAAAAATGTTTATTGGTTTTAATTAATTCTTGTGCCAGATTCCAGAAATGTTTTAAATTTTTCAGTTAAATTTAACCGAAAAAATATAAGTCTTAGGAGCAGATATTACTTTTCCCAGTGTCTCTCATAGTCTTTATTTTCAGATCAGGATCTTATTTACACATCAATATTTCATTAAAAAGTATTGTGGACTTGGGCATAAGTCTTTATTATTTAACCAATTTCATGCAAATGTGCTCGCCACGAGTTCCAGATCCCAACTGCCTTAGTACACATCGCCACCACCGGATGGCGCTCTGATATGTGACGTAATCCAAGATGGCGACACCCAATGTGTTCACCACAAGGTCCAGAGCCCAACTGTCTTTTCATCACCACCAGAGGGCGCTACCGTGACGTCAGGTTATGACGCAAGTACAGTTATTCAAGATGGGTACATACATTTTGTTTACCACAAGGCCTAGTAGTCAGTACCACCAGCAGAGGGCGCTGTCGTCAGTTTCGTGATGTAATCCAAGATGGGGGTGGGGGATCGGAAATGGCGCGAAAACTACTGTGGACACAAGTTTTTATTTTGCAGGCAGTGTCTCCACCACGAGATCTAGACTCCAACTCACCTAGTGCACAATACTACCACCAGAGGGTGCATTCATTCATCCTCTGATGTAATCCAAGATGGTGGTCTGTAGGGGCAAAATGGCGCGAAAATGACTCAGGCTGCACTGGATTGCTGGGGAGAGTAAGGAAGGAGTGCACTCTATTTAGTTTGGACATTTTTTAGTGGGATTGAGTATATTTATCACACTGATACAAAACTCTATCCCTGATGTGCTTGGAGCCATGTCACACAGCCCACAGACCTGCAAACTACTTCTAAATAATACTCTCCAGACACGTAAACAACTCCTAATTTACTGAAATAGTTTCAGTACACACTGTCAGACTCATCCTAAATAATGCAGCACAGTGATGTGTAGACACGCTCAGTACTCCTAACCTGCCCAAATAATGCATAACACAGCATACAGAGCTTCTCGCAAAATAATGCAATTAATGTGTGCAAGTCCCCTCCGCCAACTCCTGTTCTGTAGAGTGCACAAGGCAACCCCAATGAAGTGACATGGCTGTCAGCTGTCAAACCATGCACAGGCCCCCACTTGGGTCCCACAAGCATAAGGCGGCGCTATGCACTTGGGACTTGAGAAATTCCTGTCTAAATATGTATTCACCCAGGCACTGCTGCAGACGGGAGGGCGCAGGAGTGCAGACGCTCCAGGTGGCACGCACAGCCGTGAGCCACCGCCAAACGCTGGTGACAGTTGCATGCCTCAGTTTCGTGTATAAAGTCACCGTTACACTGATGTCACAGAATTCCGAGGCACACTCACACGAGACACCTCTGAGCAGCACACATCATTACCACCGATGACAGAATAGCACAGGGCGCATTGCTCCTAGTGTGACTTGACACACCTGTTTAAGCATACTTAACTACCCAGTGTGGGTCTTGCCTGGCCGCAAAACGTGTGCGTGACGACTCGAAATCTAAAATGTACCCAACATTATTCTTACGTCACATGGCTTTGTAAAAAAAAGAAAAAAATATATATATAAGAGCCAAGTAGACCTCTAGGGAAATGTATAGAGTCCCAGAAATAGGTAACACTCGCTTGCTAGAGGTTTCAGCTTGTACGCACGGAAATTTTTACCGTAACAGCCTGAGTCAGTTTGGGGCTATTTTGCCCCTATAGACCACCATGTTGGATTACATCAGAGGATGAATGAATGCACCCTTTGGTGGTAGTATTGTGCACTAGGTGAGTCGTAATCTAGATCTTGTGGTGGAGACACTGCCTGCAAAATAAAAACTTGTGTCCACAGTCGTTTTCGCGCCATTTCCCATCCCCCACCCCCATCTTGGATTACATCACGAAACTGACGACAGCGCCCTCTGCTGGTGGTACTGAGTACTAGGCCTTGTGGTGAACAAAATGCGTGCACCCATCTTGAATAACGGTACTTGCGTCATAACCTGACATCACGGTAGCGCCCTCTGGTGGTGATGAAAAGACAGTTGGGCTCTGGACCTCGTGGTGAACACATTGGGTGTCGCCATCTTGGATTACGTCACATATCAGAACGCCATCTGGTGGTGGCGATGTGTACTAAGGCAGTTGGGCTCTGGAACTCGTGGCGAGCACATTTGCATAAAATTGGTTAAATAATAAAGACTTATGTCCAAGTCCTTTTTTCCCACAAATCCTTAGGAGGAGGTGGTGGTCGGGCGACTGAGGATAGTAGAAGTGTCCTTTCTTTCGCGCCATTTTCTTATATTAGCAGCGAAACCCCAAGTGAGCTTAGTTTACCCTCCAAAATTCAAACTTGGCGCCAGATAATAGGAGGAAGTGGTGGTTGGGTGACTTAGGCTTCTGTATGTAGCCCAAGTGATCTATCTTCCCGCGATTTTCTTTGCTGAGTGGAGATAACTGTGGTGTGGTGCATTATCCTCTTGGAATTTGAACTTCCCACCATTTTTCTGGGGGGGGGGATGGCACTTTCCCACCAAAGTTCAAACTTCCTGCCAAAACCCACCATCTTGAATGACGTCATGGCCGCCATCTTGGATCGAGTCATGCACTGTTGCCAAGTCTACACAACGCCATTTTGGATGATGTCATTCCACCATCTTGGATACATCTGGCAACAGTGGAGAGTGGGCTCGTACAGGTTTTGTCCCAATACTGCCATTGAGTTTAAATTATCAAGTGACATCGTAAACAGAGCCGGAGATTATTGCTTCAGGCAAGACGTTCATGAAATTGACCAAAAATGTAAATTTTCGCCTTGTAAAATTTAAACTTAAATTATCTCAATTAATAAAATATGCCATGGTCTAAGGGATTTCACTCCAAAACCTGACTTTTCACCCGCATCTGTGGAGGACATTTTCAAGGGGGATCGTGGCTTTGTTGAATTTCCAATTCATACCCTAGCACGCAACATACAACAAAGCTACGATTACCCTTGAAAATATTCTCCGCATATGGGGATGAAATGATGGGTTTTGAAGTTAAATCCCTTAGACCATGGCATAATAGCCCGCGATATTTGATTAATTGTGAATTTTCAATTTAGTTTTTATTTATTAGGAGAAGTCATGGACAATAAGCTCCCGAAGTTTCACTGAAGCAATTGCATCCGACGTGCCTGAAAAATAGTTTAACTGTGTGAAGTGACTTTCCTGCCACACGTACTTTTTGAAGCATCACATCAAAATCTATAACCTAGGGGATTAACAACCCTACATTCACAAGAAGAGGGTTACAAATTGCATCTGGATGTTTTCAAGCCCTTTTACAGGTTTACGTCCAATCCTGAACTTCAAAAAACTGTTTTTGAGACAAAACCCAGAATACAAAATAGTCTCTAAATTCACTCACATGGGAACGATGCCCTAAAACCATATTTTCATGTGCCACAGTTGTCAGAATTGAAACTTATGACGCAGTTCTTGTTTTTAATGATGGGAATGTACAGAGGATGAAGGTATTAGAGAGAGAATGTACTTTAAGATATGAAATATCACTCAAGACATCTTGAGAAAAATAGAATTTCAGCGCCTCTCTGCAGCAGAAAAATCAGTTGAAGACCTGGTGAAGGAAAGAAGATAGAAAACAAGAGATCAGAAGAGAAGCGTTGAACGG
The DNA here is from genome assembly GCF_023864345.2 of Schistocerca serialis cubense. Taxonomy (NCBI): domain Eukaryota; kingdom Metazoa; phylum Arthropoda; class Insecta; order Orthoptera; family Acrididae; genus Schistocerca; species Schistocerca serialis. Next base: position 252,552,888 of record NC_064647.1, on the reverse strand, counting down.
AAAGAGGACCTTCAGTACAAAGATGTGGTGTTCTGAAGAAGTGACACAAGTAAAAAACGTTAGGTTAAACTTTAAATTGCATTTCCTGAATATTATGTTTGTTAATCTTCACGTACCCTTTTGCAGAATTTACAAGTATGAAGGATAGAATTATGAAATTCTGGACACTTGAGTCTATAAACCCAATAAATGTTGTTTTAAGAGTAAATGTTGAAATTCTGACTGTAAGCTGAGATATGGTGCAAAGTGCTTGGAATTTTGCATAAATTTTAAACTGTACCCACATTATTATAATTTTTAAAAAAATTAAAATTTTCCTATTAGAAATGTTCAGAAAATCTTATGAGAGACATTTAATATATACAAAGAGATTAAAGACAGAAAATTTTGTGGAAATCTCTTGAATAGTTTGAGAGATAAAGCTACATATATTATTTTTTGGAAACAAAATTTTTAAATTGCATAAAAAAGTTAAATATATTTATAATCCAAGGAACTTAATAGTAAATGTATCAATTCATGTAAAACGTGCTATAAAATTTCATTGCCTTATGTTCAGAATTGTGGATTTGGTGCATCTTTTAAACAGTGCGTCTCTTCCCCATGAGTATTGCTCCGGAAATTCTTCTTGAAATCGTGGTCACCCCCTTGTCGAGCCACAGACCAGCTTAGTTAAAGCTCACTGCTAACTGATGTACACTGTCGCTCCGCACCCCCCCCCCCCCCCACCCCCCCCACCCTAACTGCCGAGATTTTAAATGCCCTGCCAGTGCCTTGCGGCTTGAAAATGAGAGAGTGTTCAGCTGTCAAAATGTCTGCCGTTGTCTACTACGTCATTGGGGATGTTAATAAGTCTCCGGAGGTGACGTGCTGTTAAATGGGCATTGCTTAGGACAAACTAGAGACAAACAAAGGTGGAATCTGTACCTCTGTCGGCAAAGGACCAATGTATCCTCGACGCCCGTGCTAAAAATGACCACCGCAAGCGTCAATATAAGCTTCCCGTCTGCACACGTCCTAGCGTTTCAGGGGAAATTGCAGTAATGCGCCATTTCATATCATCTGTAACTGTCTGAAGAGGGTGACACCTACTGGGGCATCTCTCGGCGTACACTATGCACGAAAGAAAGGTGTAATTTTTACGTTCACCATAAACCGTGAGCATGTCCTCTTCTTTCGTACTGGGAAATACCTCATCCTACTGCATCCACTGTCACATAATACGTGACAGGACCGTCGCAATGCAATCTCAGTGTACACACTACACAAGGAAAACAAACATAACATCGTCGCCTAGCACGTAAGCAGTAGGATGGAACAGGGAAACGACGGTGTTTACACTTTTCATAACACGACAAGTCGTGAACCACTTGCAGCAGCTTCCCACATCGAACACCATCGGCGTTCTCATGTACGCTACTTTTAGGATTTCACTGCCAACAGAAAAATGCCTCTGAGCACTATGGGACTTAACATCTGAGGTCATAAGTCCCCTAGAACTTAGAACTACTTAAACCTAACTAACCTAAGGACATCACACACATCCATGCCCGAGGCAGGATTCGAACCTGCGACCGTAGGAGTCGCGCGGTTCCTGACTGAGTGCCTAGTACCGCTAGACCACCGCGGCCGGCCTGTCAACAGAAATTGTCCCATTTAAAAATCTGTAACTGTTGTAAAAAAAATTCACTTTCGTTTAAGTATCAAGACTTATGTACTGGCTGCAAATACTCGCCCTCATCTACAATTCATTTATGTGGAAACCGCATATCGATAGCGCCTTCTATTTCCGAAATATTTGCGATCAAGAGTAAGGAGATTCATCCTGTGCGAGTGTCTCGTATACCACAGGGAAACAATGTCAGCAAAAATCTCGAAAAGGTAATCATGACATATCCTTGACATCGATTTGTTGTAAAATCTTAGAAAATATTCTGATTCAAACATAACGAGGGATCTTGAACAGAATGAACTCCTCTATGCCAATCAGTATGGATTCCGAAAACATTGATCATGTCAAATCCAACTCCAACTTTTCTCGCAAGACATACTGAAAGCTTTGGCCAAGGCAACCAGGTAGATGCAGTGTGTCACGATTTCTGAAAAGCATTTAGCTCAGTTCCGCACGTACCCTTATTGACAAAAGTACGATCATGAAGGGACTGGGTTGTTAGCCTTCGACGGGTAAACCCTCGAGATCTCGTGACATTCGCTGGGAGACGAATGTCAACGGCTGCCGAACGAGCGTGATGGTCGTTATGTGCTGTGGTGTGAAGTTGGTCGGCTGTTTCGGCGACGTGGGCAGCTTGGAGATACAAGTTCTGTGACTTCGCTGGGAACAAAATTTGAAGTGAACCGGTGAAGCTGTGGAACCCGCTCGCTCCTTCGTATTGTGTACGTGATACGAAGTAGGTGGTCGTAATCGTGTTTTGTTGACCGACGCACTCAGAGGCATTTAAATATTATTATTATGGTGAGACTTTCACAGTCATCTTTAAGTTGTTGTGGAAGGGTTCAGTTGGCCTAGTTAAATGGCGGCCGTTATTTGAAAGTTTTCTAAGTACTTTTACTAGTGATCTGTGTTTCTTGTAATCAAATGATTTTATGTTGGCGTCTTCAAAGTCTGCACACTATTGATACAGCTGTCGATGTGTAAAATGCTTAAGGTCAAAGTTGCGAATCTGTCAGTAGTGTAACGTGTTCCTTTACAGGCTTACCCGTATATAGAGTCAAAAGTTCTGCCGAGTGTTTCTATGTTTCAGAGTTATTCGAATGTCTTTGCGATTCACGCAAAAACCTTTGATTGTGCCAGCGCCTTGGCAGGGAATGAAATGTCAACCGAGGTCTAGGTCAGGCAGTGTTTAAGAACTTGGCCACTACCGGGAGTTGTTCACAGACCGCCTTCCAAAGTTTAGTATTTATCTTCCTTCCGCCAAGGCGGGTTAAGCTGGTAAATATATACATTGTATGTAACCTGTTCTTATACGAACCTGTTTCTTTAAATATTAGAACAGTCAAGTCTTGTGTTTGGCTAAAGTGGAAATTAAATATATGAAGATTGATACAAAACTGTTTTCTTGATGATATGACAATTAAGAAGAAGTACATGTGAATTTACAAGAAGCCGTCCCTGCTTAGCCATTTTGCCCTTCCTGTCGATCTCAGTTTTGTGACGTCTGTATTCGTTTTTGCCTACTTCATTTACTGCATTTTTATATTTTCTCCTTTCATCAATTAAATTCAATATTTCTTCTGTTACCCAAGGATTTCTACTAGTCCTCGTCCTTTTACCTACTTGATCCTCTGCTGCCTTCACTACTTCATCGCTCAGAGCTACCCCTTCTTCTTCTACTGTATTTCTTTCCCCCATTCCTGTCAATTGTTCCCTTATGCTCTCCCTCAAACTCTGTACAACCTCTGGTCTAGTCAGTTTATCCAGGTCCCATCTCCTTAAATTCCCACCTTTTTGCAATTTCTTCAGTTTTAATCTACAGTTCATAATCAATAGATTGTGGTCAGAGTCCACATCTGCCACTGAAAATGTCTTACAATTTAAAACCTGGTTACTAAATCTGTGTCTTACCATTATGTAATCTATCTAATACCTTCTAGAATCTCCAGGATTCTACCAACTTACAGATAATATTAATACTAAAGTCAGACTTTTTGCAGGTGATGCAGTTATCTATAATGACGTACTATCTGAGAGAATCTGCATAAATATTCAGTCAGACCTTGATAAGATTTCAACATGTTACAGAGATTGGCAACTTGTTATAAATGTTCAGAGATGTAAAATTGTGCAGTTCACAAAACGAAAAAACGTAGTATCCTAGGATTGCAATGTCAATTAGTCACTGTTGTTATCCGCAAACTCATACAAATATCTGGGTGTAACACTTTGTAGGGATATGAAACAGAATGATGACATGGTTCAGTCGTGGGTAAAGCAGGTGTAGACATCTGTTGATTGGTAGAATACTGGGGAAGTGCTATCAGTCTACAAAAGAAATTGCTTACAAATGACTCCTGCAACCTACTAGACTATTGCTCAAGTGTTTGGGACCCTTACCATGTAAGACCAGCAGGGGACACTGAAGAGATGGGCACCGCGAATGCTCACAGGTTAGTTTAATCTGTCGGAGAATGTCACAGGGATACTAAAGGAACTGAAGTGACAGACTCTCGGAGACGGGCGTAAACTATCCCGAGAAAGTGTATTAACAAAATTTCGAGATCTGGCTTTAGATGGTTACCCTAGGGATATATTACAACTCCCTACGTATTGCTCATACAGGGATCGTGAGGACAAGATTAGATAAATTACTGCACGCACAGAGGTATTCAAACAATCATTCTTACCACGCTCCATATTTGAATGGAACAGGATGAAACTTTAATAACTGGTAAAATGGGCCGTACCCTCTGCATGCACCTCGCCGTGGTTTTCAGGGTATAGATGTACACTAGTGGCCATTAAAACTGCTACACCAAGAAGAAATGCAGATGATAAACGGGTATTCATTGGACAAATATATTATACTAGAGCTGACATGTGATTACATTTTCACGCAATTTGGGTGCATAGATCCTGAGAAATCAGTACCCAGAACAATCACCTCTGGCCGTAATAACGGCCTTGATACGCCTGGGCATTGACTCAAACAAAGTTTGGATGGCGTGTACAGTTACGACACCACAGTTCATCAAGAGTAGTGACTTGCGTATTGTGACGAGCCAGTTGCTCGGCCACCATTGACCAGACGTTTTCAATTGGTGAAAGATCTGGAGAATGTGCTGGCCAGGGCAGCAGTCGAACATTTTCTGTATCCAGAAAGGTCCGTACAGGACTTGCAACATGCGGTCGTGCTTTAACATGCTGAAATGTAGGGCTTCGCTGGGATCGAACGAAGAGTAGAGCCACGGGTCGTAACACATCTGGAATGTAACGTCCACTGTTCTAAGTGCCGTCAATGCGAACAAGAGGTGACCGAGACGTGTAACCAGTGGCACCCCATACCATCACGCTGGGTGATACGCCAGTATGGCGATGACGAATACACGCTTCCAGTGTGCGTTCACCGCGATGTCGCCAAACACGGACGCGATCATCATGATGCTGTAAACACAACCTGGCATCATCCGAAAAAATGACGTTTTGCCATTCGTGCACCCAGGTTCGTTGTTGAGTACACCATCGGAGGCGCTCCTGTCTGTGATGCAGCGTCAAGGGTAAGCGCAGCCACGGTCTCCGAGCTGATAGTCCATGCTGCTGCAAACGTCGTCGAACTGTTCGTGCAGATGGTTGTTGTCTTGCAAACGTCCCCATCTATTGACTCAGGGATCGAGACGTGGCTGCACGATCCGTTACAGCCACGCGGATAAGATGCCTGTTATTTCGACTGTTAGTGATACGAGGCCGTTGGGATCCAGCACGGCGTTCCGTATTACCTTCCTGAACCCACCGATTCCATATTCTGTTAACAGTCATTGGATCTCGACCAACGCGAGCAGCAATGTCGCGATACGATAAACCGCAATCGCGATAGGCTACAATCCGACCTTTATCAAAGTCGGAAACGTGATGGTACGCATTTCTCCTCCTTACACGAGGCATCACAACGTTTCATCAGGAAACGCCGGTTAACTGCTGTTTGTGTATGAGAAATCGCTTGGAAACTTTCCTCATGTCAGCACGTTGCAGGTGTCGTCACCGGCGCCAACCTTGTGTGAATGCTCTGAAAAACTAATCATTTGCATATCACAGCATCTTCTTCCTGTCGGTTAAATTTCGCGCCTGTAGTACGTCATCGTCGTGGTGTAGCAATTTTAATGTCCAGTAGTGTAGATGAAGAATCTGAATCGTCCGAAACTTTCTAATGCTAGCAGTTAGCAGATTAGAACTACGGGAAATACCGTCGTTGAAGCTACTTCGTGGCAGGTCCAGCATCTGGAGATGTCTCTCACATAACCCGTATAGTAATGATCCCATCCGATTTGCCCATTTAAGCGAGTAAACAATGCTCATGGCGAGTGGGAGGGAAAGGGGGGAGGGTGGGTAGGACAGAGGAGGTGGACAGAGTCGAGGCGTGGGCAGAAAATGGTCACAGGGAGGGGGATGGGCGAGATGAGGCAATGAGAGGAGGGAGAAGGAGGCAAGGAGGTAGCGAGGAGGAGATCGGGTCACACAAACAATTCGCATATACATTTCGCAGTTGTGGAGCATACCTTCTTCGCTAGTGGAAAGTAAGAGTGCATCTACATCTATACTCTGCCAGGTTCGTGGCAGAGGGTACTTCCCACTGTACCAGTTATTAGGGTTTCTTCCCGTTTCGTTCACGTGCGGAGAGCGGGAAAAATGATTGTTTGAATGCCTCTGTATGTGCAATAACTATTCTAATATTATCCTCACGATCCCTATGTGAGCGATGTTAACAGACTTTCTCGGGACAGTTTACGTCTGTCTTGAAAAGTCTTCCATTTCAGTTCCTTCAGAATCTCTGTGACAGTCTTCCACGAATGAGACAAGCCTGTGACCATTCGCGCTGCCCTGTTCTGTATACGATCAATATCCCCTGACACTCCTGCCTGGTACGGGTTCCACACAACTGAGCGATATTCTAGAACCAGTCGCACGAGTGATGTGTAAGCAACCTCCTTTGCGGACTGATTGTACTGTGCCAGTATTCCACCAACGACTGAAGTCCACTACCCACGGCTGAGCCTACGTGATCATACCGTTTCATATGTGTACATACCGTGGGGCCAAGGAATTTGTATGAGTTTGTCGATTACAACGGTTACTCATTGATATTATAGTTATAGGATACCACATTTTCTCGTTTTGTGAAGTGCACAATTTTACATTTCTGAACACTTAAAGCAAGTTGCCAGTTGTCAAACTTCTTTGAAATTTTATGAAGATCTGACTGTATATTTACGCAGCTTCTTTCAGGTAGTAGTTCATTAAAGATAGCTGCATCATCTGCAAAAAGTCTGCGCTTACTATTAATATTGTCTGCAAGATCATTAATGTAGAACACGAACAGTAACGGTGCCAAGACAGTTCCCTGGGGCACTTCTACATCTGGCGGTGGTTCTCCATCCCTCCAAAAACTTCTCAATCCAACCACAAATTTCACTTGATCCATTGTGTGATCGCACTTTTGACAATAAGCGCAGGTGTGCTCTGAGTCAAATGCTTTTCGGAAATCGTCATATACTGCATCTACCTGCTTCCCTTGATCCAAAGATTTCGGTACGTCGTGTAAGAAAAGTTCGAGTTAGGTTTCACATCATCGATGTTTTCGGAATCCATGCTAGTTGGCGTCGAGGTCATTCTGTTCAAGATATCTCATTATGTCTGAGCTCAGAATATGTCCTAAGGTTATACAACGAATCGCTGTCAAGAATATTGGGCGGTAATTTTGCAGAGGACTTCTACTGCCCTTCCTGTAGTCGGGTATGACCTGTGCGTTTCTCCAAGAACTGGACGCGGTTTTTTGTTCAAAGTATCTACGGTAGATTATAGTTAGAAGAGGGGCTAAGTGAGGAGCAAGTTGAGTATAGAATGTGACGGGTATTCTATCGGGCCCAGCAGTTTTGTTCAGTTTTAACGATTTCAGCTGTTTCTCAAACAATTTACATTACTACTTAATTCATTCATCTTTTCAGTGGTACGAGGATTAAATTGTGGCCTCTTGCGTTTTCCTTTGTAAAGTAGCATTTGAAAGCAGCGTTAAGGATTTCAGCGTTTGTTCCGTTACCTTCAATTTCACTTCCTGTGTTATTCGCCAGGGACTGGACGCAAACTTTGGTGCCACTAACAGTCGTTAAATACGATCGTAATTTATTTGGGTTTCGTAAAATATCATTTGACAATATTCTGCTTCTGTAGTCATTGAAGGCATCACGCATTGCTCTCTTGACAGTTTCATTCTGTATCCCTCTATCTATAGTCCTACACTTCGTTTTACACCTACTATACCACAAACCCTGTTTCTTTAGAAGTTTCACACTGACTGTATACGATGGAGATTTGCCTCCATTATGAACTGTTCTACTAGGTTCATATCAACAGAGAGCATGGGCAACTATTCTTTTGAACTTGTACCATAGTTCTTTTACATGCTGCTGCCCTGTGCTGGAAGTTCATGTTCCCGATTGAGATATGCCGCGACTGATTTTTCATCTAGTTTATCTCTCTGCTTGGTTTAGTTGTCCTGTGTACTTTGGTAATCATTGCTGCCACAACCGCATCATGGACACTGATACCAGTTTCGATGCGGACATCCTCAAAGAGGCCAGGTCGACATGTTGCCGTTAGGTCCAGTATATTTCCATCATGAAAGGGGTTCCTAACTGTCTGTACCAGGAAGTTTTCAGAAAAGTCATTTACTAATGTTTCACATGATGTCTTATCATGCTCACCAGTAACAAAACTGTAATTTTCCTAATTAATTGTTGGATGATTAAAGTCTCTGCCGATGATTACGTTATGATATGAGGACATAGCTACAAGTTAAATGAGGTTTTCTCTAAAGTTTTTGGATACATCTGGAGATGAGTTGTGGTGGGCGAGAGAAGGATCCAATTACCACCATTTTATGCTCACCCTGATGCTCAGTATTGCCCAAACAATCTCACATGCAGCTTCAATTTCTGTCTCGGTGGATTTGAGTTTCTTGTCTACCTCGACAAAAACACCACGTCCGTTTCCTATTTGCCTATCCTTTCGATATAGAGTTAATTTTTCACCAAAAACCTCACTAATATATGTGAGCTCCACTACCTTTCACGAGCGCTTCAAACTCTGGCACCGTGTTGAGAATGGTTCGGCAGTTCACCGTTAGGATTTTAGTACTCTAACCTGTGGAAAGCATTTCTTTCGATGTTATATTGATACTTCCGGGTTTCCTACAGCTGGGTTGGGTGGAGAGTCACCTAAACTAAAAACCCTTGCGTCCACCCGACACACAGCCAACTACCTGAGTAGCAGCCTCTGATGTGTAGTGCACACCTGAACGATTTAGGGGTATCTTGCAAGTCCAGAAAGTCACAGACCAGCATGTCACAGAATCTTCGATGTGTCTGGTTCAGCCCTTCCACACGACTTAGAACCGAAGGGCCACTATCGGGTCTGGGGACAGCGCTGCGAACTGTGTGCTTCGTTGAAACTCTGAGCTCGAGGCTGGTCTTCTCAGCGTCCTCTGCCAGTTGCTACGAGTACGCGGGAGGCAACGAACGGAAAACAACCGCAGACGATAATAGTGACAGCGAAGTCTGCCTAGTGACACGGGTCGGGTGAGGGGAGGGGGCGAGGAGAGTGGTGAGGGGGAGGAGGGGCAGGGCCAGTGCACATAGTTCAGCCGGCTGCCGGAGGCCCGCTCAACAATGGGCCGTTAGCGCCAGGAACAAGCCCCGCCCATGCACTCCCCGTAGTCTAAGCCCCGCCCCCGGCTAGCCACTAGTTCCGCCGAGTGGAAGTTACGTCAAAATTCTTAGCGTCACAGATACGTCAATCGAAGACACTGTTATGATATTCAGTAATAAGTAAGAAATTTAAGTTTGTCAATACAAGAAGAAGGCATATTGCAATAAATGAAAATATGTATAACGAATTGAAAACGTTACCAGCAATACGAAACAAAAAATTAACATGATTTTACTTAATGTCAAGGAGGACAAATTTTCATTAAGTTAGTTTAATATGTTCCTTTAGGGAAACAGCAGAGCCAACATAAACCCCGTTTACATGGGGCTCCCAAAAACAGATTTCATAAACCTTTCCCAATACCGTTTTAGGTTAGTATGTGTAAAAACTTCAAAATCGATTCTCGAAATCCGTTGTATTTGCCGGTTTTCCGATTACGCAATCGATTTTCGATCCTATGTAAACGCAACCGAATTTGAATCGTCTTTGGACTGTCAGGTTTCGTCTTGTTGGTAAAAATTTTCGGCTAATATGGACGGAGTGGCTTTTCGCACAGTGAGCGATAATTGTAAATATTATATCTAAGCTGTTTACACTTCGTCTAATTGAAGAGAAATAGCGGCTGAGCTGACTAAATCACAAAGTGTAACAGCTGTTTTCCAGGTTTCATATTTAACTGGGCTAGCAAATCCGCTTCAGATCTTAACATGTAAACACGACAGCGAAAAGAGGTTTCCGAAATTCGGTTTCCGTTTTTCGGAAGATGTGTCGCATGTAAACGTAGTGATACATGCGAAACAATGCTCTTGGACCTGTTATGTTGGTAGTAAGCCAAGGATGCAGACGATTGACTCGATTGTCTTAAATTAACATTTTACACAAACAAGTCAAAGTCGTTTTGTTTATCTATCTACAATTAGCTTGTGAAAATTAAAGAATATAAGGATGACACACCGTAGAAATGCCTAATGAAAGCAGTAAGATATTTACATATAAGAGTTACATCATTACTATTTTCTTGTGTAATGGGTGAATTTTAACTTCTAAATTCTTCCAATGTTGTTCCTCTGCATTATAAATGAGATTAATTTAGGGACGCTAAAGAATTGTGGCCCTTGCTGTGCGACAAGTTAATGTCCTGCGTTCTGTTGCAAACATCTCAGTAAATAGTCTGTTGCTATAATTTGTAGCCCCTGTTGTCAACCAAGAGTTTCATGCGCTTTTGTGTCATTCAGACCAGTTCTTCTTTTTCCTCTTCTTCTTTGACAATGGTGACATGTATGTTTGTCCTAGTGTGGGGTGTAATGTATATCCTTCAGGCTATGTTATTTCCTTTTCCGACCTTAAAACATTTCAGCAGAACTGCTCAGTGAATAACATACAAAAAAAGCTTGTATCGATCTAACAAGAACAAAGTAATTTGGCTGCTTTTTGGAATTACAGTATAATTAGTGTTTGTTTCACACACATTGTCTGAATTCTGAACACAAGAAGTTTCAACTATACTACGGTTCCACTTTCTCTAAGTTCAAATTATTCTTTGAGAGTACGTTTTCTGATTTTAGCTTTAGGTGACTTACCTCACACGGGAGTCTGTTTATTCATAGGATATTCGCCCAAATACACTGTAAAGAATTCAATGCAAAGATGTCTTCACCCATGTTTGCTGTGGAAATAACTGGAACAGCTGAGGCCAATTCAGCGGTTGCTTAGTAATGTGTCTTGTAATTTTGTAGCAATATTTGCCAGCTATCAAAATGATAATTTAACTTTCACTCCAAAAAGTATTAAAATTCTTCTGTGCACTTGCATAACTTTTAAATGTATTGTAATTTCACAATTATAACCTGAGATCAGTTTTTTACAAATTGAAAAAACTGCTGGAGAATAAGAGACCTAAAAGTACTAATTCGTAAAATGTGATTTGTACTTTATACATGGCTGAGAATAAGTTACATTTTCTTTTGCAAGTGCGTCAGTATCTTCTACTCATTTTGTTCCGAGTGGTAGTTTGTTGTACCAGATCATCAACACGTTTTGAGTAAGTATTCGCATTTGCGTTTTTCATCCTTATTTTGTTTTGTAAGTTAATGACAGTGACAAATCTCTCCTGTGTGTGTATGCGTGTGTGTGTGTGTGTGTGTGTGACTGAGGGAGAGGGAGAGAGGGAGGGAGGGAAGGAGCACTCTTATACGTACATATCCTTGAATACTAAAGAACATAGTTCCATTAACTTCAGAAAGAAGGTTTTTGGAAACGCGAACGGAAAAGACACAAGAGAGTTCAAACCATCCACTTAGCTACGTTGCACTTCGTAACCCCATGCTTAAGGCCAATACACCAAAATGAATTTAAGGTATTTCAGAGTTTTTGCTGTAATTTAGAACTCCTGAACGCTTCAACAGCCGATACGTCATTTCACTCTTGTTTTATCGCTGACGCGGCGCTTGTACTGCTCCACCCTTTAGATACCACTAACTCGCAGTAGTCGTGGCGTATGAACAGGCTATAAAAGCATTGCAGTACGTAGGCGAATGCAATGCCCGACAATATAGCTCACTCTCGTAATACTACAATAATTTGTACTGACAAGACCCTGCCCGCAATCAACGACGTAATCTGCGTGATTTAAAATAATCACCCAACTAACATAACGACGTCACGTGACGTTTGACATTCAGCCTCTCACGCTATAAATCACACTGCAGTGCGCTACGACATCACTATGTGGCAAGGATGAATACAATAACAATTTTTGTGGTACAATGTGTTTAAAGGCAGCTATATAGATATTAATACGCATCTGACTCTCGGGGTTCACTAGGCTCGAAAGACACACTATCACTAAAGCCAGTATCAGTCACCAGGAAAACACTAAATGCGAGAGTCTATGGGGGTAGGAATGATGCATTTACTTTACCACCCCCCCACCCTAACTGCCGAGATTTTAAATGCCCTGCCAGTGCCTTCACGTTGCATTTGCGGCTTGAAAATGAGAGAGTGTTCAGCTGTCAAAATGTCTGCCGTTGTCTACTACGTCATTGGGCGACATTTCCTGAAGTTATTTGGAAATTTTATACAACGGGAGAAACTCATGTTTCATATTCATTAAAGACTTGTTAACACGTAGGTTTACGTCCAGTGTTAACCGGATTTTTCTCTCTCAGTAAGGGTTTCTTCATTACTGTCGGTATGTATTTTTTAAAATACACTCCACTTCTGGCGTTTTCAGATTGTTTCCTTGTGCAAGCAAAAAAAAAGTTCATGTACTTTTAATGTTTCATTTCATAATATCTCAACACCGTCTGATTTAATTTTTCTATATTCGATTACTCTTGTTTGACGTTTTCTGATACTTGTTCCATGACAGTGTGCACCTCATCTTAGAAATCCTTTGTCTCGGACGTAATTGCTGTGTCACTGCCAAAGTTCAAAGTTTTTTTCATTTCATTCCCCTGAATCTTTGGTCTCTTGCCAGATCTCTCGCTCGATAACTTCACTGCTGGCTCAACGTGCGGACTGAATATCTGAGGCCGGGCGGTGTGGCCGAGTGGTTCTAGGCGCTACAGTTTGAAACCGCGCGATCGCTAGGGTCGCAGGTACGAATCCTGCCTCGGGCATGACTGTGTGTGCTGTCCTTAGGTTAGTTAGGTTTAAGTAGTTCTAAGTTCTAGGGGACTGATGACCTCAGATGTCCCATAGTGCTCAGAACCATTTGAATTTTTTTTTTTAATATCTGGAGGGACAGGCTATAATCTTTCTTAACTGTGCCTGCCTTTCATGTGGTCGCTCTGCTGCTCCCGCAGTCCAGCTTCTCTACGTCGCATTCGCAGTGCTTCACGCCGGTCGACTGTCCCAGCGGGGTGGTGCGAGTGCTGCGACATCCCCGGACACCCTGGTGTACGCGCTGTTCTTAAAACCATTGTCTCGAATGCAGATACTTCAACATTACGATTGAAGATGTCGGAATGACGTAAGACTGTTACATCACCTCACGCCATCCGTCCTCTGGTGCTTTTGAAATAACACTGTGTAACTCTCCGCCTGTGTGCGCACCCGGTACCAACAGCTGCGATATCGATAACTCATTACAGCTGGAGGTGTGTACGCAGCGTGTTTGTTTCTCACGGCTACACGTTTCTTTCCGTTCAGTTAAAACACCGCCAGTGATACGATTTCGTTGTCCGTTTCTTGCTTACAGTACTGGTGTCACCTCTGGGCTGGGCGCACATTTCTGTAAAATCTTTCATTTTCCTCACTGGTGTTGTACTTAAGGCAGGACCTTGTTTGACATCGTTACCAAAAAATCTCTGAAAGTTTTTGATCGATTTTCCTTAAATTTTTACATGATACTGCAACAAACGCAACTCTAACGCACAACTTCAACCAGAGTAACAGCTGAACTGACTGTCAGTCCCTCAGCGTCGGCAAGGAAAACAGCCGCGTTCAGGACATTATCCAGGAATCGCGTAAATTTTGTCCACGAATATCGTGGAGACGACACAGGTAGATGGGAGCAGTTCTGAGAGTGGTTCGCAACAGCCGCAGCTTCAGGCTAATATTTTTTTCAGCGATGGTGCCTGTTTCCACCTAAACGGAACCGTGAACACACGTGATTGTGTTCATTGGGCAGCCGAGAAGCCTCACATCGCTGCGGATGCTCGTCACACACGGCCGCCTTCTCATCGGTCCCGCGTTTCTCAACAACGAGCTCACGGCTCAACTGTACAGAGAGCATCTCGAGATGACTCTCTCCTGCCCTACTCGAATAATCTGCCCCTAGCAAAAGGACGGGGGTTTTTCTTGCAGGAAGACGGACGAACAGCTCCAGTCCAGAGATGGACGGGCAGGGGCGCTCCAGATCTGACACCACTCAATGCTTTCCCGTGGGAGCGCCTCAGGAACAGCCCAAACACGGCACCGACTGCAACAAAACATCAGTGGAGTCCGGCGTTGCGTAAAGTGCGCAGGAGTTACGTGAACCGTCAACAGGGTGGCAACCAATTTGAACAATTCCTCCAGTAATGTCCAACCGCTCCAGTTGCAGGACATGGCACTTGAAACCATTGAATTTGTTCTAGTTTGCCACTCCGTGAGTTTGCTATTGCGATTGTCACTTTTTTGTTAAGTCGTAAAAGATATGACACTGATTTCGTTGTGTTTTTTTCCTGTTTGAAATTTTGACAGTCACTGCGTTTTGTTAATTTCGGCAGACTAATGAAGTTACCCAATAATTAACCTGTATGGGAATATTATATCGTAAGAATTAAGCTCGTTGAACAACGTATTTTCAACAATTTTGCAATCCATCGTTTTGTGGTATCTCCACAAATAACGCAGTTGCCTTCTGTCGCGGGACTTTTGAATCACCCTGTATATCTACTTATAAGTATATCTATAATATATAAAGGGGAAACTTTGTTAGCAAACATTACGAAACGTTCTTACTTCGATTTACTTCGGACTTTTACTCGATGCTCTAAGAAACATTCGGACGGACGTAGGTAAGGATGAATCACCTAAAACTTGCACTGAAAATATTTCCACGGTGAGAGGCGCCACTGATACGCCAATTCCGCAGGTTGGACTGGTAGGCAGAGCCCGACTTTGCATGTCATGCAAAGAGTACTATGAGTTTCAAATAAGTTTGTATTTCAAACAGGGTACAAATATTTCAATGGAATAATGCCTATTGACAGTACCACAATCAAAGTAGACTAAATTAGTACGTCAGTGGTGTTCGTTGCAGAAGTCTACTGCAAGTAGTTTACGAAATATCGTAGTTTGAACATTATAAACAGCGTCAGTTGTTTATTCCAACTTTTAGCACAACGAATCTGACTTTCAGGTGGGTGCGAATGTGCAGCCCTCCAGAGATGTTAATAAGTCTCCGGAGGTGACGTGCTGTTAAATGGGCATTGCTTAGGACAAACTAGAGACAAACAAAGGTGGAATCTGTACCTCTGTCGGCAAAGGACCAATGTATCCTCGACGCCCGTGCTAAAAATGACCACCGCAAGCGTCAATATAAGCTTCCCGTCTGCACACGTCCTAGCGTTTCAGGGGAAATTGCAGTAATGCGCCATTTCATATCATCTGTAACTGTCTGAAGAGGGTGACACCTACTGGGGCATCTCTCGGCGTACACTATGCACGAAAGAAAGGTGTAATTTTTACGTTCACCATAAACCGTGAGCATGTCCTCTTCTTTCGTACTGGGAAATACCTCATCCTACTGCATCCACTGTCACATAATACGTGACAGGACCGTCGCAATGCAATCTCAGTGTACACACTACACAAGGAAAACAAACATAACATCGTCGCCTAGCACGTAAGCAGTAGGATGGAACAGGGAAACGACGGTGTTTACACTTTTCATAACACGACAAGTCGTGAACCACTTGCAGCAGCTTCCCACATCGAACACCATCGGCGTTCTCATGTACGCTACTTTTAGGATTTCACTGCCAACAGAAAAATGCCTCTGAGCACTATGGGACTTAACATCTGAGGTCATAAGTCCCCTAGAACTTAGAACTACTTAAACCTAACTAACCTAAGGACATCACACACATCCATGCCCGAGGCAGGATTCGAACCTGCGACCGTAGGAGTCGCGCGGTTCCTGACTGAGTGCCTAGAACCGCTAGACCACCGCGGCCGGCCTGTCAACAGAAATTGTCCCATTTAAAAATCTGTAACTGTTGTAAAAAAAATTCACTTTCGTTTAAGTATCAAGACTTATGTACTGGCTGCAAATACTCGCCCTCATCTACAATTCATTTATGTGGAAACCGCATATCGATACCGCCTTCTATTTCCGAAATATTTGCGATCAAGAGTAAGGAGATTCATCCTGTGCGAGTGTCTCGTATACCACAGGGAAACAATGTCAGCAAAAATCTCGAAAAGGTAATCATGACATATCCTTGACATCGATTTGTTGTAAAATCTTAGAAAATATTCTGATTCAAACATAACGAGGGATCTTGAACAGAATGAACTCCTCTATGCCAATCAGCATGGATTCCGAAAACATTGATCATGTCAAATCCAACTCCAACTTTTCTCGCAAGACATACTGAAAGCTTTGGCCAAGGCAACCAGGTAGATGCAGTGTGTCACGATTTCTGAAAAGCATTTAGCTCAGTTCCGCACGTACCCTTATTGACAAAAGTACGATCATGAAGGGACTGGGTTGTTAGCCTTCGACGGGTAAACCCTCGAGATCTCGTGACATTCGCTGGGAGACGAATGTCAACGGCTGCCGAACGAGCGTGATGGTCGTTATGTGCTGTGGTGTGAAGTTGGTCGGCTGTTTCGGCGACGTGGGCAGCTTGGAGATACAAGTTCTGTGACTTCGCTGGGAACAAAATTTGAAGTGAACCGGTGAAGCTGTGGAACCCGCTCGCTCCTTCGTATTGTGTACGTGATACGAAGTAGGTGGTCGTAATCGTGTTTTGTTGACCGACGCACTCAGAGGCATTTAAATTTTATTATTATGGTGAGACTTTCACAGTCATCTTTAAGTTGTTGTGGAAGGGTTCAGTTGGCCTAGTTAAATGGCGGCCGTTATTTGAAAGTTTTCTAAGTACTTTTACTAGTGATCTGTGTTTCTTGTAATCAAATGATTTTATGTTGGCGTCTTCAAAGTCTGCACACTATTGATACAGCTGTCGATGTGTAAAATGCTTAAGGTCAAAGTTGCGAATCTGTCAGTAGTGTAACGTGTTCCTTTACAGGCTTACCCGTATATAGAGTCAAAAGTTCTGCCGAGTGTTTCTATGTTTCAGAGTTATTCGAATGTCTTTGTGATTCACGCAAAAACCTTTGATTGTGCCAGCGCCTTGGCAGGGAATGAAATGTCAACCGAGGTCTAGGTCAGGCAGTGTTTAAGAACTTGGCCACTACCGGGAGTTGTTCACAGACCGCCTTCCAAAGTTTAGTATTTATCTTCCTTCCGCCAAGGCGGGTTAAGCTGGTAAATATATACATTGTATGTAACCTGTTCTTATACGAACCTGTTTCTTTAAATATTAGAACAGTCAAGTCTTGTGTTTGGCTAAAGTGGAAATTAAATATATGAAAATTGATACAAAACTGTTTTCTTGATGATATGACAATTAAGAAGAAGTACATGTGAATTTACAAGAAGCCATCCCTGCTTAGCCATTTTGCCCTTCCTGTCGATCTCAGTTTTGTGACGTCTGTATTCGTTTTTGCCTACTTCATTTACTGCATTTTTATATTTTCTCCTTTCATCAATTAAATTCAATATTTCTTCTGTTACCCAAGGATTTCTACTAGTCCTCGTCCTTTTACCTACTTGATCCTCTGCTGCCTTCACTACTTCATCCCTCAGAGCTACCCCTTCTTCTTCTACTGTATTTCTTTCCCCCATTCCTGTCAATTGTTACCTTATGCTCTCCCTCAAACTCTGTACAACCTCTGGTCTAGTCAGTTTATCCAGATCCCAGCTCCTTAAATTCCCACCTTTTTGCAATTTCTTCAGTTTTAATCTACAGTTCATAATCAATAGATTGTGGTCAGAGTCCACATCTGCCCCTGAAAATGTCTTACAATTTAAAACCTGGTTACTAAATCTGTGTCTTACCATTATATAATCTATCTAATACCTTCTAGAATCTCCAGAATTCTACCAACTTACAGATAATATTAATACTAAAGTCAGGCTTTTTGCAGGTGATGCGGTTATCTATAATGACGTACTATCTGAGAGAATCTGCATAAATATTCAGTCAGACCTTGATAAGATTTCAACATGTTACAGAGATTGGCAACTTGTTATAAATGTTCAGAGATGTAAAATTGTGCAGTTCACAAAACGAAAAAACGTAGTATCCTAGGATTGCAATGTCAATTAGTCACTGTTGTTATCCGCAAACTCATACAAATATCTGGGTGTAACACTTTGTAGGGATATGAAACAGAATGATGACATGGTTCAGTCGTGGGTAAAGCAGGTGTAGACATCTGTTGATTGGTAGAATACTGGGGAAGTGCTATCAGTCTACAAAAGAAATTGCTTACAAATGACTCCTGCAACCTACTAGACTATTGCTCAAGTGTTTGGGACCCTTACCATGTAAGACCAGCAGGGGACACTGAAGAGATGGGCACCGCGAATGCTCACAGGTTAGTTTAATCTGTCGGAGAATGTCACAGGGATACTAAAGGAACTGAAGTGACAGACTCTCGGAGACGGGCGTAAACTATCCCGAGAAAGTGTATTAACAAAATTTCGAGATCTGGCTTTAGATGGTTACCCTAGGGATATATTACAACTCCCTACGTATTGCTCATACAGGGATCGTGAGGACAAGATTAGATAAATTACTGCACGCACAGAGGTATTCAAACAATCATTCTTACCACGCTCCATATTTGAATGGAACAGGATGAAACTTTAATAACTGGTAAAATGGGCCGTACCCTCTGCATGCACCTCGCCGTGGTTTTCAGGGTATAGATGTACACTAGTGGCCATTAAAACTGCTACACCAAGAAGAAATGCAGATGATAAACGGGTATTCATTGGACAAATATATTATACTAGAGCTGACATGTGATTACATTTTCACGCAATTTGGGTGCATAGATCCTGAGAAATCAGTACCCAGAACAATCACCTCTGGCCGTAATAACGGCCTTGATACGCCTGGGCATTGACTCAAACAAAGTTTGGATGGCGTGTACAGTTACGACACCACAGTTCATCAAGAGTAGTGACTTGCGTATTGTGACGAGCCAGTTGCTCGGCCACCATTGACCAGACGTTTTCAATTGGTGAAAGATCTGGAGAATGTGCTGGCCAGGGCAGCAGTCGAACATTTTCTGTATCCAGAAAGGTCCGTACAGGACTTGCAACATGCGGTCGTGCTTTAACATGCTGAAATGTAGGGCTTCGCTGGGATCGAACGAAGAGTAGAGCCACGGGTCGTAACACATCTGGAATGTAACGTCCACTGTTCTAAGTGCCGTCAATGCGAACAAGAGGTGACCGAGACGTGTAACCAGTGGCACCCCATACCATCACGCTGGGTGATACGCCAGTATGGCGATGACGAATACACGCTTCCAGTGTGCGTTCACCGCGATGTCGCCAAACACGGACGCGATCATCATGATGCTGTAAACACAACCTGGCATCATCCGAAAAAATGACGTTTTGCCATTCGTGCACCCAGGTTCGTTGTTGAGTACACCATCGGAGGCGCTCCTGTCTGTGATGCAGCGTCAAGGGTAAGCGCAGCCACGGTCTCCGAGCTGATAGTCCATGCTGCTGCAAACGTCGTCGAACTGTTCGTGCAGATGGTTGTTGTCTTGCAAACGTCCCCATCTATTGACTCAGGGATCGAGACGTGGCTGCACGATCCGTTACAGCCACGCGGATAAGATGCCTGTTATTTCGACTGTTAGTGATACGAGGCCGTTGGGATCCAGCACGGCGTTCCGTATTACCTTCCTGAACCCACCGATTCCATATTCTGTTAACAGTCATTGGATCTCGACCAACGCGAGCAGCAATGTCGCGATACGATAAACCGCAATCGCGATAGGCTACAATCCGACCTTTATCAAAGTCGGAAACGTGATGGTACGCATTTCTCCTCCTTACACGAGGCATCACAACGTTTCATCAGGAAACGCCGGTTAACTGCTGTTTGTGTATGAGAAATCGCTTGGAAACTTTCCTCATGTCAGCACGTTGCAGGTGTCGTCACCGGCGCCAACCTTGTGTGAATGCTCTGAAAAACTAATCATTTGCATATCACAGCATCTTCTTCCTGTCGGTTAAATTTCGCGCCTGTAGTACGTCATCGTCGTGGTGTAGCAATTTTAATGTCCAGTAGTGTAGATGAAGAATCTGAATCGTCCGAAACTTTCTAATGCTAGCAGTTAGCAGATTAGAACTACGGGAAATACCGTCGTTGAAGCTACTTCGTGGCAGGTCCAGCATCTGGAGATGTCTCTCACATAACCCGTATAGTAATGATCCCATCCGATTTGCCCATTTAAGCGAGTAAACAATGCTCATGGCGAGTGGGAGGGAAAGGGGGGAGGGTGGGTAGGACAGAGGAGGTGGACAGAGTCGAGGCGTGGGCAGAAAATGGTCACAGGGAGGGGGATGGGCGAGATGAGGCAATGAGAGGAGGGAGAAGGAGGCAAGGAGGTAGCGAGGAGGAGATCGGGTCACACAAACAATTCGCATATACATTTCGTAGTTGTGGAGCATACCTTCTTCGCTAGTGGAAAGTAAGAGTGCATCTACATCTATACTCTGCCAGGTTCGTGGCAGAGGGCACTTCCCACTGTACCAGTTATTAGGGTTTCTTCCCGTTTCGTTCACGTGCGGAGAGCGGGAAAAATGATTGTTTGAATGCCTCTGTATGTGCAATAACTATTCTAATATTATCCTCACGATCCCTATGTGAGCGATGTTAACAGACTTTCTCGGGACAGTTTACGTCTGTCTTGAAAAGTCTTCCATTTCAGTTCCTTCAGAATCTCTGTGACAGTCTTCCACGAATGAGACAAGCCTGTGACCATTCGCGCTGCCCTGTTCTGTATACGATCAATATCCCCTGACACTCCTGCCTGGTACGGGTTCCACACAACTGAGCGATATTCTAGAACCAGTCGCACGAGTGATGTGTAAGCAACCTCCTTTGCGGACTGATTGTACTGTGCCAGTATTCCACCAACGACTGAAGTCCACTACCCACGGCTGAGCCTACGTGATCATACCGTTTCATATGTGTACATACCGTGGGGCCAAGGAATTTGTATGAGTTTGTCGATTACAACGGTTACTCATTGATATTATAGTTATAGGATACCACATTTTCTCGTTTTGTGAAGTGCACAATTTTACATTTCTGAACACTTAAAGCAAGTTGCCAGTTGTCAAACTTCTTTGAAATTTTATGAAGATCTGACTGTATATTTACGCAGCTTCTTTCAGGTAGTAGTTCATTAAAGATAGCTGCATCATCTGCAAAAAGTCTGGGCTTACTATTAATATTGTCTGCAAGATCATTAATGTAGAACACGAACAGTAACGGTGCCAAGACAGTTCCCTGGGGCACTTCTACATCTGGCGGTGGTTCTCCATCCCTCCAAAAACTTCTCAATCCAACCACAAATTTCATTTGATCCGTTGTGTGATCGCAGTTTTGACAATAAGCGCAGGTGTGCTCTGAGTCAAATGCCTTTCGGAAATCGTCATATACTGCATCTACCTGCTTCCCTTGATCCAAAGATTTCGGTACGTCGTGTAAGAAAAGTTCGAGTTAGGTTTCACATCATCGATGTTTTCGGAATCCATGCTAGTTGCCGTCGAGGTCATTCTGTTCAAGATATCTCATTATGTCTGAGCTCAGAATATGTCCTAAGGTTATACAACGAATCGCTGTCAAGAATATTGGGCGGTAATTTTGCAGAGGACTTCTACTGCCCTTCCTGTAGTCGGGTATGACCTGTGCGTTTCTCCAAGAACTGGACGCGGTTTTTTGTTCAAAGTATCTACGGTAGATTATAGTTAGAAGAGGGGCTAAGTGAGGAGCAAGTTGAGTATAGAATGTGACGGGTATTCTATCGGGCCCAGCAGTTTTGTTCAGTTTTAACGATTTCAGCTGTTTCTCAAACAATTTACATTACTACTTAATTCATTCATCTTTTCAGTGGTACGAGGATTAAATTGTGGCCTCTTGCGTTTTCCTTTGTAAAGTAGCATTTGAAAGCAGCGTTAAGGATTTCAGCGTTTGTTCCGTTACCTTCAATTTCACTTCCTGTGTTATTCGCCAGGGACTGGACGCAAACTTTGGTGCCACTAACAGTCGTTAAATACGATCGTAATTTATTTGGGTTTCGTAAAATATCATTTGACAATATTCTGCTTCTGTAGTCATTGAAGGCATCACGCATTGCTCTCTTGACAGTTTCATTCTGCATCCCTCTATCTATAGTCCTACGCTTCGTTTTACACCTACTATACCACAAACCCTGTTTCTTTAGAAGTTTCACACTGACTGTATACGATGGAGATTTGCCTCCATTATGAACTGTTCTACTAGGTACATATCAACAGAGAGCATGGGCAACTATTCTTTTGAACTTGTACCATAGTTCTTTTACATGCTGCTGCCCTGTGCTGGAAGTTCATGTTCCCGATTGAGATATGCCGCGACTGATTTTTCATCTAGTTTATCTCTCTGCTTGGTTTAGTTGTCCTGTGTACTTTGGTAATCATTGCTGCCACAACCGCATCATGGACAGTGATACCAGTTTCGATGCGGACATCCTCAAAGAGGCCAGGTCGACATGTTGCCGTTAGGTCCAGTATATTTCCATCATGAAAGGGGTTCCTAACTGTCTGTACCAGGAAGTTTTCAGAAAAGTCATTTACTAATGTTTCACAGGATGTCTTATCATGCTCACCAGTAACAAAACTGTAATTTTCCTAATTAATTGTTGGATGATTAAAGTCTCTGCCGATGATTACGTTATGATATGAGGACATAGCTACAAGTTAAATGAGGTTTTCTCTAAAGTTTTTGGATACATCTGGAGATGAGTTGTGGTGGGCGAGAGAAGGATCCAATTACCACCATTTTATGCTCACCCTGATGCTCAGTATTGCCCAAACAATCTCACATGCAGCTTCAATTTCTGTCTCGGTGGATTTGAGTTTCTTGTCTACCTCGACAAAAACACCACGTCCGTTTCCTATTTGCCTATCCTTTCGATATAGAGTTAATTTTTCACCAAAAACCTCACTAATATATGTGAGCTCCACTACCTTTCACGAGCGCTTCAAACTCTGGCACCGTGTTGAGAATGGTTCGGCAGTTCACCGTTAGGATTTTAGTACTCTAACCTGTGGAAAGCATTTCTTTCGATGTTATATTGATACTTCCGGGTTTCCTACAGCTGGGTTGGGTGGAGAGTCACCTAAACTAAAAACCCTTGTGTCCACCCGACACACAGCCAACTACCTGAGTAGCAGCCTCTGATGTGTAGTGCACACCTGAACGATTTAGGGGTATCTTGCAAGTCCAGAAAGTCACAGACCAGCATGTCACAGAATCTTCGATGTGTCTGGTTCAGCCCTTCCACACGACTTAGAACCGAAGGGCCACTATCGGGTCTGGGGACAGCGCTGCGAACTGTGTGCTTCGTTGAAACTCTGAGCTCAAGGCTGGTCTTCTCAGCGTCCTCTGCCAGTTGCTACGAGTACGCGGGAGGCAACGAACGGAAAACAACCGCAGACGATAATAGTGACAGCGAAGTCCGCCTAGTGACACGGGTCGGGTGAGGGGAGGGGGCGAGGAGAGTGGTGAGGGGGAGGAGGGGCAGGGCCAGTGCACATAGTTCAGCCGGCTGCCGGAGGCCCGCTCAACAATGGGCCGTTAGCGCCAGGAACAAGCCCCGCCCACGCACTCCCCGTAGTCTAAGCCCCGCCCCCGGCTAGCCACTAGTCCGCCGAGTGGAAGTTACGTCAAAATTCTTAGCGTCACAGATACGTCAATCGAAGACACTGTTATGATATTCAGTAATAAGTAAGAAATTTAAGTTTGTCAATACACGATGAAGGCATATTGCAATAAATGAAAATATGTATAGCGAATTGAAAACGTTACCAGCAATACGAAACAAAAAATTAACATGATTTTACTTAATGTCAAGGAGGACAAATTTTCATTAAGTTAGTTTAATATGTTCCTTTAGGGAAACAGCAGAGCCAACATAAACCCCGTTTACATGGGGCTCCCAAAAACAGATTTCATAAACCTTTCCCAATACCGTTTTAGGTTAGTATGTGTAAAAACTTCAAAATCGATTCTCGAAATCCGTTGTATTTGCCGGTTTTCCGATTACGCAATCGATTTTCGATCCTATGTAAACGCAACCGAATTTGAATCGTCTTTGGACTGTCAGGTTTCGTCTTGTTGGTAAAAATTTTCGGCTAATATGGACGGAGTGGCTTTTCGCACAGTGAGCGATAATTGTAAATATTATATCTAAGCTGTTTACACTTCGTCTAATTGAAGAGAAATAGCGGCTGAGCTGACTAAATCACAAAGTGTAACAGCTGTTTTCCAGGTTTCATATTTAACTGGGCTAGCAAATCCGCTTCAGATCTTAACATGTAAACACGACAGCGAAAAGAGGTTTCCGAAATTCGGTTTCCGTTTTTCGGAAGATGTGTCGCATGTAAACGTAGTGATACATGCGAAACAATGCTCTTGGACCTGTTATGTTGGTAGTAAGCCAAGGATGCAGACGATTGACTCGATTGTCTTAAATTAACATTTTACACAAACAAGTCAAAGTCGTTTTGTTTATCTATCTACAATTAGCTTGTGAAAATTAAAGAATATAAGGATGACACACCGTAGAAATGCCTAATGAAAGCAGTAAGATATTTACATATAAGAGTTACATCATTACTATTTTCTTGTGTAATGGGTGAATTTTAACTTCTAAATTCTTCCAATGTTGTTCCTCTGCATTATAAATGAGATTAATTTAGGGACGCTAAAGAATTGTGGCCCTTGCTGTGCGACAAGTTAATGTCCTGCGTTCTGTTGCAAACATCTCAGTAAATAGTCTGTTGCTATAATTTGTAGCCCCTGTTGTCAACCAAGAGTTTCATGCGCTTTTGTGTCATTCAGACCAGTTCTTCTTTTTCCTCTTCTTCTTTGACAATGGTGACGTGTATGTTTGCCCCAGTGTGGGGTGTAATGTATATCCTTCAGGCTATGTTATTTCCTTTTCCGACCTTAAAACATTTCAGCAGAACTGCTCAGTGAATAACATACAAAAAAAGCTTGTATCGATCTAACAAGAACAAAGTAATTTGGCTGCTTTTTGGAATTACAGTCTAAATTAGTGTTTGTTTCACACACATTGTCTGAATTCTGAACACAAGAAGTTTCAACTATACTACAGTTCCACTTTCTCTAAGTTCAAATTATTCTTTGAGAGTACGTTTTCTGATTTTAGCTTTAGGTGACTTGCGTCACACGGGAGTCTGTTTATTCATAGGATATTCGCCCAAATACACTGTAAAGAATTCAATGCAAAGATGTCTTCACCCATGTTTGCTGTGGAAATAACTGGCACAGCTGAGGCCAATTCAGCGGTTGCTTAGTAATGTGTCTTGTAATTTTGTAGCAATATTTGCCAGCTATCAAAATGATAATTTAACTTTCACTCCAAAAAGTATTAAAATTCTTCTGTGCACTTGCATAACTTTTAAATGTATTGTAATTTCACAATTATAACCTGAGATCAGTTTTTTACAAATTGAAAAAACTGCTGGAGAATAAGAGACCTAAAAGTACTAGTTCGTAAAATGTGATTTGTACTTTATACATGGCTGAGAATAAGTTACATTTTCTTTTGCAAGTGCGTCAGTATCTTCTACTCATTTTGTTCCGAGTGGTAGTTTGTTGTACCAGATCATCAACACGTTTTGAGTAAGTATTCGCATTTGCGTTTTTCATCCTTATTTTGTTTTGTAAGTTAATGACAGTGACAAATCTCTCCTGTGTGTGTATGCGTGTGTATGTGTGTGTGTGTGTGTGTGTGTGTGTGTGTGTGTGTGTGTGTGTGTGTGACAGAGGGAGAGGGAGAGAGGGAGGGAGGGAAGGAGCACTCTTATACGTACATATCCTTGAATACTAAAGAACATAGTTCCATTAACTTCAGAAAGAAGGTTTTTGGAAACGCGAACGGAAAAGACACAAGAGAGTTCAAACCATCCACTTAGCTACGTTTCACTTCGTAACCCCATGCTTAAGGCCAATACACCAAAATGAATTTAAGGTATTTCAGAGTTTTTGCTGTAATTTAGAACTCCTGAACGCTTCAACAGCCGATACGTCATTTCACTCTTGTTTTATCGCTGACGCGGCGCTTGTACTGCTCCACCCTTTAGATACCACTAACTCGCAGTAGTTGTGGCGTATGAACAGGCTATAAAAGCATTGCAGTACGTAGGCGAATGCAATGCCCGACAATATAGCTCACTCTCGTAATACTACAATAATTTGTACTGACAAGACCTTGCCCGCAATCAACGACGATATAGCTCACTCTCGTAATACTACAATAATTTGTACTGACAAGACCCTGCCCGCAATCAACGACGTAATCTGCGTGATTTAAAATAATCACCCAACTAACATAACGACGTCACGTGACGTTTGACATTCAGCCTCTCACGCTATAAATCACACTGCAGTGCGCTACGACATCACTATGTAGGCAAGGATGGATACAATAACGATTTTAGTGGTACAATGGGTTTAAAGGCAGCTATATAGATATTAATACGCATCTGACTCTCGGGGTTCACTAGGCTCGAAAGACACACTATCACTAAAGCCAGTATCAGTCACCAGGAAAATACTAAATGCGAGAGTCTATGGGGGTAGGAATGATGTATTTACTTTACCAATAACAACAACCTACAGTTAAGCTTACGCTGTGTACTCTGGCAACCCAACTAAACACTTTCTCAACAACGTAGGTACCAGATATATTTCGTTAATAATTGATAAATACGTCATTAGATCCGTTGCCTCTTCTAGCTGGTCCTCTTTTAAAGCTTCAACGATTAATCGTATATACACTCAATCAGTATGAACGTTACAAATTTTTACGTAAATATGAGAATACGTTCATAAGGCAAAGATATATTTTATATTGTTTATGTCACGTTGTTAATCAACGATAACTTCTATAAGTAGAGCCTTGCTACAGCAATATCCTTGTCTCTATTGAAATTTTATCACGGAAAAAACCTTTCAGAATAAGTGCAATAACTTTTCATTTATAATTAATCACATTTCTATAACACGCACACTTGCTTTCTCTGTCTAATGATTAATTATCTTTCTTTTCGTTGCAAGTCGTTCACTGAAAAATACTATTCTTCTCTTTAAATTCTTTGAACTTTGCTTTTAGCAATATTCCAGTCTTTTACTTTATTCCAGTCTTTTACTTTATTGGTCTTTGAATTTATTTAGTTCCGAAACGATATATTCAAGATATTAATCTGCTTTCAAATAAGCCTTTGATTATTTTTTCTTGTAATAGTTTTGGAATAAAAGTCAAGTCGGGTACAGACTTTTTTAGTTTAAAACCGTTTTCTTTATTTCCTGCAATTAAATCATCTACAGGTACAAGACAGAGTTTTATTTTACTAGTGCTGGTTCTCTATTCAAAACCCAACTAAGCCGAAACGTAATAAAAAAACGGGAGTGTCGCTGCCACTTTCCAGCGATGTGAATTTCAGATAACCGGACAAAGCTCAACCGCTTCAGACGTTGTCTTCGGCGACCCACTAATATTTAAAACTTTCAGAGCGAATTAACATGTTGTCTTTTAAATGGTTCTTGATTTGTCCTTTAGGGCCCAAGGGAAAAGGTATCACATTCTCAATAAACTTCCGACTGTTTCTCAGTAAATAACTATTACGTAGGAAGGCCGTTCTCTTTAATGTAGACTACACATCCAGTGCATCCAACGAGATTTACTAAACTGCAACGCTCACGCCGAAGTCACACACGCGAGCGTTACGGTCGCAGGTTCGAATCCTGCCTCGGGCATGGATGTGTGTGATGTCCTTAGGTTAGTTAGGTTTAAGTAGTTCTCAGATGTTAATCCCATAGTGCTCAGGGCCATTTGAAGTCACAGAATAAATTCTAACCAAATATAGCAAAGTCACTATCCCTCAGTGCTTGCACATACCTATACAACCAAAATATCGCAATCCAACGCTACTGTCCTTTACTGCATGCTTTAATCCTCAACCACAAAATAACTAAACGACCTCGTGTGAACACGTCTCTTCACATACTCCATCCAACGGAAAATCTCAAGAAAATATTGAACCAAGGTTCGCCTACCATCGCGTGGCTATTAAGCAGCAGAATGCG
Source organism: Schistocerca serialis cubense (assembly GCF_023864345.2). Lineage (NCBI taxonomy): Eukaryota > Metazoa > Arthropoda > Insecta > Orthoptera > Acrididae > Schistocerca > Schistocerca serialis. Next base: position 252,524,481 of record NC_064647.1, on the reverse strand, counting down.
CCGTTAATCACAACTAGGAGAAAACAATATCATAGTTCAATAAATCGGGGCTTTTCCTATTTCTGGTGCGTGTACACTCCTTTCTGAACAAACGAATGAACTCGGCCAGCGCTGTGGACTGAAACTGCCAGTGCCCTCCGGCCAGCGTGTCCTCTACTCACCTCGTGGTCTGTACACACACAGAGGCGGCTGTCGGCTGTCGTTTTATGCAATCCGCAATGTTGTTGCTGGTCTTCATAAACGGTGAGTGAGATTTTCATATTTTCTCTCTCGCTAAGCACAAAATATTAGTCCTACAAAAACTGTAGGAAATTTAATGCATTTAAATTTTGTAATGGCACACGTTTTCGAATTATGTAATAAAAACATGCAACAGTGACCTTAAAACGCGCCCTGACTCATCCCTCACTGGCCAGGATTGCGAGTGCTTTGTTCGTGGAATTCCTCCTACCACTGGTCGAATATCTACGACTACACGAATTATGTCCCACATACAAATTTGTTTGGTCTCTTCAGTGACTGGCATTATACGCCAACGGCTCGGTCGAGCGTTTACAAATTGTAAAACTGACATTTGCGCTACTTTCACCCAATAGTTTTGTGAATTTTGACAGTATAAAATAAACAATTACATTGTTGTCTTCGTGACGCCTTCTCACTACGAAACTACTGTGATTGTAAAGGTTAACGTGTAACGCTTACAAAAGTCGTTTCCCGTTCATTATCCTCACAGATACGTTTAAATTATTAATGTTAACGAAGTAACTGACTCTGCTGGTGGCGTAATAATACGATCAGTATAGACCAAGACAGGGCGAATATCAGGAATAGTTCGTGTAGTTGAAAATTTATGTAAAGTGGTGGGAGGGACTGACTGGTGACGGATGAGTGAGGGGTGGAAGTGTGCTGGAATGCCACTTTTGTACGTTTTTCTTGAATAACTCGAAAACCGTGGTCTCCAGCGAAAACATATCCCACAACAAATCTTAAATACATTGCGTCTCGTACAAAAGGGTCCTGCTCATTTTTCTGTAGGTCTAATAGTTTGCGCTTAACGAGCAAGAGCATATGAAAATCTCACACGTCGTCTGTGAAGGCCAGGCATAACATTGCGGGTCGCACAAAACGACAGCTGAATCACCCCGTAAAAGTAAGATATACTCTGAAGTATTTACGAAGGTATGCTCTTTTTCAAATTTGTTTATAATAATATTACACATTTTTGCGAAATCTTACGTGAGTGAATTTCAGTGGCCTACGTACTTTCATCATACTGTAAATTTCACTTAAAGAGATTTTGTGCCTACAAAGAATGTAATTTGTTTTTATTTGTTTTATATCATTTATAACTGTAGCCAAATTTAATTCACATAATGGCAAATTAAACCTTATTAGTCTTCAAATTAAGAACCATTAATGTATTTCAAAAACACATTCAATTTCTGTAAAAACAATTTGTTGTGATAAAAAATATGGATGTAAATGAACGGTGTGTCTTGGTATATTTCGGAATTTTACATTTTATTTTGCGACTATATCAAAAACTTTTTTCGAGACTTTTATTCTCAGACTTTTGAACATATAAAAACAACTGCTTATTTAGACTCCTACTGTTTGTAAAGCTGGATATTATGGTAATATTCAGTTTGAACAAACAGTTTTAGAACATTCCCGAAAAACGTGATTTGTCATACAGAAACGACTTACCATTAGTCTGTTGTTAGGCTGCAGTCAGGCTACCCTCAGTCGTCACTCAGGCTGCGATCTGTAAGAACTTGTACTGCGCATATAAACCTCCTTTTGTTTTTAAAAAGTGCTGCGCAAATAGCTCTCTTGCATGTGAAAACATGTATGAAGGGCTATATATTCGTCAATAATGAAAAATGTGGAATTAAAGGAGAAAAAGAAGTGAAATAGTGTTTTAAGCAAGAATAAAAACCGACGGACCATATGGTCTCCTAGTAAAATGCCGAGCACAGCATGTCCACCCTTCCTGTACTGCCCCTGGACCTGCGGCAAGCTCCGCCGGCCTGCCCCTGGCTGGCAGACAGACCCGCAGCGCGCGGCGCCTGCCGGCCGCCTGTGCCGCGTGCCTCGCACCCGCCCCCTCCGCCCGCCTGCCGGGCGCTACTGCGCCTGCGCAGCGCTGCACGCGTCGCGTATAAAAGGGTGCGGCGGCCGGTTAACGGCGCCAGTCGCTGTCGGTGTGACGGCACGTGCTGGGCGGACAGGTCGCGCTCCTTCTGCGCGCGCGTGCCGCCAGCTGCGCTACGCGAGGGCCCACCGCGCGTGTGTCGACGTCGGTTTTCTCTAGTTCGTTACTCCGCGTAGCGTTCGGTGCCCTTTTGCGTCTTTTCTTAAGATGTCCGTTTCGGGAAGAAATGTGTTATAGTGATGTATCAGTGGTTGTTATTGCATCTGGCTGGCACCTCCGTAAACACGTGTCTTCCGTCTCGGGCATAGTGAGTATGAATGTGACCTTCAGAGTACATGTGAGGAAAAATGTTCCTCGTGTACTATCTTTGAATGTCTTCATATTTCACACGGGGAAAATAAACTTTGTAACCACTCAAATTTAGATACGTCAGCTTAGCTTTTTGCAACACATCTTTCCCCCGAATAATTCCGTATAGCGACGAAAACATCATATTAATTAGTACGTAGCTAGTCTTTGGCAAATATTTCCTCGTCGAATAAAAGAAGCGAAAGAAATATTACTGACACGCAGCAAGTATAAATTTAAATTTAAAAGCCTACTCGAAGAAAATATTACTAAAGATCGCTTCTCGAATATTAAGATTTTGACGATAGCAAAACGACAAAAATGTTTCTGATGTGCCAAATTGAGTGCTTCCATATTTCACATTAGGATGATGATCATTACCTAAACAGAATTTCTATCGTTTCGAACACATGTTTCGCTGAAATAAATCTGTTTTGCAGACCGTAATAAACCATTTTTTTCAATAAACTATCTGTTCAGTTATCAAATACACCGTGCGTATAAAATTCGACGTTTAAGTCCACTGGAGGGAAAATATTACTAATGTACGAAACTCAAATGCTTCCTTATTGACAACAGAGAGATAATCTCATTAACTTCTCAGAGGATTACATACATTTACGTTCTTTCAAGTACATAGTATCTGTACTGAACACTTATTACAGATGGAAGAAAATCATCATCCTTCATAGAGAAGTGGTTTATAATCGCCAGTATTTCATTCATAATTTAGTAAAAGCGAAAAGACAGTCGTTACTTAGATATCGTGCAAAGTGAGTTTAAATTCGATATGCAGCTTACATCTGAAAAAGCTCATTATCACTTACAATATTTTATAAGCTTTATAATCTCCCTTAACCAGATAACCTCATCAACCGATCAGAAATTCGATATTCACTAGCAGATCTCATATTAAGCGCAGAGACTGCTACGTTAAATACAACTCATACTAAAGACGCAGTAAACAGACTAAGAAGTAAGTAAATGCTGCCATGAGTAATAACCAGCGTAAGGACATGTGTGACGTACGCGTCCACCCAGTCCATGTGCTGATATGTTTCTTCACGTGGCTCCAACAATGTCCTGCAGGGTCGCTGGGTGCATGTGTGATTTACAAAGAGTTTCAAACCAGGATCAAAGTTACGTCATTTCTGACAAGCATTCAAAGGTTTTTACCCTAAACATATATTCTACCATCTACTGTATACCTAATTAACCGGAAATAAACACAATAAAAGTCCAAATCAAATATAATGCACCCACTTACTGATTAACCTTTTCATACAGTGTGCAAATAGTTTGGTGGCACTTTTCGTGAACACAGATTCGGCATTCTGGTGAGAGAATAAAGACAAAGAAGACGGTAATTAAAAGATAATGCTGCAGAGTATCGAAACGAACGTTTTCGCCAAATTTTCGCGATTTCCTTAAGTTTCATAACCATCTGATGTGCAATATATCCTATAAAAATGTGAGAGCCTGTTTTCTTGTAATATGCAACTCTAAATTAAACAGCAAAGCGGTATTCTTCTGTGCTACCTGTAAAATACATATGAATTAAAATAAGATTCAGTGAAAACCTTTTTAACTGCGCACAAACACAACTACCAGAACTTTAGACTTGCTTAGAACGTGGACATAAGATTCATTAAAACTCCCTATTTTTGTCCTATTTTTCTATTAGACTAATGAAAATGAATTCCTTTTTGTCATAAGTAAAAAAGGTTAGCATTTGTATCAGAAAAATTTACTTACATGGAATCTTTGGGCTTTAGGTACACAGTTTAGTAGATCGTTCATCACACACACACACACACACACACACACACACACACTACTTGCTTTGTCGGAAAATTAGGATCTTACATGGTATTGTTTCCCTCTGAGTCGTATGTTACTCTTATTGAATAAAAAATAATAATGTACATATGCATTTAGTCATTTATTTATTTGGGGTGACAGTTGATACCATAATAACGAACTGAAAAGTCGAAAGCCAGCCGGAGTGGCCGAGCGGTTCTAGTCGCTACACTCCGGAGCCAAGCGAGCCCTACGGTTGCAGGTTCGAATCCTGCCTCGGGCATGGATATTTGTGATGTCCTTAGGTTAGTTAGGTTTAAGTAGTTCTAAGTTCTAGGGGACTGATGACCTCAGCAGTTAAGTCCCATAGTGTTCAGAGCCATTTGAACCATTTTTTGGAAAGTCGAAAATCCTATGATTCTTGAAAAAGCTCTGAAAATTTAGCAACTTACTGACAGATTTAACAAGACGTCGCCAACTGTAAAATAAAGATAACCGAATATGTTTATTATTGCCAGAGCTATATTCGTGTTTAAATACGAATAGGCTAATTAGAAAATGTAACAGTTACGTAGGGGATCCAGAAGTTTGCTCTGGATCGGAAAGTGTGAGCAAACATGCGCAAGTATTGGGCGCACTTGGCTGGACGGTAACATGTGACCAGCTGCGTGGTGCGCGTAGAGGCGCCAAATGAGACGGGTGTGCCTCTTGTATCGCACTCTTGTCTTTGAAAAGAAAAAGTGCTGTGGTGCTCCACATTGGCACACAAACTGTCTCGTGGTTGCTGTATATTTTCTGTTATTTGCGATATTTTGTTGGAAACATTGCAGTAAAAGAAGAAGATAAAACTATAGTAGCGAAAACAGCAAACAAGTCTCGTAGCAGAAGGCGGCGCCTTCGTAAACGTTTTGTGTTTATTTGCAAACAGAGTAAATTAACTCAAAAGGGAAAAAAAGTCGAAAGGAAATGAGTATTTGTTGAGTTGTTATCAACTTTGTTACGCTTTGTGACAAATATACAGATTCATAGTCTGGCGTTTGTCGCTTGCAAACATAGTGCAGACACAAACCTATTGTTACCTGTTGTGAAGCCACGGTGCAACAACATCGCGATGTCGTTAAAGAGATCGTGACCCGCCAGTTGTCCGAATCTGTGTTTTATTTAATTTATAAGAAACAAGACAACATGATACCATTATCAATTTTGGCGTATCGTGAATCCAGAGATAATTATAATGAATCAATTATTTACCAAGCTGTTTGTAGACCAGCGAATATTATAATATTTTGTCGAATCTGAAGAGATGAAAAGCATTGTGGTATATGATAGTGAATAATTTTACGTATCGGTACAACATACCGATGTTCAAAATGTCCGAGTCGATAGCTGTACCCTCGTTCGGCGCTAATGTGTACGGCATGGTGTGGGACAAGCTTTGGTACGTGATTTTCTTCAATCAGTGAAAGGGGTTCGTTGGGAGCGCTATGTGCCACTAGTAATTACGATCGCTAAATCGTGTTGTTACGTATAAACTGGAGCGCCTTACATACATTTGACAATATTTCTCAGCTTGGGAAAATTTTTTGCTGTGCCTAATGGCGTAATATTTAGAAGGTGTGTATAACTGAGTGTGTGGTGTAAAATGCCACATCAATAATGAATATCTATCTCATCACGTATCTACCGCAAGGAACTTCGTCAATTTTGAGTGAAACTGAGCGACATTCCAACTTTGATTAATTAAAGGTTTGTTACTTGGCTGATTGTTCGGCTGGCCTCGTTGTCCTCTTCACAGTTATATGATGGTCTCGAGTTCTTCTTGTGCGAAGAAATCTGTAATTTTCCAGGTTTGTAATTGTTTGATGGATCAATAATTAGAAATAAAAAAGTTATGAATTGCTTCAATCGACCAATTGACAAAACTCCATCTAAACATGAAGTGTATCTAATCCTTACAATGACTAAATCCCAACTGATTTGTGCAACAAGGAAAATATAACCAGGTGGGAGGGAAAGCATGGAGGCAACATTTTTATGACAAAGAATTTATTTATATCGCTGGGAAAGATTTTGTAGAGATTAACTGATACACATGTAACAAAATTTAATGGTAAATAGACTTACATATTTTCGCTTTAAAGCTTCCAAAGTATCCTAACCGCATTAAATATAAGCAGAAATGCATGAAATATGGAATTTTGCTGCACATAATTATGTATGAGCTTATCTTACAAATGAAAATCTCGATATCCATAATTATGAGAGGGTTTATAATGTGTATTAGGGTAGATTTCATCGCAGTGGACAACGTAGACAGTTGCTGAATATGTGTGTATTACTATGTGAAATTATGACTCACATTTTTCTTATTTAGATATTGGGATCATGTTTCCCGAAACATGTTGTGTTTACGAAATCAGTGTATCATGATCTCCATGTTCTCTTCCAATCTTTGGTGAGTGCGTCGCGATTTGTGGGAGGGTTTGTTTCGCGGCGTTTATCGCTTTTTTATAATTTCTTAGAGCAACCGCAATTGTACATGCTCATGTCATTTTCATAAAATAAAGATAACTGCAACAGTTGTTGAGCTGATCACATTTTATTGTTATGACCGGTTTAGGAAATATAAAATTCAATTTTCTGTCATACGGTAAAGCGTAAAAGAACTAAGGCTGTCTTCCATTCTGTTTGTCTGAGGAAATATCCCACTTTATCCAGTGTTCCCTATCATGTAAAGTGAAACGTGGAACTTTCGTTTTTCAGGCTACACAGAATGGAAGTCAGCCAAAAGCTGGTCGTAAACAATAAATTATTGTTAGGTCAACAACTTGCGGATTTCTTCATTGTGTGAAAGATTTTTTATTTGTTTTTGGCGATTGGTGTGTGTATGAGGAGCTTGAATTCATCCCCTCTGTTGACGAAAAAAGGATAGTAGTTGTACTAGTGCAGTACGGCGGACGGCGAGACTAGATCTATTTAAGTGTAGGCACGTAAGGGTTTCACATTTGTGTGTGACTTTCGAGTGGAATCGAAAGAACGCACATATTTAATACCGTGAACATATCGGGTTTTGTACCTACAAAACAGGATTTGCTGAAAGTTTTACTCTTCTGCTTTGGTCTCGATAAACCTGCTGCGGAAATTCATCGTTTGCTAGTGGAAGCGTACAAAAACAGTCGTGCTGTGTCGAAAAGGATGAGCAGAGATTGATTTCGATGATTCAGAGACAACGATTCTACGGTGAGTGACAAAACGCGTCCCGCTCGCTGTGGTATCGTGAGCTGCTGCAAATGGATCAGACGGCGAATGTTGAACGCTACGAACCACAGTCACTGGATTCCAATCGTTCTAAGTCTAGGGGACAGATGACCTCAGATGTTAAGTCCCATAGTGCTTAGAGGAATTTGAACAATTTTTTGAAGAAAACCTCGAAGGAGTTAAATGGGATGTCTTATTCCGCTCGACATTTGTAGCAGACGCCATCCATTGCGAATGCGATTTGTTTCGGTCCGTGCAGCATGGCCTTCCTGAACAAAATTTGACATCTTTTAAAGATCTCGAAAGCTTGCTCGATGACTGGATCACCTCAGAAGATTACGATTTCTTTTATCGCAGAATCGATTTGTTATCCGAAAAGTGGGAAGAGGGTGTTGCTGCCGAAAGACACTACTTTCAGTACATTATATTAAACCATTATTTTAAAATAAGCAACAGAAAGCGAGAAATAATTCATGTACCCTGTACTTAGGAGCCCATACCATATTCCGTAAATAGTACACCTGACGACTGCAACAAAACTGTGTAGAGCAGCAGAAACAGAAACATCACGAGAACAGGGGACAGATGCACCCCCCCCCCCCCCTCACGTTAAATATACTTGCTGTACGTCGTGGACGAATAAAGGTACTCTAATTTGCTCTGGAGTGCTGCCGAGACGCCATCTTGTCGTTATCAAAAGACTCCCAGGAGGTGAGGGAAAGTCGCTCAGTACGGAGGACAATTGAGGCTGACGTAGCGTCACTTCCTGCTATTTCACTGCGAGCAGCCATTTCATCACGTGAAACACAAAATAAGATCTGCTACATTTCGGCATCGTGTCACGTAAAATAGAACCAATAGAAAGCTAGAACGTTCCCTACCTCACAAGCAGAAAGCTCGAGGCCTGCAGAAGGCGTGACACCATATTGTATTTGTCGCGCCGGGTACAAGTGGGTTTTGTGTTATACGTTGCAGCCACAAATACGTGCTGCTTCTAAGCGGGAGCAAATTGAATGTTTCAAGAACGATCCTTATTGGTGAGCTTTTTTGTAATATAACAACGGAAAACAACACATCGCCGGTTAAAGAATTTTCGCATTTAGTTATTATCGCGTTATAACTCGCGTATTTTGAAAGCCGTGTTATGGAAGCGGCACGTTGAAGATTCGTGAAAAACCTGTCGTTATTATTAGGATTTGTTATAATTAAATATAAATGAATAACGTGTCGGTGATTAAATCCTACAGAAGACTGTAAAATAAAATACAAAGTCGCTCGTTAGGAAGCTACAGCCTAACGTAGTGAGTAGATGCACCACATTTTGCGACAGACGTTTGGTTGCTAAAGAGTTCGATTCCCGCTCAATCAAATTTTGCGTTTGCTAAAATGTTATCTTACAAAATTAATAGGAATAATTTCTGTAATAAGTGATAGTAATTAAATATAAGTGCGTCCTCTGTTCGATTTGGTGAACTTTTATAAGCTGATGTCTTTCCTGACCGAACATATATCTTTCCTTTTTGTCATATTACATGTTGACGGATACCGAAATTTAAATTTATTTATGCCACAGGCAGAACACCACGACTGTCATATGGACAAGGGATGAACTGTGAGTTTTAATAGAGCGAACGTAAGAATTTTATGCGCGTCCATTTTCGGTAAACGAACTGTATGGTTTGCGAGGCAAATAAAGACAAGTGCCTCCGTAGAGCCGTGAGAGCGCAGACTCCCGCGTGCCGGCGGCGCTGTGACCACGCCAACGTGGCAGACGCTGTCGTGCGGGTAGGCTACGCTGCGGGGGCGCACAGGCGTAGGCATCCCGCAGTGCGCTGCAGTTCGTGTTGCGCTCATAGCGGAGGCGACGTCGCTGTACATTTGGTGCGTTCCGTGATCATCATCTTATAATCCGTTTCTGATGGCGTGGTATTGTTGTTGTTCACAGACTGTGGTAGACAAATTAAAGTCGTAGGCATCTTTCGAGCTGCTAACGCCAAACTATCGTTGTCACATTTTTGTAACTGCGTTGAGACGAGTAAGTTCCCAATCTATGCAGATCTCATAAAAATTCCAGTGAAGTCGCAGTGGTACAGGCGGGAACTCAAACTGTATGAAGTGATCACCGGTCCCTCCTTCCTGCCCCACAGCTGTGCGTCACGTTCGGGAAATCGTGGTCCCGACCACCGGAGCAATGGACATCTCTGATTCCGCAACAAAGAAAAAGTACGTGTTTGTATCTGAATGTTGGGAAGTGAGGGCTGTGTATGTTCGTGTCCTACATTTGTGACAGGCGTTCGGCACTGTGCGGCATCGTCCAATACTGAGCGAGAAACGGTTATACAGTGTACTGTCGCAACTGGCTCGAGGGCTTGTAGAACCAAGTATGTTACACTCGACGGTGTACATCAACGTGACTGCTCTGCAATTCACATTTAAGTGCCTGTCAGGGGGTTCTTTGATCCGCCTTCGGACGGCACCTGTGGCCGAACGGTTCTAGGCGCTTCAGTCCGGAACTGCGCTGCTGCTACGGTCGCAGGTTCGGATCGTGCCTCGGGCACGGATGTGTATAATGTCCTTAGGTTAGTTATGTTTAAGTAGTTCTACGTCTAGGGGACTGGTGACCTCAGATGTTAAGTCCCATAGTGTTTAGAGCCATTTGATCCACCTTCAGACTATTTGTCTACCGATATACTCTCGAAAAGCGCGTGGTAAAAACGAACACTTAAATACTTCTGTACGAGCTCTGATTTCTCTTGTTTCCTTACGATTATCATTTCTCCTTATCTAGATAGGCATCGACAAATTTTTTTGCATTCAGAGGCGAAAATTGATAATTGACGAGAAATGCCTATGTCTCGATGATTACCACCCCAACTCGCTTATCGTGAAAAGTGCTGAAAAGTGAAGCCTCTGCACTTTTAATGTGAAAACTCTTAACAATAAAACCACCATTATTATCATTTTATATCTTTCTTATTCATGTGTACATATTTCCACCCCTCTGTCGTTAGAGCGTGTAACATGCTGGTGTGTAACGTAACAGCGAGCTGTAATCGAGTTCGAAGAGTTCACCAACACACGGACCACCCTGACAATGCTAGACCACACACGACGGCTGCGACGCGTGGAGTTCATTGTCATCGATCGTTCTTCACACAGTCCCCACTTGGCCCTATCCAATTTTCGTGTTTCCAGAACGTAAAGAACACCTTTAGTGATAAAGAGATAAAGCGGTGCAAGCAGTTGTAAGGTTGTGGCTCCGTCACCAAAGTCACACGTTATACAGTCACGGTGTCTCTCGTTGGGAGAAATGTATCCGTCACCAGTGTGGTTATGTTGAGAAAACGGATATATAGGCATGATGCGTAAAGACAAATAATGTTAATAACGTTTATTTTATTTAAGAAGCTTGAAGAGTTTTCACCTACAAAATTCGGAGGCTTTATTCTTCAGCACGTCTTTCGTTTGCATTCACAGCATATCCTGCCCTTCTTTTCCTCCGTCAGTGGTACTTGGCAAGGATCACATACAGCAGACAATGCTCTACCGGAGGACGGAGGAGGTCTCTAGCTGACCTGTTACATCATTTTAGTGTTCTGCCAGTAAAACATAGTCTTTCGTTTGCTACATTACCTGTGTGATCGTTTCAATTTAAATTGTTTTTAATTGTAATTCCTAGGTATTTAGTTGAATTGATAGCCTTTAAATTCACATGATTTCTCGAGTAACCGAAATTTAACGGATTTATTTCAGTCCTCATGTGGATATACTCACACTTATTCATATTCAGAGACAACTGCCACTTTTCGCACCATGCAGATATCGTTTCTGAGTCATTTGCAACCGATTTTGATCTCGTGATGACATTACTAGATGATAAATGACAACATTATCTCAAAAGAATCTAAGAGCGCTGCTCAGATTGTCCCTTTAGTCGTTTATACAGACCAGGAACTGGCCTTTATACCGAAGTTACATGGCATGTTAGTTCTTGGAGTTGGCAGTGCTCCTGGTACAGCATGGCTGGATGACTTTTCCGTCGCTACCTTTTGGAGGCCTTACCGAGCGGACATCACAGCAGCTGACGAACGGATTAAGGGAAGCTCTGATATTTTATTTATTTATTTACACGTAAAGTTCCGTAGGACCAAATTGAGGAAAAAATCTCCAAGGTCATGGAACGTGCCTGTGCATGAAATTGCAACATAAAAGTAATAACAGGTAAAAATAAAATGTTTATCGACCCGAAAAATTTCATTCCATAAGTTTAAGTAAACGCGATCAACAATACAACAAGAATCAGCTTAATTTTCAAGGAATTCATCGACAGAATGCAAGGAAAGACCTATGAGGAAACTCTTCAGTTTCGAATTGAAAGCGCGTGGATTACTGCTACGATTTTTGAATTCGAGTGGCAGCTTATTGAAAATGGATGCAGCAGTATACTGCACACCTTTCAACACGAGAGTTAGGGAAATTCGTTCCAAATGCAGGTTTGATTTCTGCCGGGTATTAACTGAGTGAAAGTTGCTTTTTCTTGGGAATAAGCTAATATTGTTAACAAGAAATGAAAGTAAAGAATCTATCTATTGAGAGGCCAATGTCAATAACCAGACTCGTGAACAGGGGTCGACAAGAGGTTCCTGAATTTATACCAGTTACTGCCCGAATCGCCCGTTTCTGAGTCAGAAATATCCTTTTAGAGTGGGAAGAGTCACCCCAAAATATAATACCGTACGACTTAAGTGAATAAAAATAAGCAAAACAGACTAATTTTCCTGCCGAACGATCACTCACTTCAGATACCTTTCGAATAGTAAAAATTGCAGCATTAATTCTTCGAAAAAGATCATGAACATGGGCTTTCCACGACAGTTTACTATCTATCTGAACACCTAGAAATTTGAACTGTTCAAATTCACTAATCATATGCCCATTCTGTGAAATCAAAACGTCTGGTTCTGTTGAATTGTTTGTTAGAAACTGTAAAAACTGAGTCTTACTGTGATTTAACGTTAGTTTATTTTCTACAAGACATGAACTGAGGTCATGTACTGCTCTACTTGAAACCGAGTCAATCTTGCACACAACATGCTTTACTACCAAGCTAGTGTCATCAGCAAACAGAAATGTTTTAGAGTTACCCATAATACTAGAGGGCGTACCATTTATATAAATAAGGAACAGGAGTGGTCCATCACTGATCCCTGGGGCACCACGCACTTGACTGTACATCATTCAGACCACACATCACAGCCATTCTCAACACTGTGAATAATGACCTTTTGTTGTCTGTTGCTAAAGTAAGAGGTGAACCAGTTGTGAGCTACTCACCATATTCCGTAATGGTCCAACTTCTGGAGCAGTATTCTGTGATCAATACATTCAAACGCCTCAGTTAAATAAAAAAAATATGCCTAGCGTTCGAAACCTTTTGTTTAACCTATCCAGTACCTCACAGAGAAAAGAGAATATAGCATTTTCAGTTGTTAAACCAGTTCTAAAGCCGAACTGTACATTTGATAGCAAATTGTACGAAATAAAATGAACAATTCTCCTTACATACACAGCCTTTTCAATAGCTTTAGCAAACACTGATGGCGTAGAAATAGGTCCAAAATTGTCTACACTATCCCTTTCTCCCTTTTTATAAAGCGGCTTTACTAATGAGTACTTTAAGTGTTCAGGAAACTGACCATTTCTAAAGGAAAAATTACAAATGTGGCTAAATACATGTGCAACTCAGTACGTTAATAATCTTCCAGGAATTCCATCATATCCATGAGAGACAGTCTTCAGTGGTTTCATTATTGACTCAGTCTCCCCCTTATCTGTATCACAGAAGAGTATTTCAGACATTAATATCGGAAAGGCATTTGCCAAGTAAGTTATATGATTCCCTGTAGAAACAAAAACTTTTATTTAATTCACCACCAATGTTCAGGAAATTATTGTTAAATAGTGTACATACACCTGATTTAACAGTAACAGAAATATTTTTATTAAGAACTGACTTTATATTGTCGACCTTGTGCTGCTGACAAGACACTTCCTTCACAACTACCATATGGCTTTAATTTTATCCTGTGAATTAGCTATTCTATTTGCATATCACATACTCTTTGCCTTCCTAGTAATATTTTTAAGCACCTTACAATACTGTTTGTAATGGGCTACTGTAGCTTGATTGTGACTACTTCTGACATTTTCATGTAATTCCCACTTTGTTCTACATGATATCCTTCTTATCCCACTAGTCAGCCACCCGGGCTGCCTATTACTGCTAGTACTCCATTTGGAATGTTCTAATGGGAAGCAATTCTCAAAGAGCATGAGAAATGTGTTAAGGAAAGCATTATATTTATCATCTATGTTATCGGCACTATAAACATTCTGCCACTCTTGTTCCTTGATAGGGTTTAAAAAACTCTCTATTGCTGTTGGATTAACTTTCCTGCATAGTTTGAAATTATATGTGACATTTGTTTGAGTACAAAAGCCTGTTAGTGTTAAAATCGGTGTCTGAAAGGCCATTCACCGTTTTACTAACAGAATGCCCATCTAGTAATGAGGAATGAATAAAAATATTGTCTATGGCTGTGCTACTGTTTCCTCACACCGAAGTTGAAAAAAAAACCGTCTGCATCAGATCACATGCATTTAGGAGATCTACCAACATCTTTTTCTTGCACCATCATATACAAAATTTATATTGAAGTCACCACATATACCTAATTTCTGATACTTCCTATAAAGTGAACCAAGAACCCTTTCTAGCTTGAGCAGAAATGCTCTGAAGTCAGAGTTAGGGGACCTATAAACAACAAAAATTAGAAGTCTAGTTTCACTAAATTCAACTGTCCCTGCACAACATCAAAATATCTGTTCAGTGCAACGGCGTGGTAGGTCTATGGACTCATATGGGATACTGTTTTTTAGATACATGGCCACTCCCCACCATACAAGGAACTCCTCGAAAAACAGCCAGCTAATCTGTATCTTGGTAAAGGAAGCCTCTGAATTGTCAAGTTTTTTAAGTGCTGCTCCGATATACCAATAATTTCAGAGTCAATATCTATAAGCAGTTCACTAAGTTTATCTCTATTACCTCTTACATTTTGATGAAATATGCTAATTCCTTCTCTACTTGGAAACATTACTTCCTCTTACTTTGAGGTACTTCATTTAAGCAGGTGTACCTATCAGCTGACTTCAATCTAAAAAAGATGCAGCTCTAACATCAACTACTACAGGAATTTTTCCACGAGCGATCCCACCACCACTCAGTACACAGTCACCTCTAAGCTTTGCCAGACTTCTCTTCCCATACCTCTTGAGGTGCAGACCGTGACTAGTGAAGCCCAGTCTACTGATAGCAACGTAGCGTGCCGTTGCAGCGTTGCTGAGGCGACCGGGGCACGTGAATGGAAAGCTTTGGATGAAAGGCGACGTAGTTGTCGCGAAAGATGTCGGATAATTTTCGAGAACCTGTATTCGACAAACACTGTGGGCCCGATCTGTCACCAGATCGTGCACCCCGGTTACGGATCTCGAGAGACATTGACTTTTGCTTTTGCTTCGTTCACGAGCCATTTGACGATGAGGAAGCAGAGACGCACATATGACTATCCGCAGATTATTGTGATTTTGGTGCCCGTACACCCGAACACCACCGCGTGTGGAATGACGACAGGCCGTCACATCTGGCGGGCGTCGAGCACACTCACGCGGACCTTTGCGGGTTTGTACGTTTAAACGATTTTCGTCAAACAGTGAAGCTCTTCCTGGATGTGGATAGTCAGTAACATGAAAAAGATTTTCCTTAAAACGAGAAAACCATTTTATTACTGTGCTCAGTCTAATGTCATTATCCAACCCCAAACACAGCGGGCTGCCTCTACTACTGTCACTCCTCTACTGAACTCAAACATTAGAGTATGTTGGAAATGTTTCGATTTCTCGACTTGGCTCTCCATTGTGACTATAGTTAGTGTAAAAAAGTAATGAAATAAAACGTCATGCCCGTTGCTGTAGTTTTACTGCACGAACAGCGAAATTAATTGTTTCGTACTGGTTTGAAATTATTTATTATGTTTGTCGCAGGTCAAATAGTGCTGTCATTCTTGAATACTGGCTGAGTACAGTGTGGGTAATCTGCGCGCCCTGGTCTACGCTCCTCCAGGACATACACACAGTTTGTAATTGTCTAACACTCTGCGTGGTGTCTGTTTGTTCTAAGTCGTGTCTCCTTACCACTTTCACGCCACGACGCTCTGAGTGTGTTTTTAGGGAATTGACTAGTTTCAACCTGGGACCTTTTGCTGGTAAGGAGACCCCAGACCACACAAGACATGTAGAATTCAGAAGAGTTCAGTGAGACTAGCGATGATATAACCAAATACTTAATGATTTCAGCGTCAGCTCCACTGCACTCCCTGTAAAAGAATCTTAATACTAACTAAATTTAGTGGAAGGGGTTCAAGGCCTTCCTATTTTTAATTAGCTGGTAAAATAATGTCGAAAAAGCAGTTAAGTTTACCATTGGAATTTTTATTCTACTCACAAAACATTACTTATAAATGTTCAACAGAAATGTGAACGAATATTCCCTGAATGGGTTTCCAAGTTCTATAATGGATCGAAGGATGACCTATGCCATATCACATCTATAATCTAGTTTTAAATTGTTTCATAAAAGAGAAAACTATCAAAAATGGTCTACAGTGACCCTCAATTATCTTTAATTACTTATTTAACTTGTCGTAGATTACTGTGGCTGATGTGGCTTCTCAATAATTATATAACAGAAAAATCATCGCGTTTCAGATTTTAACTTCAAGTAGCAAATGTGAATACCATGAGCTTTAATTGACGATCGACACTAGTATTACGTAAAAAGGGGGTGTAACAGATGAGACTTCTGCAGTTGTGAGTGAAGCCTTATGCGCTCTTATGCGACATCGCGGGCGTTCATTACCTCGTCGGTGGTTCGTCAGCGTCAGAGGGCGGCGGGCGGCGCAGCTCACACACCTCGCCGTCTCGGAAGCAACTCTCTCTAACCTCTCCTTACTACAATTTACTGAAGTGGGTTTCAGAAAAAGGTATCTGGCTGTATTTTCAACTGGCCAATCCGGGTCTCAATGTTAACCTTAAGCTCCGCCTACAAAAATTCTGTCTGTCCAATGACAAACGTTATACTTTTCGTGGTGGGGCAACGTTTTCAATGTTTGCTACGTAACAGAGAGGCTTATAGTCTCACGCTAAAACTTGCAGCTGGTGTGGCCCTTTTAGTGTTATCGTAAGATCTATACTGCTCTGGAGGGCTCTATAACATGGGCTAGGGGGTGGTCTTGGCGGTCGGCGGGAGATGTGGGTGTCCCTTATGGCAAGGCCTTCCAGCTTAACACGGTTCTGCTCTCAACTTCTGTTCTCTTTTCTCCCCTCGGAACTGCGTCTGTTTCACGATGGGAAGGGATGACATGCATTTAGGCGTTCTTGTGTTAGTCTGTGGTATTCCGTTTGCTCACTCGTTGATCGTATTACTTTGGTTAATTTAATGCCAGGATTTATTCTGAGCTATGTGACATACTGCCGGATTTGCTATCATGTCAGGGTTTTCATGGAAGGTGTTGAATTTGCCTGACACCTTACAACTGTAGTACCTGTATGAGAAAGCGTGGCGTCTGTTCTTTCGGACGTGACAGAAAGAACAGACGCCAATCATTCATGTATAATTTCTTTTTCTTCCTCCGCCCCCCCCCCCCTCACCCTATATCTTCAATTTACATAATATGTAACACTTGCCTTATTGTGTTAAACCTTTAACATAATATTATACCTTTTAGATTCTGACAGCATTTTAAATTCTCAAATTTGATCAATAATTACGCATAGGATGGAAAACCAATTTTTTGTTTCCCCTGGAAACCGTTGTGTAGGCATCGACTAATCTTGCAGAGAGTTAGTTAGTCGGTTATTTACAGGTTCCATAGATCACTTGGACGATTCTTTTATGGAAATCATGTGGAACGAATCATGTTACAGCATATTTGTACATGATTAGTGTCGACATAATGAATACATTATTATTTTAGTCCTAGACATGTAACTACACTTAAAAACAAGTACACGAGACCCTGCTGTACCCGCACCGTGCAGAGCAGTATTCGCAGCTGGTCTCCCTGCACACGCACTCTCCTACAAATGGTTCATTCAACAATGTGTCAACATTCGCCTTAGGGCAGCTGTGGTGTTCACGGACGACGTTTTGTTTCAGCGTGATCAGATTGTGAATTTTCACAATTAGCACATATGGGCTGTCAAAAATTTTCACATAATTGTGCAATCAGGTCATCGAAAAAGACTTCCTGTCAACGTTTCGGCCGGCCTTCTCGGTAAATGATATTAGCGCCTCGTGTCATTCCACCAGGCTCAACACAGAAACCTACTGCGCTAACTTAGAGAATACTTTGCCTGTTGTGCTGGAACGAGTGCGTTTACGGGTGAGAAAAGTGTACATCTTGAACGATGGAACTCCTCCTCATCTCAGTGTTAATGTTCGCATGCTTCTAAATAACCGATTCTGAGACGGACGGATGCGTAATGGTAGACCAATCTCTTGGCCTCCATGCTCTCTGAATCTAAACGGACTCAGCACATCAGGAGTTCAAATTGACGGCGAGTTGATAACTGTATCCTTGCTAAAAGAGAACATTTTCAACATTTAATATAGGAAAGTTTTTCATACTGTGCTGATACGTCCTTTTCCTGTGCGTTTTCGAAGATTAATGTGTTGGGAAATTGTAGAAGCTGGGCACTGACACAAAAACAAAGCGTTTCCAGACCTGTGCCTGTGCGACACATTTTCTTACTCTACGTTTGATGAATGTTTCGTGACCACATCTTTTAGTTACACGCTATCATTTAGGCTCTCTGAACTGTCTCAACTACTCTGAGGAGAAAGATTAACGTGTTGCGGCAGCCCGTACTTGTTTTGGTGTTTGCACGCGGTTCGTCAGTAAAGTAAACACAGCTCTGTAGGGATGCTGGCCCATTACACACCACACACTACGCTCGCTCGCGCATTACGTAATGAGGACTGGTAATGAAGAACGGCGCAGCGCAGCGCAAGAATAATGACGTTAATTACGCGCAGCAATTCAGCAAACACCGCCACCGCTGCCTGAAAGTAGCTCGAGTATACGCACAGTGAGGCTTGCCTGTGATTTCTTCCTTCCTCTTTCTCTCTCTCTGTGTTTGTTTTGTGTGTGTGTTGTGGCTGTACCTGTGCGCTCTGGAGAGCGAAACTGTAATCACGAGGCAGCAGCCTCTGTTTGCTATTCATTACCCTTTCTTACAAGTGTGAGGAGGAATACAGAAGGAAACGTCTGGTACAGGAAACATCAACTTTTTTTTGAGTCGCCTTAGGCTGTAAGAGTGATTACAAAGCACACGACATGACTGAACTTCCCTACATTAGCAGAAAGCAGACGTTGTTCTGGCTAATTGGCGTCCAGTGTGTCCAGAAAAGCTGGACTCGGGGAAGGCTGCAGTGTTCTCACTGCCAGTGCCGCACAGAGTAGCGGTCATGACGGTAGCAGAGTGCCATACCGGGCTACAGTGGTGGCGGTAGCAGAGAGCTATGCCGGGCTACGGTCGCGACGGTAGCAGAACGACATGCCGGGCTACAGCCTTGGCGGTAGCCGAGCGCTAGGCCAGGCTGCGGTCGCGACGGTAGCAGAACGAAATGCCGGGCAACAGTCGTGGCGGTAGCAGAGCGCTAGGCCGGGCTGCAGTCGCGACGGTAGCAGAACGACATGCCGGCCTACAGTCGTGGCGGTAGTAGAGCGCTATACTGGGCTGCGGTCGCGACGGTAGCAGAGCGCCGTGCCGTGCTACAGTCGTGATGGTAGCAGAGCACTGTGTCAGGCAGCGGTCGTGATGATAGCAGAACGACATGCCGGGCTACAGTTGTGACAGTAGCAGAGCGCTGTGCCAGGCTGCGGTCATGATGGTAGTAGAGCGCCGTGCCGAGCTACAGTTGTGACAGTAGCAGAGTGTTGTGTCAGGCTGCAGTCGTGACGGTAGCAGAGCACCGTGCCAGGCTACAGTCGTGATGGTAGCAGAGCGCTGTGACAGGCTGCGGTCGTGATGGTAGCAGATGCCGTGCCGGGCTACAGTTGTGACAGTAGAAGAGCGCTGTGTCAGGCTGCGGTCGTGACAGTAGCAGAGCGCCGTGCTGAGCTACAGTGATGGTACCAGAGTGCTGTGTCAGGCTGCAGTCATGACGGTAGCAGAGCGCCGTGCTGGGCTACAGTCGCGATGGTAGCAGAGCACTGTGTCAGGCTGCGGTCGTGATGGTAGCAGACACCAAGCCGGGCTACAGTTGTGACAGTAGGAGAGCACTGTGTCAGGCTGCGGTCGTGACGGTAGCAGAGCGCCATGCTGGGCTACAGTCGCGATGGTAGCAGAGCACTGTGCCAGTCTGCGGTCATGACGGTAGCAGAACGACATGCTGGGCTACAGTTGTGACAGTAGCAGAGCGCTGTGCCAGGCTGCAGTCGTGTTGGTAGTAGAGCGCCATGCCGGGCTGCAGTTGTGACAGTAGCAGAGCGCAATGCTGGGCTGCGGTCGCGACGGTAGCAGAACGACATGCCGGGCTACAGTCTTGACAGTAGCAGAGCGCTGTGCCAGGCTGCGGTCGTGACGGTAGTAGAGCGCCGTGCCGGGCTACAGTTGTGACAGTAGCAGAACGGTGTGTCAGGCTGCGGTCGTCACAGTAGCAGAGCACAATGCTGGGCTACAGTTGTGACGGTAGCAGAGCGCTATGCTGGGCTACGGTCGTGATGGTAGCAGAACTACATGCTGGGCTACAGTCGTGACGGTAGCAGAGCGCTGTGCCAGGATGCGGTCGTGACGGTAGCAGAGCGCCGTGCCAGACTACAGTTGTGACAGTAGCAGAGCGCTATACTGGGCTGTGGTCGCGACAATTGCAGAACGACATGCCGGGCTACAGTCGTCATGGTAGCATAGCACTATGCTGGGCTGCTGTCGTGACGATAGCAGAGCGCCGTGCCGGGCTACAGTTGTGATGGTAGCAGAACGCTGTGTCAGGTTGCGGTCGCGACAGTAGCAGAACGACATGCCAGGCTATAGTCGTGACGGAAGCAGAGTGCTGTGACAGGCTGCGGTCGTGACGGTAGCAGTTCGCCGTGCCGCGGTACAGTTGTGACTGTAGCAGAGCGCTATGCTGGGCTGCAGTCATGACGGTAGCAGAACGACATGCCAGGCAACAGTCATGACAGTAGCAGAGCGCAGTGCCAGGCTGCGGTCTTGGTGGTAGCAGAGCGCCGTGCCGGGCTACAGTTGTGACGGTACCAGAACGCTGTGTCAGGTTGCGGTCGCGACGGTAGCAGAGTGCCGTGCGGGGCTACAGTTGTGACGGTAGCAGAGCGCTATGCTGGGCTGTGGCCGCGACAGTAGCAGAACAACATGCCGGGGTACAGTCGTGATGGTAGCAGAGTGCTGTGTCAGGTTGCGATCGTGACAGTAGCAGAGCGCCGTGGTTGGCTACAGTTGTGACGGTACCAGAGTGCTGTGTCAGGCTGAGGTTGAGATGGTAGCTGAACGCCTTGCCGGGCTACAGTCGTGACGGTACCAGAGTGGTGTGTCAGGCTGCAGTCCTGACAGTAGCAGAGCGCCGTGCCGGGCAACAGTTGTGACGGTACCAGAGTGGTGTGTCAGGCTGCGGTCGTGATGGTAGCTGAGCGCCATACTGGGCTACAGTCATGATGGTAGCAGAGCACTGTCAGGCTGCGTTCGTGAAGGTAGCAGAGCGCCGTGCCGGGTTAGAGTTGTGACTGTAGCAGAGTGCTGTGTCAGGCTGCAGTCGTGACAGTAGCAGAGCGCCGTGCTGGGATACAGTTGTGACGGTACCAGAGTGCCGTGTCAGGCTGCAGTCGAGATGGTAGCAGAGCACTGGGTAAGGCTGCGGTCGTGATGTAGCAGAGAGCCGTGCCGGGCTACAGTTTTGATTGTAGTAGAGCGCAATGTGGGGCTGCGGTCGCGACGGTAGCAGAACGACATGCCGGGCTACAGTCGTGACAGTAGCAAAGCGCTGTGCCGGGCTACTGTTGTGACGGTAGCAGAGCCCTATGCTGGGCTGTGGTCGCGACAGTAGTAGAACGACATGCCGGGCTACAGTCGTGACGGTAGCAGAGCGCTGTGCCAAGCTGCGGTCGTGACAGTAGCAGAGCGCCGTGCATGGCTACTGTTGTGACGGTACCAGAGTGCTGTGTCAGGCTGCAGTCGTGATGGCATCAGAGCGCCATGCCGGGCTACAGTCGTGACGGTGGCAGAGCACTGTGTCAGGCTGCATTCGTGACGGTAGCAGTTTGCCGTGCTGCGCTGTAGTTTTGACAGTAGCAGAGCGCTATGCTGGGTTGCGGTCGTGACGGTAGCAGAACGACATGCCGGGCTACAGTTGTGACAGTAGCAGAGTGCTGTGTCAGGTTGCGGTAGTGATGGTAGCAGAGCGTCGTGCTGGGCCACAGTTTTGACAGTAGCAGTGTGCTGTGACAGGCTGCGGTCGTGATGGTAGCATAGCGCCGTGCCGGGCTGCAGTTGTGACAGTAGCAGAGCGCTGCGTCAGGCTGCTGTCGTGACAGTAGCAGAGCGCCGTGCTGGGCTCCAGTTGTGATGGTACCAGAGTGCTATGTCAGGCTGCAGTCATGACGGTAGTAGAGCGCTGTGCCGGGCTACAGTTGTGACAGTAGCAGAGTGCTTTGTCAGGCTGCAGTCGTGAGGGTAGCAGAGCGCTGTGCCGTGCTTCAGTCGTGATGGTGGCAGAGTGCTGTGTCAGGCTGAGGTCGTGATGGTAGCAGAGCGCCGTGCTGTGCCACAGTTGTGACAGTAGCAGGGTGCTGTGTCAGGCTGCGGTCGTGATGATAGCAGATCCCCGTGCCTGTCTACAGTTGTGACAGTAGCAGAGCGCTTTGTCAGGCCGCTGTCGTGACAGTAGCAGAGCGCCGTGCTGGGCTCCAGTTGTGACGGTACCAGAGTGCTGTGTCAGGCTGCGGTCGTGATGGTAGCAGAGCGCCGTGCCGGGCTACAGTTGTACAGTAGCAGAGTGCTGTGTCAGGCTGCAGTCGTGACAGTCGCAGAGCGCAGTGCTGGGCTACAACTGTGACAGTACCACAGTCTGTGTCAGGCTGCGGTAGAGATGGTAGCTGAGTGCTTTGCCGGGCTACAGTTGTGACGGTACTAGAGTGGTGTGTCAGGCTGCGGTCGTGACAGTAGCAGAGCGCCGTGCCGGGCTACAGTTGTGACGGTACCAGAGTGGTGTGTCAGGCTGCGGTGGTGATGGTAGCTGAGCGCCATGTTGGGCTACAGTCGTGATGGTAGCAGAGCACTGTCAGGCTGCAGTCGTGACAGTAGCAGAGCGCCGTGGTGGGCTACCGTTGTGATGGTACCAGAGTGCTGTGTCAGGCTGCGGTCGAGATGGTAGCAGAGCGGCGTGCCAGGCTACAGTAGTGATGGTAGCAGAGCACTGTGTCAGGCTGCGGTCGTGACGGTAGCAGAGGGCCGTGCCGGGCTACAGTTTTGATTGTTGCAGAGCGCAATGTGGGGCTGCGGTCGCGACGGTAGCAGAACGACATGCCGGGCTGCAGTCGTGACAGTAGCAAAGCGCCGTGCCGGGCAACAGTTGTGACGGTAGCAGAGCGCTATGCTGCACTGCGGTCGCGACAATAGCAGAACGACATGCCGGGCTACAGTCGTGATGGTAGCAGAGCGCTGTGCCAGGTTGCGGTCGTGACAGTAGCAGAGCGCCGTGCCGGGGTACAGTTGTGACGGTACCAGAGTGCTGTGTCAGGCTGCGGTCGTGATGGTAGCAGAGCGCCATGCCGGGCTACAGTCGTGATGGTAGCAGAGCACTGTGTCAGGCTTCATTCATGACGGTAGCAGAGTGCCGTGCCGGGCTACAGTCGTGACAGTAGCAGAGCGTTGTGTCAGGCTGCGGTTGTGACAGTAGCAGAGCGCCGAGCTGGGCTACAGTCTTGATGGTGGCAGAGCACTGTGTCAGGCTGCGGTCGTGACGGTAGCAGAGCGCCGTGCTGGGCTACAGTTGTGATTGTAGCAGAGCGCTATGCCGGGCTGTGGTTGTGATGGTAGCAGAATGACATGCCGGGCTACAGTCGTGACAGTTACAGAGCGCTGTGCCAGGCTGCAGTTGTGACGGTAGCAGAGCGCCGTGCCGGGCTACAGTTGTGACAGGAGCAGAGCACTATGTCAGGCTGCTGTCGTGCCAGTAGCAGAGAGCCGTGCTGGGTTCCAGTTGTGATGGTACCAGAGTGCTGTGTCAGGCTGCGGTCATGATGGTAGTAGAGCGCTGTGCCGGGCTACAGTTGTGACAGTAGCAGAGTGCTTTGTCAGGCTGCAGTCGTTACGGTAGCAGAGCGCCGTGCCGGGCTACAGTCGTGATGGTAGCAGTGTGCTGTGTCAGGCTGCGGTTGTGATGGTAGCAGAGTGCCGTGCTGCGCCACAGTTGTGACAGTAGCAGAGTGCTGTGTCAGGCTGCTGTCGTTATGGTAGCGGAGCGCCGTGCCGGGCTACAATTGTGACTGTGGCAAAGTGCTGTGTCAGGACACTGTCGTGACAGTAGCAGAGTGCCGTGCTGGAGTCCAGTTGTGACGGTATCAGAGTGCTGTGTCAGGTTGCGGTCGTGACGGTAGCAGAGCGCCGTGCCGAGCTACATCCGTGATGGTAGCAGAGCGCTGTGCCAGGCTGCGGGTGTGACGGTAGCAGAGTGCCATGCCGGGCTAGAGTTGTGACAGTAGCAGAGTGCTGTGTCACCCTGCAGTCGTTACAGTAGCAGAGCGCCGTGCTGGGCTACAGTTGTGACAGTAGCAGAGTGCTGTGTCAGGCTGCGGTCGTAACAGTAGCAGAGCGCCGTGCTGGGCAACAGTTGTGACGGTACAAGAGTGCTGTGTCAGGCTGCGGTAGAGATGGTAGCTGAGTGCTTTGCCGGGCTACAGTTGTGACGGTACCAGAGTGGTGTGTCAGGCTGCGGTCGTGACAGTAGCAGAGCGCCGCGCCGGGCTACAGTTGTGACGGTACCAGAGTTGTGTGTCAGGCTGCGGTGGTGATGGTAGCTGAGCGCCATGCTGGGCTACAGTCGTGATGGTAGCTGAGCACTGTCAGGCTGCGTCCGCGACGGTAGCAGAGCGCCGTGCCGGGCTACAGTAGTGACAGTAGCAAAGTGCTGTTTCAGGCTGCAGTCGTGACATTAGCAGAGGGCCGTGCTGGGCTACAGTTGTGACGGTACCAGAGTGGTGTGTCTGGCTGCGGTCGAGATGGTAGCAGAGGGCCATAATGGGCTACAGTCGTGACGGTAGCAGAGCGCTGTGCCAGGTTGCGGTCGTGACAGTAGCAGAGTGCCGTGCCCTGCTACAGTTGTGACGGTACCAGAGTGCTGTGTCAGGCTGCGGTCGTGATGGTAGCAGAGCGCCATACCGGGCTACAGTCGTGATGGTAGCAGAGCACTGTGTCAGGCTGCATTCGTGACGGTAGCAGAGTGCCGTGCCGGGCTAAAGTCGTGACAGTAGCAGAGCGCTGTGTCAGGCTGCGGTCGTGACAGTAGCAGAGCGCCGAGCTGGGCTACAGTCTTGATGGTGGCAGCGCACTGTGTCAGGCTGCGGTCGTGACGGTAGCAGAGCGCCGTGCTGGGCTACAGTTGTGATTGTAGCAGAGCGCTATGCTGGGCTGTGGTTGCGATGGCAGCAGAATGACATGCCGGGCTACAGTCGTGACAGTAACAGTGCGCTGTGCCAGGCTGCAGTTGTGACGGTAGTAGAGTGCCGTGCCGGGCTACAGTTGTGAGAGTAGCAGAGTGCTGTGTCAGGTTGCGGTCGTGACGGTAGCAGTTCGCCGTGCTGCGCTACAGTTGTGACAGTAGCAGAGCGCTATGCTCGGTTGCGGTCGTGACGGTAGCAGAACGACATGCCGGGCTACAGTCGTGACAGTAGCAAAGTGCTGTGCCAGGCTGCGGTCATGATGGTAGTAGAGTGCCGTGCCGGGTTACAGTTGTGACAGTAGCAGAGTGCTTTGTCAGGCTGCAGTCGTGACCGTAGCAGAGCGCTGTGCCGGGCTACAGTCGTGATGGTAGCAGAGTGCTGTGTCACGCTGCGGTCGTGATGGTAGCAGAGCGCCGTGCTGGGCCACAGTTTTGACAGTAGCAGTGTGCTGTGTCAGGCTGCGGTCGTGATGGTAGCATAGCGCCATGCCGGGCTGCAGATGTGACAGTAGCAGAGCGCTATGTCAGGCTGCTGTCGTGACAGTAGCAGAGCGCCGTGCTGGGCTCCAGTCAGTTGTGATGTTACCAGATTGCTGTGTCAGACTGCAGTCATGACGGTAGTAGAGCGCCGTGCCGGGCTACAGTTGTGACAGTAGCAGAGTGCTTTGTCAGGCTGCAGTCGTGACGGTAGCAGAGCGCCATGCCGGGCTACAGTCGTGATGGTAGCAGAGTGCTGTTTCAGGCTGCGGTCATGATGGTAGCAGAGCGCCGTGCTGTGCCACAGTTGTAACAGTAGCAGAGTGCTGTGTCAGGCTGCGATCATGATGGTAGCAGGGCGCTGCGTCAGGCTGCTGTCGTGATAGTAGCAGAGCGCCGTGCTGGGCTCCAGTTGTGACGGTACCAGAGTGCTGTGTCAGGCTGCGGGCGTGACGGTAGCAGAGCGCCGTGCCGGGCTACAGTCGTGACAGTTGTAGAGCACTATGCTGGGCTGCAGTGGTGACAGTAGCAAAACGACATGCCGGGCTGCAGACGTGACGGTAGCAGAGCGCTGTGCCAGGCTGCGGTCATGACAGTAGCAGAGCGCCGTGCTGGGCTGCAGTTGTGACAGTATCAGAGTGCTGTGTCAGGCTGCGGTCGTGACAGTAGCAGAGTGCTGTGCCAGGCTACAGTCGTGATGGTAGCAGAGCACTGTGTCAGGCTGCGGTCGTGACGGTAGCAGAGCGCCGTGCCGGGCTACAGTTGTGACGGTAGCAGAGTGCTGTGTCAGGCTCTGGTCATGACAGTAACAGAGCGCCGTGCCAGGCTACAGTTGTGACGGTACCAGAGTGGTGTGTCAGGCTGCGGTCGTGATGGTAGCTGAGCGCCATGCCGGGCTACAGTCGTGATGGTAGCAGAGCAGTGTCCGGCTGCGTTCGTGGCGGTAGCAGAGCTCCGTGCCGGGCTACAGTTGTGACGGTACCACAGTGCTGTGTCAGGCTGCGGTCGTGACGGTAGCAGAGTGCCGTGCCGGGCTACAGTTGTGACGGTAGCAGAGCGCTATGCTGGGCTGGAGTCGCGACTGTAGCAGAACGACATGCCGGGCTACAGTCGTGACGGTAGCAGAGCGCTGTGTAGGCTGCTGTCGTGACAGTAGCAGAGCGCCGTGCCGGGCTACAGTTGTGACGGTACCAGAGTGGTGTGTCAGGCTGCGGTCATGATGGTAGCTGTGCGCCGTGCCGGGCTACAGTCGTGATGGTAGCAGAGCACTGTCAGGCTTCGTTCGTGACGGTAGCAGAGCACCGTGCCGGGCTACAGTTGTGATGGTACCAGAGTGCTGTGTCAGGCTGCGGTCGTGACAGTAGCAGAGTGCCGTGCCGGGCTACAGTTGTGACGGTAGCAGAGCGCTATGCTGGGCTGGATTCGCGACAGTAGCAGAACGACATGCCGGGCTACAATCGTGACGGTAGCAGAGCGCTGTGTAGGCTGCTGTCGTGACAGTAGCAGAGCGCCGTGCCGGGCTACAGTTGTGACGGTAGCAGAGTGCTGTGTCAGGCTCTGGTCATGACAGTAACAGAGCGCCGTGCCGGGCTATAGTTGTGACGGTACCAGAGTGGTGTGTCAGGCTGCGGTCGTGATGGGAGCTGAGCGCCATGCCGGGCTACAGTCGTGACGGTAGCAGAGCAGTGTCCGGCTGCGTTCGTGGCGGTATCAGAGTGCCATGCCGGGCTACAGTTGTGACGGTACCAGAGTGCTGTGTCAGGCTGCGGTCGTGATGGTAGCTGTGCGCCGTGCCGGGCTACAGTCGTGATGGTAGCAGAGCACTTTCAGGCTGCGTTCGTGACGGTAGCAGAGCGCCGTGCTGGGCTACAGTTGTGACGGTAGCAGAGCGCTATCCTGGTCTGGAGTCGCGACAGTAGCAGAACGATATGCCGGGCTACAGTCGTGACGGTAGCAGAGCGCTGTGTAGGCTGCTGTCGTGACAGTAGCAGAGCGCCGTGCCGGGCTACAGTTGTGACGGTACCAGAGTGGTGTGTCAGGCTGCGGTCGTGATGGTAGCTGTGCGCCGTGCCGGGCTACAGTCGTGATGGTAGCAGAGCACTTTCAGGCTGCGTTCGTGACGGTAGCAGAGCGCCGTGCTGGGCTACAGTTGTGACGGTATCAGAGTGGTGTGTCAGGCTGCGGTCGTGACAATAGCAGAGCGTCGTGCTAGGCTACAGTTGTGATGGTAGCAGAGCACTGTGTCAGGCTGCGGTCGTGACGGTAGCAGAGCGCCGTGCCGAGCTTCAGTTGTGACAGTAGCAGAGTGCGGTGTCAGGGTGCGTTCACGCGGTTCCAGACTGAAGCGCCTTTAACCGCATGGCCACACCAGCTGGCCTACGATCGCAGGTTCGAATCCTGCATTGGGCATGGATGTGTGTGATGTCTTTAGGTTAGTTAGGTTTAAGTAGTTGTGAGTTCTAGGGGACTGATGACATCAGATGTTGAGTCCTATAGTGCTGAGAGCCATTTGAACCATTTTATAGAACACCTAGTCCGAGGGGAGCTTGCGTCGAAAGGAAGCTAAAAAGCCTGGAAAGTCCGGTGCCAGAGAATTAGAGAGCTGTTGCAGCATCGAAAAGGAAATGAAAAAACTTCGCAGAGGCGCCACGTACAGCTGGCCTATCGGGCTTGCTGCGGATAGCGATTGTGCAGACTTGTGGTTTACACACCCTGCAACCGTTATACTACTCTGTATGAGTGTATTAACGAGATTGATATTTAATGACAACCTATTGTGGGCACTTAAGAATTTCATTTCGAATTCTATATGTCACACGCCGCGTACAGTCGGCTGTTCCCTCAGTAAACGTGACTTTCCGCCTGGACAGTTCGAAATTCTTCACGTCCCTGCCCCGGTAACTTGCAACCCGTTCATCACTCTTAACTCACAGTTGCGATACACATTTCGTGTGCTTCAGCCTTATCTAAACTGTTTCATTTTAGACTACAATATTACCACTCAGCATCATTTTTGCAGCTTGGCATTCCTGGCGGACTGAAACTGAGTGTCAGAGAGGGCTCACACCCGGGAGCCGCGTCCTCCGCGGTCAGTAGGCCAGGCCTGCTGACACAGCTCTCGAATTCCCTGGCACCACCTAGGACGCTTCCTTGCAGCGTTACTCCCGCCACTGCCTCATCTCCTACCTACCATACTTAACAGAAATTCTCCCGTCTGACTTCGGGGACTAGAACTCCTGGCAGAAAAGATTAATTTCTGTAGACAGTTTCGCAGGCTGTGACCACGCCACGTCTCCGTAATATCCGTTACTCCAGAAGTACTGGTCTCTCAAGTTATGCAGGAGAACTTGTCTGAAGTTTGTCAGATAGGATACGAGTTAGTGGCGGAAGTAAAGCTGTCAGCACGAGTCGTGCTCGGGTTGCTCAGTTGGTAGAGTACTTTTTGGAAAAATAGAAAGGTCCCAGTTTCGAGTCCCTATCCGAAAAAGAATTTTAATCCAGAAGGAATTTTCAACATACTTCCTGTTATCTACTCTTTATTACGTGCTCTTTTCACTTCTCCAGTTTCTATCTCTAATCCTACCAGTGCTGTATTTGTAGTGTTATACCATTCTTCGGAGACTTCTGCACTTCGCCGTATCTGTTCCAAATTATTTTCGGCCTGTTGACTATACTCTCTAATTTCCCAAGATCCCACTTCTTTGTCTGTCTTCTTTTCGTAATTGGCTTCATCTTGTCCCAGTACCTGCTACGATTGAGTTACGGTGAAGTTTGGGAAGCAGCAGAAGAGGTACTGGCGGAAGGGAAATTGCAAGGACATCTCGCGAGTCGTAGCTGGGTAGCTCAACTGGTAAGAGCACAGCCCGCAAAGACCGAGGTACCGACATCTTCAACTTTCTTAGTCCTGTCTTCCTCAGTTGCGTGTAATATGGCTTTCTGGTTGTGGAAGTTTTCTTATACAAACGCAAGAAAACGCGAAACGCTTATGGCACTGAAATTGTGTTTTATTCAGTTGCTGTCAGATGGTCCATAAGTAAAAATTATCAATATACCGTAACCGAGGTACCGGGTTTGAGGCCCGGTCCGCTGCACAATTTCAATCTACCTGGTAGTTTCATCACAGCACACGAACTGCCATCGAGCCAACGGATTTTTCATTTAGGGAAACAACCAGACAGTAGTGTAGGTACCTGTGTTTTAGTCATTGGACAGCTACAATACAACAGTAGGAATGGTCGCTCAATTCCTCGCGACGCATCTGTGTCGCACGGAATGTGGGTTTACTGCAGACGGCGGGGTAGCCACATTCCGCCATAAAGTGCAGAAAGGGACGACGCAGTCCGTGGGGGTGCGACGTAAAATGCGCGGAACGGTAAGGCGGGTGAACCGGGCGCAGCGGAACAGAGCGGCCGGATTCAATTTCCGGCGAGCGCAGTCGCAGCCGCGACGCGGCGTTTCAGGCGGTGTAGCTGCAGCAGTGAGACAGACGGGCAGGCAGGCAGTAGCACTGGGCAGGCCAGGGCCCGGCTGTGGAGCCGCGCGCTCGCCACAGGCTGGGGCAGCCTCTCTTGTGCCGCACATCAGTTGTGTGAACAGCGAGGCCACACTCTTCGGTACTACACGATTCCCCGTACGTCACAGCAAATGCATCGATTCCGGAGAATAAAAGCTAACCGAAAGAATGGCAGCGAGATTGTTTGGTGTCCACTAAATTTTTGCACTAAACAATAAAGAGGAAACTTTTCTTTATTCTAGCTAAATAACGGTGAGCAGTTAGCCAAGTTCGCAATCAATTTTACAACTGATGTTGGTTGAAATGTTAATTGCTGGAGAGTAAAATAGGGCCACCAGCCTATGCTCGAGCAAAAGCTATGAACTAGTATCTCGTACACTGAAAATGATGGTACGTAGTAATTACAGAGAGGTAGGCCCACGTGGACGCTCAAGTGGAAATACAGTACCACTATAAAGACACGCCTGTAAGTTGCCTGTTACTGTAGCTGACACTTAACTCAGTGACCGAGCGAGGTGGTGCAGTGGTTAGACACTGGACTCGCATTCGGGAGGACGGCGGTTCAATCCCGCGTCCGGCCATCCTAATTTAGGTTCTCCGTGATTTCCCTAAATCGCTCCAGGCAAATGCCGGGATGGTTCCTTTCAAAGGGCACGGCTGACTTCCTATCCCGTCCTTCCCTAGTCCGATGAGACCGATGACCTCGCTGTCTGGTCTTCCCCAAAAAACAACAACAACAACTTAACTCAGTGAGGACCAACCAGTAGCAGGTGACTCGCTGCGGGCCGAGTAACGGTACTCGCAGTAACGTTACGTCTTCAGGCTGTACGAAGCGGCGCTTACGGGTAATTGACATTTCGAGACAGATTTCGTATCAGTTGTGTTCAATACGATTTAACAAACAGCAGCAGTTACTATGAACAATGACAAACTCACGAAAATTAAGATTACATACAGCGTAATTGGAACACGCAATATATAATTTATTTTGTTAGATATTATACATCATTTCAGTTTTCCAGTTTCTCAAGCTACTTTCAAATTGTGCTTTGAACACTCCGATCATTAGAAAAGGCAATTACGCGCTGTACAATGCACCACGAATTTTAGTTAATTGTCATTGCTTCTAGCTGTTGAAATAGTTTACGTTCTAAAGGGCTAGTGCACTACTCTTTCAAACATAGTGATATATCTTTTATTAAGGTGACACTCGGTTGTCATCGTGCTGACGGGAAGGGATTCTGCTGTGGTTGATGTCTGCTTTAGATGAATATACGACACTGGCAAGTCTTGTACCAAACTGCACTGCTAAATGGCACCGTCTGACTTTGCGGTGAACTGCAGGTGATGCGTCATAATCAGAGAGGTTTACGATATCCTGGCGGCAGCTGCCCACTGTAGCCCACTCGAAGAAAAAAAAGTCCTCTATCGAAATAGACCAGCTTCTGGAGCAACGTACACAACGTTCACATCACGCCAGTCGGCAGATCTAAACGGTATTTCATCATCAACGACAAATCCGACGACCAATGAAAAACTCTGCAAAATATACTTTACGACGACGCCCACGCTGTATGTAGAAATGTTGACGCGTACCTCAACAGATTTACTTAAGGACGCGCAGGCGGTCTGTGTAATTTCCTCCGTCGGAAATTGACAACCACCGACAGAAAAAAAAAGCCTTCGAAATGTAGATGTAATTGATTTGATATCACCAGAAAGTCTCAGATATCCGACAACAAAGAACTACACTGTAATCAAAGCTCAGACGATACAATTGCTGAAAGGCTCGAATAAAACTTGATCTAATTTCAAACCTGTACCGCCTCATACAATTACAGTTGGTGGTGATTTCAATTTGCCCTCGATACGTGTTTAAATCCGGAGGTAAGCATAAAACATCATCCGAAATTGTGCTAAACGCATTCCCTGAAAATTTTTTTGAGCAGTTACGTCATGTGGCCGCTCGAATAGTAAACGGTCGTGAAACCACACTTGACCTCTTAGCAACAAGTAATCCTGAGCTAATAACGAGCACCAGAACAGCTACAGAGATTAGCGAACACAGGACAGAATACCGTAACTCCCAAATCCACCGAAAAAAGTGAAACAAATCTATTCACAAAAGCAGATAAAAAATCACTTGACGCCTTCGTGAGAGCCAATCTCCACTCCTTCCAAATTAACAATGTAAGTGTAGACCAGATGTGGTTTGAATTCAAAGAAATAGTGCCGACAGCAGTTGAAGGATTTATACCAAATACATTAACATACAACGGAGCTGACGCCCTTCGTACCCAAAACGGCTCACAACACTGCTGCAGGAACAACTTAAAAAGCATGCCAAATTTTTAAATGAGCGCAAAAAAAACCCAGATTGGCGATCTATTAGAGAAGCTCGACATTTTCTACGGAGTTCAATGGAAGACGATTATAATAGTTTCCACAACGAAACTTTCTCTCGAAATCTGAGAGAAAATCCAAAAAGGTTCTGGTCGTATGTGAAGTATGGCAGCCGTAAGGCACAATCAATGCCTTCTCTGTGCGATAGCTATGGAAATGCTATCGATGACAGTGCTACCAAGGCTGAGTTCATAAAACCCTTTCGTTATTCCTTCACCGAAGAAGACGAAGTAAATATCCCATAATTCGAAACAAGAACAGCTGCCAACGTGAGTAACTTGTTGTTGTTGTTGTGGTCTTCAGTCCTGAGACTGGTTTGATGCAGCTCTCCATGCTACTCTATCCTGTGCAAGCTTCTTCATCTCCCAGTACCTACTGCAACCTACATCCTTCTGAATCTGCTTAGTGTATTCATCTCTTGGTCTCCCTCTACGATTATTACCTTCCACGCTGCCCTCCAATACTAAATTGGTGATCCCTTGATGCCTCAGAACATGTCCTACCAACCGATCCCTTCTTCTAGTCAAATGGCTCTGAGCACTATGGGACTTAACATCTATGGTCATCAGTCCCCTAGAACTTAGAACTACTTAAACCTAACTAACCTAAGGACATCACACCAACACCCAGTCATCACGAGGCAGAGAAAAATCCCTGACCCCGCCGGGAATCGAACCCGGGAACCCGGGCGTGGGACGCGAGAACGCTACCGCATGACCACGAGCTGCGGACTTTCTTCTAGTCAAGTTGTGCCACAAACTTCTCTTCTCCCCAATACTATTCAATACCTTCTCATTAGTTATATGATCTACCATCTAATCTTCAGCATTCTTCTGTAGCACCACATTTCGAAACCTTCTATTCTCATCTTGTCCAAACTATTTATCGTCCATGTTTCACTTCCATACATCGCCACACTCCATACAAATACTTTCAGAAACGACTTCCTGACACTTAAATCTACATTCGATGTTAACAAATTTCTCTTCTTCAGAAACGCTTTCCACGCCATTTCGAGTCTACGTTTTATATCCTCTCTACTTCGACCGTCGTCAGTTATTTTGCTCCCCAAAATAGCAAAACTCCTTTACTACTTTAAGTGTCTCATTTCCTAATCTAATTCCCTCAGCATCACCCGACATAATTCGACTACATTCCATTATCCTCGTTTTGTTGTTATATCCTCCTTTCATGATACAGTCCATTCCGTTCAACTGCTCTTCCAAGTCCTTTGTTGTCTCTGACAGAATTACAATATCATCGGCGAACCTCAAAGTTTTTATTTCTTCTCCATGGATTTTAATACCTACTCCGAACTTTTCTTTTGTTTCCTGTACTGCTTGCTCAATATACAGATTGAATAACATCGGGGATGGGCTACAACCCTCTCTCACTCCCTTCCCAACCACTGCTTCCCTTTCATGTCCCTCGACTCCTTTAAGTGCCATCTGGTTTCTGTACAAATTGTAAATAGCCTTTCGCTCCCTGTATTTTACCCCTGCCACCTTCAGAATTTGAAAGAGAGTGTTCCAGTCAACATTGTCAAACGCTTTCTCTAAGTCTACAAATGCTAGAAACGTAGGTTTGCCTTTCCTTAATCTAGCTTCTAAGATAAGTCGTAGGGTCAGTATTGCCTCACGTGTTCCAATATTTCTACGGAATCCAAACTGATCTTCCCCGAGATCGGCTTCTACTAGTTTTTCCATTCGTCTGTAAAGAATTCGCGTTAGTGTTTTGCAGCTCTGGCTTATTAAACTGATTGTTCGGTAATTTTCACATCTGTTAACACCTGCTTTCTTTGGGATTGGAATTATTATATTCTTCTTGAAGTCTGAGGGTATTTCGCCTGTCTCATACATCTTGCTCACCAGATGGTAGAGTTCTGTCAGGACTGGCTCTCCCAAGGCCGTCAGTAGTTCTAATGGAATGTTGTCTACTCCCGGGGCCTTGTTTCGACTCAGGTCTTTCAGTGCTCTGTCAAACTCTTCACGCAGTATCATATCTCCCATTTCATTTTCATCTACATCCTCTTCCATTTCCATAATATTGTCCTCAAGTACATCGCCCTTGTATAGACCCTCTATATACTCCTTCTATCTTTCTGCTTTCCCTTCTTTGCTTAGAACTGGGTTTCCATCTGAGCTGTTGATATTCATACAAGTGGTTCTCTTTTCGCCAAAGGTCTCTTTAATTTTCCTGTAGGCAGTATCTATCTTACCCCTAGTGAGATAAGCCTCTACATCCTTACATTTGTCCTCTAGCCATCCCTCCTTAGCCATTTTGCACTTCCCGTCAATCTCATTTTTGAGACGTTTGTATTCGTTTTTGCCTGCTTTATTTACTGCATTTACTGCATTTGATCCTCTGCTGCCTTCACTACTTCATCCCTTAAAGCTACCCATTCTTCTTCTACTGTATTTCTTTCCCCCATTCCTGTCAACTGTTCCGTTATGCTCTCCCTGACACTCTGTATAACCTCTGGTTTAGTCAGTTTATCCAGGTCCCATCTCCTTTTTGCAGTTTCTTCAGTTTTAATCTACGGGTCATAACCAATAGATTGTGGTCAGAGTACACATCTGCCCCTGGAAATGTCTTACAATTTAAAACCTGGTTCCTAAATCTCTGGCTTACCATCATATAATCTATCTGAAACCTGTCAGTATCTCCAGGGTTCTTCCACGTATACAACCTTCTTTCATGATTCTTGAATCAAGTGTTAGCTATTACTTAGAAGCGGATATTCCCGGAGTACTGAAGCGACTTAAATCACTTAATAAAACGAAATCTTCCGGTTCAGATTGTACAGCGTTCAGTTTCCTTTCAGAGTATGCTGATGCAACAGCTCCATGCTTAACAATCGTATATAACATCTCGCTTGGCGAGAGATCCGTACCTGAGGACTGGAAAGTTGCACGGGCCACACCAGTATCCAAGAAGTCCGACAGGAGTAATCCACTAAATTACAGCCCCATATAATTAACGTTGATATGCAGCGTGATTTTGGAACATGTATTGTGTTCGAACATTATGAACTACCTCGAAGAGAACGGTCTATTGACACATAGTGATCACTGATTTAGGAAACATCGTTCTTGTGAAAAAAAATGGCTCTGAGCACTATGGGACTTAACATCTATGGTGATCACTCCCCTAGAACTTAGAACTACTTAATCCTAACCAACCTAAGGGCATCACACAACACCCAGTCATCACGAGGCAGAGAAAATCCTTGACCCCGCCGGGAATCGAACCCGGGAACCCGGGCGTGGGAAGTAAGAACGCTACCGCACAACCACGAGCTGCGTTCTTGTGAAACGCAATTAGCTCTTTACTCATACAAACAGCTAAGTGCTGTTGGCAAGGAATTTCAAATTGATTTCCTATTGCTAGATTTCCAGGAGGCTTTTGACACCATACCTCACAAGCAGGCTGCAATCAAATTGGGTATTGATGGAATATCGTCTCGATTGTAAAATTAAATTGGTGATTTCCTATCAGAGAAGTCACAGTTCGTAGTAACTGGTCGAAAGTCATCGAGTAAAACAGAAGTGATTTCTGGCGTTCCACAAGGCAGTATTATAGGTCCTCTACTGTTCCGTATCTATGCAAACGATTTAGGAGACAATCTGAGCGGCCGTCTTAAGTTGTTTACAGATGACGCTACCGTCTAGTAAAGTCATCAATTGCAAGACAATTTACGTAAGGTATCTGTATGGTGCGAAAATTGACAGTTGACGCCGTATAATGATAAATGTGATGTCATTCACATGAATGCTTAAACCAATCAAATCTAAAGGCCGTAAATTCAACTAAATCCCTAGGAATTACAGTTACGAACAATGTAAATGGGAAGAACACATAGAAAATGTTGCAGGCTGGGTGAACCAAAGACTGCGTTTTATCGTTTTATTGGCAGAACGCTTATAAGATGTAACAGATCTACTAGAGAGACTGCCTACGCTACGATTATCATCCTCTTTTAGAATACTGCTGCGCGGTGTGGCACCCTTTCCGGATAGGGTTAACGCAGTTCATCGAAAAAGTTCAAAGAAGGGCAGTAAGTCTTGTATTATAAATACAAGGGGAGAGTGGCACGTACGTGGTATAGGATTTGGGGTGGAAATCATTGAACCAAGACGCGTTTCACTGCGGCGGGATCTTCGCACGAAATATCAGTCACCACATCCTACTCCGAAAGTGAAAACATTTTGTTGACCCCGACCTACATAGAGAAAAACGATCATAATAATAAACTAAAGTAACTCAGGACTCAAACGGAAAGAGAATAAAAAGTATTTATTCGCTTCGAAGGAAAAAATAGGACGTTTAGTTTGCATGCGAAAAGGCGAGAAAGTATACTTTTGTTAACGTTATCCTTATTACATGCTTAACTGATGACGTAAACACAGCAGGCCAACGAAGCCGCGAAGATAAGAGCAAGAAGAGAAAAAGAGTTTTACAATCAAACTGCTTCTGTAGCTCTAGGCTACAAAACAAATAAAACTTATTTAATTTGTCGGTAACAAATGTGCTACATGAGCGTGGTGCTATTGTCAACGAACGAGCGATACGACACAGCATCTCAGATGTAGCGAGAAGGAGGGGTTTTCCCATACGACTATTTCACGAGTGCACTGTGAATACCGCGAATCCGGTAATACATCAAATCTCCGAGATCGCTGCGCCGGAAAAAGATCCTGCAGAAACGGAACCAACGACGACTGAAGAGAATCATTCAACGTGACAGAAGTGCTACAATTCCGCAAATTTCTGCAGATTTCAGTGCTGGGCCATCAACAAATGCCAGCGTGCGAATCATTCTACGAAACATCATCGATATGGGCTTACGGCCCCACACGTGGAGTTTCTGCAACAGGTGCGCAGCTGGGAACGTAACAGTGCGGTAGAAGTCAAACGAATGTGTAGCAGAAATGTTCAGCTAC
Source organism: Schistocerca serialis cubense (assembly GCF_023864345.2). NCBI lineage: Eukaryota > Metazoa > Arthropoda > Insecta > Orthoptera > Acrididae > Schistocerca > Schistocerca serialis. The sequence continues at coordinate 252,486,793 of NC_064647.1, read as the reverse complement.
TTTTTTGTGAAACACAAAAAATGAAATGCTCGTATGGCATTGTTGGCAGGGAGGCCCGGTGCGGGGAAGTTCGGCCGCCGGAGTGCAAGTCCTTTTTAGTTGAAGCCACTTCGGCGACTTGCGAGTCAATGACGATGAAGAACACACAACACCCAGTCATCACGGGACAGAGAAAATCTCTGACCCCGCCGGGAATCGAACCGGGGAGCCCGTGCGCGGGAAGCGAGAACGCTACCGCAAGACCACGAGCAGCGGACTGTGAGACGCAGTCTGGTGCTGACTGAATTTAAAGAGCCCGGTTAGGAAGAAACTGTGCGATCTTTCGGCTGCAATCGACGTGTATCTCGAGAGGGGCCGCAGACATTTGACCAGACATGTAGACATTCGGAATAGAATAAAATATCGGCAGTACTGGTATGTCATATGAAGATCCCTGCACTGTGGGTTGTGGGGTGCATACAAGTGTGTAGATGCGCATCAGTTGTGCAACCGTGTCTCCCCTCCCCCACATCCCTCCTGGTACCAACGTAATTGCGTGCTATGGCGTCGAGTACCTGATACAATGCTCCACCCCTGGTGGCCTCGACTGCAACAGTTCATTGTATTCCGACATCCTGGACAGAAATAGGAGAGGCTCTGGGCGCGCCATACGAACGTAAATAGCCACGTGGCGGCTGGCAAGTAGCCGCTGATCACCGCTGCGAACGGCAGGCAGCAGACGGCAGCCAGGCGGATATTGTTTCGTGGCTGACAATGGCGCATTGTCCGGCGGGGGGCGCCATTACTGCGGCTCCTGGCGTCCCGACGCGGTCGCCAAACGTCCCGGGACCGCCGCACCCACCCCTCCTCCACCTCCATTGTCTGGCCGGGGCGGCAGCTGTGTGCACAGTACAGGCCTGCTGCTCAGTTCACTCCTGTCGCAATATATATATATATATATATATATATATATATATATATATATATATATATATATATATATATATTTTTTCTTTTTTTTTTTGACTGGCAGCTGGGCTTCGCCATACAGTTGTCCGTCACACTGACAGTAGGTGCGACTGCTAATTACGCATTTCATTACTGGGCATTTAAAAAATGACGATACAAACAAGTAATCCCCCAAACGACAGGACTTGCCACAGAGGGGTCGCTCGTGTTTGCCGACAGTACACGTAGCCATTCCTTGTGTGTGAACGTGGCAGGTGGGTGTCCGTGGAGAAGCAGGTCAAACGCACGGTTCCTGAAGAGGACAGCAGACTTGTCAGTACTTGCGGAACCAACAACCTTGATGACTGACTGATCTGGCCTTGCAATATTATCCAGAAGACCTTTGCTATTATTGTACTGCGAATGTCTGCAGGCAAAAAGAAATTACAATCGTTGTTTTTCTCCTCGACATTCAGCTGTAATGTGCAGTTTAATGATGATGACATCCTCTCAGGTAAATTATTCTAGAGGTGAAGTAGTCTGTTATTCAGATCCCTGGATGAGTATAGCTAAGTAGGATATTGTCATCAGGAAACAGAAATCACGCATTCTATGGATTCGAGTGTAGAATGTTAGGTCACTTAACTGGGTTGCAGGTTAGACAGTCTAAAAAGGGAACAGAGAGGCTGACATATGAGACAGAGCGTTCTCGTGAAATACCCTGGCAGGAAGAACAGGATTTTAAGTCAGCTTATCAACACAAAATCAAAAATAGCTAATAGAGCACTAACAATGAACAGAAAAACTGGAATATAGTTCAGGTCTAACACTGAGCATCATAATAAGACAATATGTTAAATGCTACTGTAAGCTTTCTCCCTGTCTGATCCACTGTTTACTGTTTCACAGTTAACTGAAATTTTTCTGTCTACCTAGCCCGTCTCGCTAAACTCCTACCTCGTATCTCCTGTAAATTTCAGCACGCCCTTACAGAATTTCTAAACTTCAATACTCCAAATGTCTGAATAAAACTAATGGACCTTCAAAAGACTGCTCAGATCCTGCATACATATTTCAGTTCAGTGCCCTCCTAAGACGAAACACGTGAGGTACACAGGGAACAGAAATACGAAAATTCCCTCCAGAAGTTCGAAGACGATTTTTGGATGCACTACGATGGAGTTGCACTAACTTCCTCATTTCTGAAATAAAACACAAGAAACGGTTACAAGCAAGCAATTTTAAGAATAATTTTTTTGGCTCGATATAGTGATTATTGAGATAAATATGCAAATCCTACTTTAAAAGTTAAGTTTTATTTGAAAAAGAATTTATGGTTACAGTTGTGGCGTCAGAACTTCAGAAATAAACACAGTCTGAACAGTCACCAATTTTTAAACTTATGTTCTATTGTGTGACATGTGGGTGGAGCACTTTAAAGTATTCTTTAATTGGATATCCTAATTTAGACCTGTATATCAGACATAAATAATATCCAAACGATGATAAAAGGACTGCAAAATTGGACAAGGATCAAAATGAACTCATTTTATTACACCTGAACATAATGAAATTCACAATAAACAAATGGAACAAACATTAAAGTGATTCATCTGTAATGTAACTCAAGTGAACACGTATTAGGACAAAACATTTACATTTACAGGAGTCGTACCATGATTTGCCGAAGATCAGTGCATAGAGATAGAAAAAATTACAGAAGGATATGCATTTGTATCTATTGCCTGAGTTGAAAGCATATTGAACCCCTAACTGCAAACAAATCTTCAGAGGGAATACTGAATGTCGTTGCAAATGATTTGTCTTTGTCTGGAGTTTGCTTCTCTGTTGAGGCTGAACCTCACTATAACCACAGCCTGCAAGTAGCGGCTGATGTGGCTGCAGAATCAGTCTGTGTCAGCTAAGCGGGTCGAGAGCCTCTCGTCCAAAACGAGCCTGGAGGCGTCGTGTACGGGTGATGTCTGCCTACGAGAAACCTGCAGAGCGCTTCTGACGAAAACTCTGTGCTTTGCTTTTTTTGGTGTTGTGCAATTTGTGATTGGATGAGTATTAATTCTTATGATTGCCGACCAGTTAGAAGCTGTCTTGCAAGACGCTGGTCTCTTTCCCTTAATGATATTTCAGGTGGTTAATAAGTTGAAAAATCCTATCAGTCTCGGCACACCAAAATGTGTCCAACCTACTCCCTCTCTCTGCCTACCATCGCGCTCTGACCAATAAGGAAGGACCTCTGTAAGCACAGGTGCATTCCTTACTTCCACTTCCAGAGTATTTACGAGAAGCACTGATAGCTATTTTTGCATTTCTTTAACTATTTGCTTTAGCGGCACCTGAATGAGGTCTCGGCATCCCACAATCTTCAAAGGAGTCCAAAACTTGCTGTTGCCATTCCACTTTCTAAGGTGTTACTTCAACAGCCCGTGCTTTCGGCTGCCTTTGACTTCCTGCTGCCGGTTGTTCTTCTGGGACTCTGCCATCTAGTGGCATGCACCTCGTGGACACACAGCCTGCAAAAAACGGTCAGTCATCCGACACATCCTGCAGACGTAACCTACATTGCTCGACTCCAGGATAGCCTTCTTTCGAAACACAGCCCGGCTCCGCAACGTACCTGCCCCGTGCTTATCGCCGGCCGAGGTGGCAGAGCGTTTCTAGGCGCTACACTCTGGAACCGCGCGACCACTACGGTCGCAGGTTCGAATCCTGCCTCGGGCATGGATGTGTGTGATGTCCTTAGGTTAGTTAGGTTTAAGTAGTTCTAAGTTCTAGGGGACTGATGACCTTAGAAGTCCCATAGTGCTCAGAGCCATTTGAACCATTTGAACCGTGCTTATCTGTCGCATAGGGGCGAGCGGCGATTCTGCTAATGGGGGTGAGAGACTGACTGCAGTTAACAGCACTGCTACGCTTCCCTCGTCCTCCGTGGAGTCCAGCCTGTTTTCACAGCGGCTTCTCATTCAACTATGCACGCAATTTGATGTAGGAAATTATGTTACAGGTAATTAAGTATTGGCAAACACTGGCACTGATTCGCATTTCATTATCCAGTGGCGAGTAATTTATTTTGACACAAAGTCAACACCCGTCAAGTTATACAGGTTTGTATGCCTACCAGTTCTGCAGATGGGGACCAAATTAAAAAAAAAAATGAATTTTTAGGAAAAATAAATTATTTGTTTCATTAACGAAGAGGAAATTGAATGTAGGAGCGTAGCTCAATAGCAGGAAAAGGAAGACAAGGAAAGAGGGGAAAGGAATGAAATGGCAAGTAGCCTGCTAGAATTTTGCATAGAACACAATGTAGTCACTGTTAAGTCTTGGGTTAAGAATCACTAAATACGTTTGTGTATATGGAAGAGAGCTAGAGACACCGGAAGTTTTCGTGCATATTAATGAAGAGATTTCGATCCTGCTTTTAAACCAGGGGTAATCAACCTACTGGCCAGTTCTGTGTTTCTGTTAGCAGAAAATTTTTTAACTGCCTACCAGCTCCAAAGATATGGTGATCCATAAAATGGGGAAGGAACTTTCGTATATAAAATATATGGAGGAGAGTTAGTGCATATAATAATAATTACTGACCATATACTTTATGTCAAATTGTTATGAAAATCTAACCAAAATGTTTCGGAAATCTCTACTGCCTACCACCAGTCACGGAAGCAGGAACGTTTGCTAGTAGGTGGTAGGGACCAGATTGACTGCTACTGTTTTAAACTGTAAAAAATCTTCAAGGGCAGTGGTGGACTTTGACAACGATTTATTGAATGCGAGGACTGAAACTCAAAAATTTACAGAAAGGTGTCAAACGATATAGTCTACTTGAGAACACCGCTGTTCATTTGTCTTGGACATGAGGATTAGATAAAATGAAAGGACTGTGATTGTTAAGAGATTTAATGGGAATGTTAGGCAACAACTGATTGAAACAGAAGAAAAGACTGCAGTAGAAGACGAATGGGTAACACTGAGCGATGAAATAGTCAACGCAGCATACAATCAAATAGTCAGAGAGAGACAAGGTCCAGTGGAAGTCCATGGACAGCACACGAAATATTAAATTGATGTGAGGAAAAAATACACAAATACAGTAAGTGAAGCAGGCAAAATGGAAGGCATACTGGTGAATTCTAAAAATGAGATTTTTAGAAAATACGAAATAGTGGGACGGTAATAGCTAGAGAACAAATACAGAGGATGGAAGCATGCGTGACTCTTGGAAATATTTACGCTGCAGGAAAAATTAAGGAAACTTTTTGGAAAGGGAGAAATTACTGTGGGCGTATTAGCAGTTCAGCTGGCATACCACCACTCAGCAGAGAAAGAGAGGTCGAAAGCATGAAAATATACAGAAGGCCAAGAGGAAGTAGATGAAGCTATGGATATATAATACTCTAGACGAATTTGACAGAGCAGTGAAAGAACTAGATGGGAACAAGGCCTCTAGAGCAAACATCCCCTCACAGTTACTGAGATCCTGGGGCAACCAGCCGTACAAAACTGTTCCACCTAGCATGCAAGGTAGAGGGTGACGTAAGATAATTTGGCACTATATTCAACAGCACATATTGTTTTATTACACCGAAATAACAAAAATTTGTAATTAATTTAATCTAGTAACTACATTGGTGTCCAAAATTAAAGCAACAAACGGAAATTTTGCAGGGCTCGATTATTTTGCCCTAAAACAGTATGAACACTGAAATAGATTTAGCGGTAACACCGAACACCTTAATCGATGCTAACGTCAAACCTCCGCGAGGAATTTTTGACAAAGTTGTGACCGTGAGATAAACTAATGGGAACAGACTTTGATCCGTTTCCGAAACATTCCAGCAGAGTATAACCAACAGTAAACAGATGGGTCTGGAACAGACATCCTCCCAACACAAAAGCAAGTCGTAACACTACATACTGATATCGGTCTCGAGTCTAATCAGGCTTCCTTGTGTCAAGCAATATAATAAAGCAGTAGGCAGTGCCTCCTTTTCTGAATTTTTCTGCAAATACTTGTATATCTTTCGGAAGGTTCGTTAGTTTCGCTCTTTGTCCTAGATGAGAGTTCATTAAGACTATACGATAGGTGTTTTTTAGAAGAAGGAGTTGCCTGTCGTTGTTGTCTGGGTTGTTGTGGCTAAAGATGATATTTGAATCTATTCCTGCGACATCAAGATGTCCACAGAATAATGCCAGCGACCATCTCCTGGTTGTTCTGGCTGTTGTATATGATGCACACATCTGATCCACAGTATCCACTCCTCCCTTGGTTCTGTTAGAGTCCAAATTTATTGCTGATTTCCCACTTTCGATATCACTTTCATTTGTATCGTGCATCGTAGAGAGGAGAATCACAGAAAGCCATTGAGTGTCGATTTGCTTTCCCTTGTGTTACTAGCCTGAAATTCAGGTCGAATTTCCTTCTTTTTTTTCAAAGTGCTGATGGTAGTCAACTCTTTATGTAGAAGATTCTGAGCTAGTTATCAGTTGTAACATTCCTATTCGTGCTTTCTATGAGAGTTACCAGTCTTTCGACAACACCGTCAGGTTTATTTGATTTTAAATATGGCCCAGCGAACTGTTTTCCACAATTCACTTCGAAATTGAGAGTATAAAATGTTTTTGGGTCACTAAGGGCGCATATTTTGATACCATACATTGCAGGCTTATTTGAAATGTACTGCACAAACTCATAACGGCCTCTAAAAGCCTGCAGCATTTCATCAGTTATCACAAATTCACTGACATTATAGTGAGCAATACACTTATTTACAAATTCTTGGTGAAACTCATGAAGAGATGCCAGTTGATCTGTAGACTTTCGTTCAATTTTTTTTCTATATTGTCAAACCTGACTGCTCTAAGAAGAGAGCGTAAACGTTTATAACTGAAAAGCGCCAACCATAAAGAGTGCACCGAAAAGAGCACGAATTTCTTCTGCTGAAGTTTCTTTGCAATCGCGAGCTCTACAACAGTTGGTATCACTACGTTTTCCCAAACCGTCTGTTTGTATGCGCTGTGGTGTCTTCTATCATCTTCTTAGCGATAAAAAGATAAAATTCATCTAAAGGTGTAAGTGCGTTTCTGGCAGCCCCTTTTGGGGCCGATAAAGTTCTGATAATGTTTTTAGCACTTGTTTTCCCAGCAGTTAGGGGCTGACTAATCCAAAGAGTTTCACCGTCTTTTCCAATATATAGTGTATAGTTACCATTCGTAACATCATGTGCTGCTGCTTCCTGACTGTCATTTTCTTCCTGTGACTGTTCGGATTCACTACTGTGGTTGTCAGCTTCAATAATTTACTCTTCCATATCAAAATCGTCTTCAGAGTCATCACAGGTCAATTCATCTTCCGAAATTTTCATTAGAATTCGTAGGATCTCTTCAGGATCCCTTACAATATCACTTTCCCTGGAAATAAATATAGTGCACCCATAAAACAACAAATCAACACTTTAAATAAGAGTAAATGATGAAAGCATGTTTAAAAAATTGTACACAGATAATGTTGAACAAATACTTATATGACTAGGCACGTGGTAACAATCACAGTGCGGAGGCAGGACTGAAGTTAACAGTGCTGTTGCAGCAGAACAATAGCCAGGTCTGGTTTCAAACGAGCTTACACACATTCCATCTATGCATAGTAGATTCCATGGAAACCGACAACTAACAGCAGCCACTGGACACTCAGAAAACTAAAATTTGCAGTGCGTATGCCGCGGCGCGCCCACCGGGGCGTTAAACGCGCTAGGATAGGATTCCTGTCGAGGTTCGTGATTTGGGATAACCACAATTGTTATTAAAATCAACCAAATTTCACAAATTTCTGATCCACTTTCGGAGTGGCAGATGTAAACAATATAGTGGAATGCTGATGGCTGTTAACATGGCGGCGATGCACTCACGCAAGTCCAGTTATCCTCACCCTATTACAGATCTTCTTGGCGTCGGAGTAACATTTTTTACAGGGCCAAAAAACGTGCCACGATCATAGTATCACCAAGTCCAGCATCAGAGGCCCACAAATACCGATCTTAAGTTCCTCTGGCTACAAAAATCCAGGAATACGAGCCACAATGGTCCGCTACTGCTAGCGAGATGTTAACCACAGCACAGTTCGGCCCACTCTCCTTACCCGCCACAAAGGACGAGTTGCCACTCGCGCATCAGCCAGAGATTTTCCACTCCGCCAGGCTACTTCCGCAGCTACAGGGCTTACCAACATCTTTTACATTCAACCCTACATTCCCTAACTACGGACCAAGTCATTTACAGTCATTGTATAACATTCATTCCAGTAGTTACTTAAATCCACAAGCACAGTTTAAACAACATCGTTCAAAAAGTTCACGTAACTGAAATATGTATACGTAGTCGAAGAATTTCCATGACAGATACGACACTCTACATAAGCAACACTGCAAATTGACATAGAAATATCGATACAGATACAAAATAGGTCGAAAATAAGTTTTACATAGAAACTAGGCAAAGAATACAGATCGTAAACAACCGCTATGCGTACTGAATGGCGGTAGACGAAAATGTTCACCGTTTCTTCCAACGTAACGGTTCTGCACACACATTCCGTCAACTGGTTAATGTGCTCAGTACGGAGCGGAAGCACCACTGGCGGCAACAGAGGCCTCACAACGACGGGGCGCGCTGTGAGTGACGTCATCGATTTCACGCTGTGAGGCAACAGGCGAGTTGTGGGGCCCTGGACAGCCCGGAGCTGGCGCGGCCCCGAGGGTCGCTCGGCAAGCCGGGGCTCGCCAGCCACCGCGTGCTGGCTGCCGAACACTGGCCGGAGCAAGAGGGGCGGCCAGCCCCAGCACGCGGTCCAGGCCGACCGCGTGGCTGGGAACTCCGTGTCGAAGGCTGTGCTCTGTGTCGATGAAGGAGATTTGTATGCTGGGAGTGCCAAAGATGGCGGACTTCGTGAAACCATAATGGTAGACATTTCTCAGTTCATGTAGAAATTAATAATGGCCAGAGCAAATCTGATATCTTAAAAAGAAACATGTACATTACCATTATTTGCACGACGATTCTGATGGTGTAATCAGATTTTCAATATCTTTACTAGTTTAAAGTTTAGTATCTGACGGTAAATTATACAAGTAACACCCAACACCGAATTTCCAAAATCTAAACGTTTCATTCGATTTTGTCGATCGACGTGTCTTTAAAAAGCTGTTAGTGTAAAACTAAATTGATATGAATGACAGGCATGTAACTTCAATAGTACATGAGTTATTGGAGGTCAAAGTGGCCGATTACTATCGATCGCGTCAGGCCATGAGTACTCCACAGTTACACGAAAAAATGGTAGCAGCATGCTTGTAAATGTATTTATTGGTCTATGTCTTTGTTTATATCCGATATATACTGGAGATACTGACAGGTTTCAGATAGATTATATAATGGTAAGACAGAGATTTAGGAACCAGATTTTAAATTGTAAGACATTTCCAGGGGCAGATGTGGACTCTGATCACAATCTATTGGTTATGAAATGTAGATTAAAACTGAAGAAACTGCAAAAAGGTGGGAATTTAAGGAGATGGGACCTGGATAAACTGACTAAAGCAGAGGTTATACAGAGTTTCAAGGAGAGCATAACGGCACAATTGACAGGAATGGGGGAAAGAAATACAGTAGAAGAAGAATGGGTATCTTTGAGGGATGAAGTAGTGAAGGCAGCAGAGGATCAAATGCAGTAAATGCAGTAAATAAAGTAGGCAAAAACGAATACAAACGTCTCAAAAATGAGATTGACGGGAAGTGCAAAATGGCTAAGGAGGGATGGCTAGATGACAAATGTAAGGATGTAGAGGCTTATCTCACTAGGGGTAAGATAGATACTGCCTACAGGAAAATTAAAGAGACCTTTGGCGAAAAGAGAACCACTTGTATGAATATCAACAGCTCAGATGGAAACCCAGTTCTAAGCAAAGAAGGGAAAGCAGAAAGGTGGAAGGAGTATATAGAGGGTCTATACAAGGGCGATGTACTTGAGGACAATATTATGGAAATGGAAGAGGATGTAGATGAAAATGAAATGGGAGATAAGATACTGCGTGAAGAGTTTGACAGAGCACTGAAAGACCTGAGTCGAAACAAGGCCCCGGGAGTAGACAACATTCCATTAGAACTACTGACGGCCTTGGGAGAGCCAGTCCTGACAGAACTCTACCATCTGGTGAGCAAGATGTATGAGACAGGCGAAATACCCTCAGACTTCAAGAAGAATATAATAATTCCAATCCCAAAGAAAGCAGGTGTTGACAGATGTGAAAATTACCGAACAATCAGTTTAATAAGCCAGAGCTGCAAAACACTAACGCGAATTCTTTACAGACGAATGGAAAAACTAGTAGAAGCCGACCTCTGGGAAGATCAGTTTGGATTCCGTAGAAATATTGGAACACGTGAGGCAATACTGACCCTACGACTTATCTTAGAAGCTAGATTAAGGAAAGGCAAACCTACGTTTCTAACATTTGTAGACTTAGAGAAAAAGTTTGACAATGTTGACTGGAACACTCTCTTTCAAATTCTGAAGGTGGCAGGAGTAAAATACAGGGAGCGAAAGGCTACTTACAATTTGTACAGAAACCAGATGGCAGTTATAAGAGTCGAGGAACATGAAAGGGAAGCAGTGGTTGGGAAGGGAGTGAGACAGGGTTGTAGCCTCTCCCAGATGTTATTCAATCTGTATATTGAGCAAGTAGTGAAGGAAACAAAAGAAAAATTCGGAGTAGGTATTGAAATCCATAGAGAAGAAATAAAAACTTTGAGGTTCGCCGATGACATTGTAATTCTGCCAGAGACAGCAAAGGTGTTGGAAGAGCAGTTGAACGGAATGGACAGTATCATGAAAGGAGGATATAAGATGAACATCAACAAAAGCAAAACGAGGATAATGGAATGTAGTCGAATCAAGCCGGGTGATGCTGAGGGAATTAGATTAGGAAATGAGACACTTAAAGTAGTAAAGGAGTTTTGCTATTTGGGGAGCAAAATAACTGATGATGGTCGAAGTAGAGAGGATATAAAATGTAGACTGGCAATGGGAAGGAAAGCGTTTCTGAAGAAGAGAAATTTATTAACATCGAGTATAGATTTAAGTGTCAGGATGTCGTTTCTGAAAGTATTTGTGTGGAGTGTCGCCATCTATGGAAATGAAACGTCGACGATAAATAGTTTGGACAAGAAGGGAATAGAAGCTTTCGAAATGTGGTGCTACAGAAGAATGCTGAAGATTAGGTGGGTAGATCACATAACTAATGAAGAGGTATTCAATAGGATTGGGGAGACGAGAAGTTTGTGGCACAACTTGATTAGAAGAAGGGATCTGTTGGTAGGACATGTTCTGAGGCATCAAAGGATCACCGATTTAGTATTGGAGGGCAGCGTGGAGGGTAAAAATCGTAGAGGGAGACCAAGAGATGAATACATTAAAAAGATTGAGAAGGATGTAGGTTGCAGTAGGTACTGGGAGATGAAGAAACTTGCACGGGATAGAGTGGCATGGAGAGCTGCATCAAACCAGTCTCAGGACTGCAGACCACAACAACAACAACACTATTCATGAAGAAATTGGTCAAATATTTACTCTGTTTAAGAAAACACAGAGACATTAGGCTACTGGCCTACTTTTGCTTCTGTTCCTTTGATATATGTTTATGTAATTTGTTTATGTATTTACTAATGTGTGTTAGAGCGTGTTTATGGTCCGGCCATAGGGATATTTACTTAATTTCAAGTTACTTAAATGTAAATTCAGTATTTCGTACGCGTTTCAATATGTTTGTGGGTGCGCCTTGGCTTGGAGACATTGCGGGAGTGCTCTAGCCAATCACAGCGCTCGTTACTACGGTAGGCGACTACCGAAGCCAATGGGGAGACTGGATGGGGGTGGGGGAGGAGCACCAGGTCGCGCAGGACGCGGGTGAGTTCTGGATGGGAAGGCGCGTCGGACGGTCGCAGGAAGTACTTGTAGTGTTGAGAAGTTTGTGCGTGGTCGTGGGAGATAGAAATATTTCGTAGTGCCGACTAGTGCACTTGTGAGATTTCAGTGGGTACTGCAATGTGCGTTTAGAAGTGAATATCTTGCGAGCTATGTTGTTGTTCATAACTAATTGCAGGCCCATCGACACAAATAAGTGTTTTGCAGTAATAAACGGTATTCTTAAAAGTACTTCTACTATGGTACTCATCATGTAAAGTCGTTAAAATAGTAGCTGCAGATTTTATTTAATTTCAATCTTTCATTTGTAAATTTCTATGTTACATTCAAAATTCGCAACTGCCAAGTGATATGAACCTTAGACCATTCGTTTCATGTGTGTAATCATATTGTATACTGTAGACTCAGCAGTATTTGGCCTGTAATGCAGCAACTACGTATCCCAGCCCCTAGACAACGAAACCAGCCAAAACTCTGAGGGTACGTAGTTGAGGGCCACCATTAATTTTTCTGAATGCCCGCAATGTTGAGGCAATAGCGCCCATTCTTCCTGCAGAGCTGCTAGCAAGTCTTGGAGACTGGTTGGTGGATGATGACGCGATGCAGCGCGTCTCCTTGGTGCATCCCAGACGTGCTCTATGGGATTCAAATCGGGAGAGCGAGCATACCGCGCCATGCGTTTCCAATAAAACATCAACCGCCCGTGCCGTATGGGGTCGAGCATTATCGTTCGTCAGTACAAAGTCTGGTTCCACAGCTACTCGCAACAATCGCACACGGGGTCCCACGATCTCGTCACGATACCCGATGGAAATTAAATCTTGCCGATTCGGCCATGAAATTTCACGGAGAGGTGTTCGAGTGGTCGACATAATCCTTGTCCACAGCATTAGGCATCCTCCTCGATATCGGTCTCTTTCCGCTATGCTTGGGTCTCGAAATCGTGTTCCACGTTCCCTCCAGATGCGAATCCATCGACAGTCACTCTCCAAACCAAATCGGGACTCATTTGTGAAAAGAACATTGGTCCATCCTTCGACTGTCCAGGTGGCATGTTGACGACTCCACTCTAGACGATTACTTCTGTGAAGATGCGTCGGAAGTACACACGGTCACTTACCGCATGTCTCTGCAACAAAGGCCACCTTGCCGAAACCTTCTGTACACAGTTTGCCTCGACACAACACGTCCAATGGATGCTGCGAGGTCAGATGTCAGTTGCCGTGGATTGCTAAGGCGGTACCGTCGTGTCCTTAACAGGCAAATAGCGGTCCCCTCCGTCTGACGTCACGCGTGATCGACCTCACCCTGGTCTTCGGAATACGGTTTCGATTTCCCGAGACTGTCGCCACTTCCGAGTAACAATAGAATTTCAATCCATCGGGCCACAAGAGATTTCGACTGTCCTGCTTACATACTTCCTGTGGCCCTCCAGCGCAGGGATTCTGGTAGGTGTCTTCTATGTGCCATAGTGCACCGTATATGGCTATGCACACGGCGACTGTGGATGCAAGACTACCCGACAAACACCACCTCATTTGACAGGTGCAGTGACGTCATTGTTGGCGTAGTTGTCCGTTGACCGGAATGCCATCTATCCGTGCAGAACACGATCGAATGGACATCTGTTGATAGTTTGTATGATTGTACCGTGAAGACACAGGACGGGGAAATAGCGGTTTGTTGCTTTAATTTTTGACACCAGTGTGTATTAAATAGAGCTGGGGCAACACACTTTGTTGGGGAAGGCCATTTTTCTGTAGCCTCCATCGGTCACGCTGTCCTCGGAGGTCAACGAAGACTCTTTGGTTGTGCCGAAGGTTGGCGATGAGCCTGGAGCGGCTGAGATCCTCGGCTGGGATGCAGACCTCGTTTAACAGAAACCAGTGGCTGACGGCGTCGTAGGCTGCCGTCAAGTCCACGAACACCACTCGTGTAATCTTACGGACTTCAAAATCATTTTCTACGAACTGTGCAAGACTGAGTAATTGTCCTGAGCAGCTTTTACCAGTGTCGAGGTATAAGCAAAGGATCAATAACATGTGAGAGACGGTTTAAAGTCATTCTCTCCAGCAGTTTGTACAGGTGACACAGTAGTGCGATTGGTCTATAGTTCCTTCTTTACTGGATTTCATTGTACCAATTACTCGGCTCTTCAGTCGCGCCTTTGGAATTTGACACCTGTCAGTACATTTATTTCTTGAAGAGTTGGAGAACCCATTCCTTTGTCGCTAATCCGAAGTGCTTAATTTGCTCAGTTCGTACATCGTCAAAGCCAGCTGATTTATCAGCTTTATCCTGTTTGATAGCCTTCTGTAATTCGTGCATCGTGAATGGGAGCCAAAACTTGTTATTCTCCTCTTGCTCAGTTCGGCTGGGCTTCCATTTAGCAGTTGCTGATGTGCTACTTGGTTGGCGGCTATATTTTGGAGTGTAGTGTTCTTAGTTAGATTATTGGAGAGGCGTCGCAGAAGTCTGCGAGTGTTCTTTTCAGATCCAAATTTTCTATTGTTGTGATCCATTTTCCCCTTTTTGATTCTCTCATAGAGGGAATGAGTTTGTTTACAGTTTCTGTATTTGTTTCATTGAAAGGGTTTCCTCTAAACAAGTTGCCGTAGTCTGTAAATAAGGCTGCCTGATGTAATGGGGGCCCTGTGATGTGAGCGGCGAGGGACAGATACTTTAGAAAATCTCTTTACGGCCGTGGAGAAGGTGTTGCACTATTCTAGTGTTGCTTCTATAGAAGACACTTAGGCATCCAGTAAATGTGCAAATCTCGGCCAGTCAGCCCTTCTAAAGTTAAACCTTCTCCGCAACGAGATTTTTTTAAGTCTAACAGCAGCAGAATATATGGCAGATTTTTTTTGGGGGGGGGGGAGGGGGGGGGGGGGGGAAGGAGACCAGACAGCGCGGTCATCGGATTAGGGAACGATAGGGAAGGGTCGTCCTTCCGAATGTGAGTCCAGACCACTGCGCTACCTCGCTCAGTTTGGCAGATTACTATGAGAATCTCTGATTTGCCAAAGTCACTGCAAGAGGTGGATTTCATAAAATCTCGCATCTAATTCCGCGTTATGGGTACAGTAATCTGTCTGTCACCATAACAGCGACGGTTTGTCTGGAACCAACTCCCACTCCCAAGAATCCTAAAGATCTGAGGAAGCACTGAAGATTAAGAGACAGTGACAGCTGTCTTGCAACAAAAATGGTTCAAATGGCTTTGAGCACTATGCTACTTAACTTCTGAGGTCATCAGTCACCTAGAACTTAGAACTAATTAAACCTAACTAACCTAAGGACATCACACACATCCATACCCGAGGCAGGATTCGAACCTGCGACCGAAGCGGGCGCTCGGCTCCAGACTGTAGCGCCTAGAACCGCAGGGCCACTCCGGCCGGCTGTCTTGCAACAGAAGTACAATACTCTCGCTTGCCTCAGTATTCCAGAACTGTAAGCGATGCTTACGACAATGTTCTGTGAGCTGGGCGGACATACAGAGACTCGACGAGTTGAAGGTGCAGCCGCAACTCGGATTCCGTCAGCTGTCCGCGACTTCTGACGCAGCTCGTCCGACTGCCCCGCCTCGCCACCCCGTGTGACGGACTACCTGCAGGTCTCCGCTTCGAGGCTCCTCCCGTGAGCTCGCTCCCGTCTTCCCTGTAACACAACGCGACCACCAGTCCTCTTAAAAGCTGCTACAGCCCGCCAAAGGCGTAATTATTTATTTCACAATATACTTACGGAGAAAAAATCGCAATCCCAGGAAGGAGTCACGCGGACATAAGTTGGTAGGCGTTTTTCTACAGCTGAAAGACGATCTCTATTTGCATTTCGCACCAATCACATAAGAGCGGCGCCAGTAGCGCCAATATGAGGATGCGGACTGTGTTTGCTTTAAATACACACTGTAAAGGGCGTGAGCGTTTGTCACCTTTGAGGCTGGATGACGTGAGTCGACGTTAGTCGAGAATGCCTTTAAGGCTACAAAGATGCCACTATCGACACCTCACTGAGTTCGAACGAGGTCAAGTAACAGGGATACGAGAACCTGGATGTTGCTTCTGCGGCACTGCAGAAAGTCTTGGCAGGAATGTAGCCAGTGCGCGCGAGTGCTGGCAGTGACGGCCAGGAAAAGGTTCGGTCGCAAGAAGACCGGGCTCTGGACGGCCAAGTGGCACCGCCGACACGGATGGCCACCGTGTTCGGCGTGTGACTCTGTCGCATCGTTCCACACCTGCAGGGGCAACTCGAGCAGCACTTTTCACCACAGTGACACAACCAACTGCTACAAATCGGTTACTCGAAGGACAGCACCAAGCCAGAAGCACCGTGGCGAGCTTTCCACTGACCTAAACCACCATCATTTCCGACTTCAGTGGAGGGAAGGGTGGAGGTTTGTTGTGTATTCCGATGAAAACTTGTTCTGCTTCGGCGCCAGTGATGCCCGTGTGTGGGATAGCAGGAGGCCAGCTGAGGGCGTGGTGCGTGCCCCACACTGGACCTGCGCCTGGAATCACGGTCTCGGCTGCGGCTGCGGCGCCGCCGCGGTTATCCCACCCAGTGAAGCTGCAAATCTGTGCGTCAAACTGTCGATCCGGCCTGCTGTGCTGCGATTCACGAACAGCATTCCAGGGCGGATTTTCCAACAGGATAACTCTCGTCTACGCACAGCTGATGCTCCACAGAGTGTCGACGTGTTGCCTCGGCCTGCTCGATCACCAGACCTGTCTACAGTCGAGCACTCGTGGGACACCATCGGACGACAACTCCAGCGTCATCCACAAAGAGCTTCGAGCCTCCCTGTATTGATCGCCAAGTGCAACAGACGTAGAACTCCGTCCCACAAACTGACACTCGGCACCGGTGCAACACAACGCGTGCACGTTTGCGTGCTTACATTCAACATTCTAGCGCTTACAACCACTATTAATGCACCAGCATTTCACATTGGCAATGGCTTTTTTCGCTGGTACATTCTGTGATCTTTTACTATTAGTTACTTAAATATGATACCTACACAATCGTATTACATAAATTTCATTACTCTGCATTAGTTATTTTTCGGTGTTGAGTTTTTTTCGTCATAGTATGTAGCAGTCAGATGTGGTGAAAAATCAGCGAGCCGATGAATTGAATTTCTTTCATTCTTTTCTAAAAAGGTTCCCACCGAGTGTTACTTACTGTCGACGTCACTCGAAAAACTCCATTTATCGGTCGTTCTGCTACCAGTAAGCCTCGCATTACAGGTCCCGCGAAATGATGGAAACCTCGTTACTCTGCCCTTGTTTCCGTCGATTAGGTGCGTCAGCGCTGTTTTGTCAATTTTTTAGAAAATCCAGTAGATGCTTACCTGGCCAAGTGCAGCTGTTAACGAGCTCCTAGAGCCTACCACCCGCCTGGTCTCGGCTCCTCCTCCCTCCCTCTCTCCCTCCCTCCCACCCTCGCTCCCTCTGTTTCCGCGGAGTCCGGCGCGCCTCTAATGCGTTGCCTGTTTCATATTCACTCTCAAAGATGGCCCGTAAAGGAAATGAATGTTCCCAGAACCGTGTTAGACTGCAAGAGCTTAGGAACGGGAAGTGATACCAGCACGTACAATAACTGTGATATCGTGACTCCTATTAAATTAATTCAGCTTCCCTCCGTCCGTATAATTAAAGGTGAACAAAAGTAAAAAGAAGCTAGCTGAACTGCTTGCCACGCTTCAAAGTCCACTCGTGCAAACCGACAATGCAGAGACACAAGATAATGTGAGTGACTGAGGAGTGGAACCAGTATGCTGCAAAACGAAACTCATCTACATATAAATCTACATCCAGAGGTACGCCCACATCTGCGCATACGTCTGGATTTAGCTGTGCAGTGTACATACAGTTTCCTATTCCACTCGCGTGTCGAGCGAAGCAGAGGAGCCTCCGTACGCGCCCAACACGTGTCAGGGACCGGTGACACACGCACCGTTGTAATGGTCGCACAGTTGTCCCGTGACACCGGTTCTCTGTATTCACCCAGTAGGGTTTCGCGAGAAGAATGTTGACTCTTCCTCAAAGGACTGCTTTTAAATTTCTCTGAGGAGCTCACACTTTCATGTACACTTCACAGTCCTCGGCAGTGGGTCTGTGATTCTGTGCCACTGACTTTACATACTGGCCCCGTTTGATATCTCTTCTTAGTGTTTCAACTAGGCAATTTACGCTCCTTGTCGCATTGTATTGTGTTTTCAGTGAGAAAACAAATTTGTGCCCCATAATAGACTTTCAGTCCTAAAACTGATAGGACGTAATCTGACTCCATACCCTATTAATCGGGCATATGCAAAGTACAGTGCAACGATTCGCTGCGCAAAAAATGTTCTAATAGCGAAAAAGGCGACCCGTCGACGTTTTTTACGCATGTCAACGACTAAAAGCATGTAGTGGATAAACTTTGAAACAGTATTTCTGTTTTACATGAGGTGGAGAGAGGTAGATACAAGGATCACAAGGAACATGCTAGACTGTCTTACCGTTGGCCTGCTACGGATGCTGAAATAATGCAGGCGTTTGACACGTGGCACACAAAACTACGGAATAAAGGCACGAAATAACTAGTTTTAAGAAACTGCCTATTTTAACAGTTAATTCATTACAGTTACGGTTACAGACCTGGCATGGCTACGAAAACTGTTATCACACCTACGAGAGCAGGAGAAGGGGAGCGTGCATTGTCTCCTCTATACTTAGAAAAATCGTAGATTATAACTCTCATTAACACAGTCACCATAATATGCCTGCAAGACGCACGTCGCCTTTATTCAGTATATTAACAAGTTCCACAAAATTAAATGTTTCTGATAATAGGTTTGTCAGCACTTGCATATGCTAATTTCATACAGGCTCACATATATTTCGTCGAAGTGCTTTTTACGAACATATGGGGACGCCTTAAAAATTCCATTTTGAACGAACAAAACTAACTGAGAAACAACAGGTAAATTGAAAGTTTTCTGCATATGTCGTTAGAATGGTATCGCTAGTCATGAAGGACTATTCACTAGAAGTAGATATACGGCATTTTCGGGGTAGAGGTGTTTTACTCTAACAGTCGTTCACGATTATTTGCTCTTTTATGGTTTGTGTTCTTTGTGTTGTAAACAATCGGTTCTCCACGTGTAAGTGCACAGTATCCTTTCATGCAATAAATGGAATATTATCGCTGACGCAAAAGCGCTGTGTAGCGGGTTCGGCGAACAAAGGGCTGTACGTGGCAGACTTTGGGCCTGTGGGGGTGTTAACTTAACTTGTGGCGCACTGTGTTAACAACGTAATCGGTTTCTCAAGTGTTTGTACGACGGAGAGTGCACATACACGTGGGTAGATAGTGTTGTGGGTTGGCAAAAGAGCCAACCCAGTGTACTAGAGGAAGCCGAAAGGCACGCGCTTTAGCTCACGCAGGCTGGCGTGAGGTCTGCAACAGGACAAGGAAATTAGACTGCAGAAAAAACTGACGTAGCTGGTGGAATGCTTAACTTTAATCCATAAATGGTGAACATCGCTCGTGACGGTACATGTTTTACTGCATCAATACTAACTGGTAATGGCGCCTTGCTAGGTCGTAGCAAATGACGTAGCTGAAGGCTATGCTAACTATCGTCTCTGCAAATGAGAGCGTATGTTGTCAGTGAACCATCGCTAGCAAAGTCGGCTGTACAACTGGGGCGAGTGCTAGGAAGTTTCTCTAGACCTGCCGTGTGGCGGCGCTCGGTCTGCAAGCACTGATAGTGGCGACACGCGGGTCCGACGTATACTAACGGACCGCGGCCGATTTAAAGGCTACCACCTAGCAAGTGTGGTGTCTGGCGGTGACACCACAGATAGTGTTTGATTTTCAGCCAAAATGAATGTTCGCAATTTACCAGTAGAAATATTCCCAGCGCAAATGTACGTTTTGTGAGCAGCGCGGCTCATTGAACAGGAAGAGACGTAGAAGAGGTGCAGTCAGTCACTCACAGAGGATCCTTACACACGCATCTGCCTCTACACGGCCGAAAATAATTTACAAATATTACATTTTGCACAAAGGTCCTCGGTGAGGTATATATGTAACTCTTGCTGTTAACCAAAGCTCTAAATATTGCTCGTATTTCACTACAATTTTGAAACATCCACTTCAACCGACATGTTTCTATATTCATCAAGTTTGTGCACCAATGCTGATAATGGTGTCTGACAGAAAATTGTCGTACGTTAAGGGGAGCCGGAGGTGGTCAAATCCAAAAATTACTATTTTTTTTTGCTGCCGAAAATTAATTGGAACATTCCTCTTTAATGTAAACTTTGAATTATTGTTCTACTCCCCCTAGAAGTGGAGTTATTACCATTTTCCCCCACGCCTGCAGAGGAAATGGGCGGCCGCTGAATGCATCTAACACCCTCTCGTGACTTCCTGGCGAACTGCTTGGTATTTTCTCGGCCTGTTACGCAGACAGCGCCTTATGTTACGCATACAGCGAGTGTGCAAGGGTTGGCTACATTGTTTTCTGTGACAAATGAAGCGCTAAGAGCGCGGAACATCGTCTCTTTGCTGTTTACGGTTTCGAATTAGTTCAGTGTTGCGCCTGTTGTTGGCAATATTATACACTCCTGGAAATGGGAAAAAGAACACATTGACACCGGTGTGTCAGACCCACCATACTTGCTCCGGACACTGCGAGAGGGCTGTACAAGCAATGATCACACGCACGGCACAGCGGACACACCAGGAACCGCGGTGTTGGCCGTCGAATGGCGCTAGCTGCGCAGCATTTGTGCACCGCCGCCGTCAGTGTCAGCCAGTTTACCGTGGCATACGGAGCTCCATCGCAGTCTTTAACACTGGTAGCATGCCGCGACAGCGTGGACGTGAACCGTATGTACAGTTGACGGACTTTGAGCGAGGGCGTATAGTGGGCATGCGGGAGGCCGGGTGGACGTACCGCCGAATTGCTCAACACGTGGGGCGTGAGGTCTCCACAGTACATCGATGTTGTCGCCAGTGGTCGGCGGAAGGTGCACGTGCCCGTCGACCTGGGACCGGACCGCAGCGACGCACGGATGCACGCCAAGACCGTAGGATCCTACGCAGTGCCGTAGGGGACCGCACCGCCACTTCCCAGCAAATTAGGGACACAGTTGCTCCTGGGGTATCGGCGAGGACCATTCGCAACCGTCTCCATGAAGCTGGGCTACGGTCCCGCACACCGTTAGGCCGTCTTCCGCTCACGCCCGAACATCGTGCAGCCCGCCTCCAGTTGTGTCGCGACAGGCGTGAATGGAGGGACGAATGGAGACATGTCGTTTTCAGCGATGAGAGTCGCTTCTGCCTTGGTGCCAATGATGGTCGTATGCGTGTTTGGCGCCGTGCAGGTGAGCGCCACAATCAGGACTGCATACGACCGAGGCACACAGGGCCAACACCCGGCAACATGGTGTGGGGAGCGATCTCCTACACTGGCCGTACACCAGTGGTGATCGTCGAGGGGACACTGAATAGTGCACGGTACATCCAAACCGTCATCGAACCCATCGTTCTACCATTCCTAGATCGGCAAGGGAACTTGCTGTTCCAACAGGACAATGCACGTCCACATGTATCCCGTGCCACCCAACGTGCTCTAGAAGGTGTAAGTCAACTACCCTGGCCAGCAAGATCTCCGGATCTGTCCCCCATTAAGCATGTTTGGGACTGGATGAAGCGTCGTCTCACGCGGTCTGCACGTCCAGCACGAACGCTGGTCCAACTGAGGCGCCAGGTGGAAATGCCATGGCAAGCCGTTCCACAGGACTACATCCAGCATCTCTACGATCGTCTCCATGGGAGAATAGCAGCCTGCATTGCTGCGAAAGGTGGATATACACTGTACTAGTGCCGACATTGTGCATGCTCTGTTGCCTGTGTCTATGTGCCTGTGGTTCTGTCAGTGTGATCATGTGAGGTATCTGACCCCAGGAATGTGTCAATAAAGTTTCCCCTTCCTGGGACAATGAATTCACGGTGTTCTTATTTCAATTTCCAGGAGTGTACTTCTTGTGTAAAGCGTTGTTCTGGTTACGATGCCACGTTTTAGTAACCGTGTATATAAGAAGAGGAAGAACGTAGGGAAAAGAAAATTAACACTAATACCAAGTTGCGATACTACAATTACTCAAACAGTGCGTTCTTCTGCTAAAACAACACATGGCCGGTCATAGCCCTGTGACATCTTCTAGCAAGAAGCTGACTGGTGGAAGTGGCCGATTTCGTGAATATGTTAGTGACAGTGATGATATTAACGAAGTACTGAATATTGGATTATTATCTTCTGTGCTGTAAGAAAGTGTTCTGGGCAAAATGTCTTCAAGTGTAGGAGTGGGACTAGGGATAACAAAGCACTTTGGTTTAGCTTGTGAGATGAAGATAATCTGTGCATGTTGCAAGTATCAAGTGACTTTCTACAATTCACATGCCAGTCTCTTTGGTGGAAATGGACGATCTAGAGTGTTTGATGTGAATGTTCGACTTGTGTATGGTCTTCGATCCATTGGAAAAGGGTCTGCTGCTGGTAAACTGTTTTGTGGTATTATGAACTTGCCATCGCCTCCAAGCAAATTTGGGTACTACTGTGAACTGGTAGCATCCTCTGTTGAAGATGTGGCTTTGAAAACCATGAAGGAAGCAGTGGAGGAATCTGTAGAAATGAACGGTGGTTCTAGGGATTTGGTAGTGGCATTAGATAGTTCCTGGCAAAAGATGGGTCATAAATCCCTGAATGGGGTTGTGACTGCTACTTGTGGTGATAGTACAAAAGTGATAGATGTTGCAATATTATCAAAACATTGTAGGTGCAAAAATAAAATCAAAGGAGAGCACAGTGGAACCTGTGAAGCAAATTTTAGTGGATCAAGTGGAGCAATGGAAGTGGATGGAGTGAAACAAATTTTTGAACATTCAGTTCCCAGATACAATGCTAGGTACAAATACTACCTTGGGGATGGTGACTCCAAAGGTTTCAAGACTATAGAGGAACTGAAACCATATGGAAATGAATTTGTAGTTGAAAAGTTGGAATGCATTGGGCATGTGCAAATGCGTATGGGTGCACAGCTTCGAAGGCTCAAACAAACTTTGGGTTCAAGTAAGCTCAGTGATGGAAAGACAATAGGAGGGAGAGGCAGGCTTACTGATGAGGTGATTGAACGTCTGCAGAGATACTATGGGTATGCTATAAGGCAAAATACTAGTAATGTTAGTGACATGCGAAAAGCAGTGTGGGCATTGTTCCTTCATACTGCCTCTTCCAATGAATACCCTCAACACAGCCTGTGCCCAAAAGATTCCTGATGCAAATATAATGCAAAAAAGGACTATGATCACAAACATGGTTTGCCAGCAGCTGTGATAAATGCAATAAAACCAATTTTTCATGACTTAGCACAGCCAGAATTGTTACAAAAATGTCTACACGGAAAGACACAGAATCCTAATGAGAGCGTAAACAATTTGATTTGGAAAGTCATTCCTAAAAGGGTGTTTGTAAGCATAAAAACACTGCACTTTGGCATTTATGATGCAATAGCAACCTACAACCAAGGGAACAGTGTGAAGTGTGAAGTTCTGAAGGCATTAGGATTTACAGCTGGGGTGAACACTGTACGAGTACTAAGAAATATTGACAGAGAAAGGATAAGAGGAGCAGAAAGAAGAGAAAGGCATATGAAGTATGATGGAACAACAGGCCAGAAAAGAAGACAGAAGAGGAAGCTTTTGGAGGATGAAGAAGAAGACCCTGATAATCCATCCTATAGTGCAGGAATGTATTGAGAAACTTTGATAGCCATTTCCCGTAAATTAGAATTTTTCGAATATAAGGAACATTTTCTCAAAATCCACTCAAGCTAGAGAGATGAAATTTTTATACAGCACTCCTAGTGGTCAAACGTACATTGTAACAAAGCCATTTGGTAATATGTTCAGTAGTTTCATTTCAGTTTAATTATAAAGCAATTATTTGTAAAAAACTTTGGGTCATTAATAAAAAAATAATTGGAAGGAAACTAGAAAAGATACTCCAAAATCCCTCTGTCATAACTTCAATACTAAACCACTCTATATGTAAAAAAAATTCAAATTTTTCTATTTGGTAGTTTATTCATAAATGTTCCTCAAACTTAGTGATTTTAACATGGGCAGCATAGGCACCTCCAGCTCCCCTTCAAGGACAATACGAACAGTAGTTTACACTGTCACTCGACGTCATTTCTAAAGTTTATCGGAACTGGGGAACTCAGTCAACAAAAAGTATTTTGATACGGTGCCGACTTCTGGTCAGTGTGACACTGAGAAGTCGTCTAGGACGATGTCGAGCTTAAATGCTGAGCGACGGTAAAGTCTGCGCGCTAATAGAAGGAGTAGAAATACGACAGCTTTGGCATAGCAACATAAGGTCTGGCAAGTGGTCCTGAGGCAGTGAAAGCCTCGCGACGAGGACAGCCAGTGCGCAGGAGCCCCAGGTTCGGCAGAGGTGATGTGCTGTCCACTCGGGAGTGCTGTGCGAAACAGGTGTTCAGAACGATTAGCATCACGCTCGGTGAAGGCGTAACAACCTGGTAGAAAGTTATGGTACTCCACACCCAGTACGCCAGGCGTCGAGCGAATCTCACCAGGCCCTCGAGAGGTGTTTCTTTGTCGTCAACTGGCGTCACATGCACGAGGTTTCTGATACGTCCGGACGCACACACACACACACAGGGGGAAAAAAGGAAAACGAGAGGCGGTAGGTCAGTGGAACGAGGTGGCCACGCAGATGCATCTCCCCTCTAAACCCTACACCTCAGAAATGTCGCAGGGGGTACGTCACGTTCTCGCAGTAGCTCTGTCTAGTTGAATCCGATGGCACGCACGCAGAAACGGTGGTTCGTCCCCACCGAGCTTCAGGCGCATGTGCGTCGGTCGTTCTCGTTGTTCAGGAGACTGAGAAGCTTTGACTGGCTCAGGATTACTTGCAGACAGAGTCATTACGCTCGGACTGGTCTGTCGGCTCCTCCGCCCTGCAGGCAGACTTTGGAGCAGCCCGGGTGTGTCGCACCCTCCTGCACTGCTCGCGGCGTCTACTTCCCCGCACACCGGATTTAGCCGAATGAGTTCCAGCAGCTGCCAGTGCCGAACAGGAACATCCCGACCGTGGCACTTGTTTTATTTCCTTTGGCGAGTGTAATTAAATTGTGCGGTATAGGCAAAGGATATGAATCAGCCATGTATTTTACATAACATAATAGCCGGCCAGAGTGGCCGAGCGGTTCTAGTCACTACAGTCTGGAACCGCGCCACTGCTGCGATCGCAGGTTGGAATCCTGCCTCGGGCATGGATGTCTGCGATGTCCTTAGGTTAGTTAGGTTTAAGTAGTTCTAAGTTCTAGGAGACTGATGACCTCAGAAGTTAAGTCCCATAGTGCTCAGAGCCATTTGAACCGTAACGTAATATCAAGCAATAGATGAGAATATGTGCGTAGAAAGTACTTAGAATGTCAAACAAACAATATATTAGAGAAATTTGAGCAGAGCTGCAGAGATTCTATCAAACAGAACGGTGTAACTTACAATGAAGGGAGAGAAATCTGCAGACGTAAAACCAAAGTTATGCGTACCCCAAGGCAGTGTTGTCTGACCGTTACTTCAGACAACGTATGCAAGCGACCTACATGTTGTGCGTGCTAGCCGCCCCTGTTAATGCACCGCTTCCGCGACGTGGAAGTGCGCCGGCGGATTAACACCACAGACCGGTGTTGCAGCCAGTGTGGATGTGTTTAGGTGGTTTCCTACATACGTCTAGGTAAATACCGCGCTGGTACCCGAGTCCGATTTCGTTTACACGATCTGCAAACATTTAGACAACTTTTGCTGACTTTCACACGAATATCTCTATACGCACACAGTTGCAGTATACACACTGAAGAGCCGAAGAAATTTGTACACCTGCCTAACATTGTGCAGGGCCCCCGTAAGCACGCAGAAGTGCCACAACACGACTCGACTAATGTCTGAACTAGTGAATCCTGTGGGGCTGGCCATATATCTATAAGTTTAGGTGCGGGCAAGTTGCAAGGCATCCCAGATATGCTAAATAATGTTCACGTCTGGCGAGTTTGGTGGCCAGCAGCAGAGTTTAAACTCAGAAGAGTGTTCCAGGAGCCACTGAGAGACTGCAGGACACTCTTCCTTTTGATGCAGTGTCATGAAGCTTAATGTTCTTAGGGAAGGTGATCTTCATTACTTGGTTGGTATATGTGATACGATCTGACTTCATTCATATGATGAAATGGTTGGCAGTAGTTAATGCTCTTGCTTGTGTGCTCTAGTGAAGGAATAGCAGCAAGCTCTACCTGCATTCAAAGGAAGAGGGTGCAAAGTAAATTGACTGCAGTAACAGTGTATGGCAGCTGAGGTCCGAGGAGAGCATTTTTTTTCTGTGCAACCTGGGTGAAAACGTTTTCGGACTGCCAAGTCCCTCAGTCTCATTGAGCACACAAATTGGGTGGCGCCAGTCAGCTGGCGGCTACGTACAGGTGGGCCCAGTAGTGGAGAAGAGTCGCTGCAGCGATGACCAGAGCTCTGTACGAACTGATGACTGGGCCCTTGTTAGGTAGGAAGCCAATTAGACTGCTGTGTGTTTTTGCGAATTTCCGTGGGATAGGGCAGTGGCACCCAGGCGTCCATACTTTGCTACAAAACATACTTGTGAAAGCACGAGGCTTTTAGCGAGTTTATGGCCTTTCTTTGGAAAGTTCGAAAAGGACGCAACGCGAGAGATAACGATCTCTTTATGGAGGGCTGCGGTTCCATCCAGGTCATGCTTGTAGGAAAGACGCTTGGGAAAGAGGCCGTGAAGCTGAATCTTGTTCCTTTACTCCCAATTAATTGTTAAAGTCGCTGGTCGGTCAAATCTGTGCATGCAGAGCAGGGGGCAGTCTCCCAGCTTCGAATGTCGAGCCCCAGCTCATGATTGGTTTGCGCTGAAGTGGGTCTAGTATAAGCGTGTAAATGTGCTATCCTAACGAGCTGGCGAGGAAAGATGAGAGAAAGATAAGAACACACTCTTGGACTGTGCTTCGCTAGTAAAGAGCGGCAGGTCTTGATGTAAATGGTGAGACTTGCTTGCTTTGCTGGTGTGCCACTTAGACACTGTGCCAGTCACCATCTGAACCGTCAGAGATGTTGCTTCTTACATCATGCACACAACAAATGATCCGTGGGTGTACTTATTTGTTTTGAGTCAGCCGTCTAAACATTTGACATGTGCCATCATGCATAGTCGTGTCACGGAGTCAAATTGTTTTAGCGGACGAGCAAATGGGTCAACCTGCACACTGGAATCCACCGGGTTTCAGAGGCTCATAGGGAAGCAACTGCGTTCCAAATCAGCTGTACACGAGAGCGCGTATTTGCATACTTCTGGGAGCACGCCTTTAATAAAAGATGTCGCTGTCTGCGACTCCAGTTGGTGACTGCGCCGTGCTGTGCCGGTCTCACCTGCAGAAGAGTAAAAAACTCGCTGCTATGGTGTAGGGCTCCAATATATGTTTCTCAGCGCCCTGTTCTTTGGAACGATGTTTTTCTTTATGGAATATTTGAGTATAGATGCTTGATAGCAGCGTAGTTTATGGGCCACACCATGGCTTCATATTTCTGTAGTCAGACAATGCGATTAGTTCTGGTTAGTGTGCTGTGTTGATCCCCAGATGCTCACTTTGTTCACCATAGACTGCATATTATTGAAAGCATTTGTCAGATAGAAATGTTTGTGTGGCGTTTCTTTAGCCATATTTTGTCATGTGATGTTAATAATGAATAAATCCATTGTTGTTTAGATCACAACTCCTCCCAGTGTTCTGATTAACATCGCCTTTGCCGTTTTATTAAAGTCTTGACTGCAATTGAAAGAGCAGAAGCTTGCACCACTCTGTAGAAATTCTAAATGTGTGGGGTGTCCCATTGTGCTGCTGGAATTGCCCAAGTCAGAGGGAATGTACAACTGACACGAATGGGTGCAAGTGATGAGACACGATGCTTATATATGTCACTCATCACAGTCGTATCTAGACAAATCAGGGGTCCCATATCATCCAACTGCACGCGCCCCACACCATTACAGAGCGTCCACCAGCTCGAACAGTCCCCTGCTGACATGCAGGGTGCACGGATTCATGAGATTGCCTCCGTAGCCATACACGTACATCCGTTCACCAGGCAACATCTTTCCAGTCACCAACAGTCCAATGTCGGTGTTGCTGAGCTCTGGCGAGGCATAAAGCTTTGTGACGTGTAGTCATCAAGGGTACACGAGTGGGCCTCCCACTCCGAAAGCCGATATCGATGATGTTTCGTTGAATGGCTCGGACATTGACACCTGTTGATGGCCAATCATTGACATCTGCAGCTATTTGCGGAAGCGTTGCACTCCTGTCACACTGAACGATTCTCTTCAGTCGCCGTTGGTCCCGTTCTTGCAGAATCTTTTCCAGCCACAGCGATGTCAGAGATTTGATGTTTTACCAGATTTCTGATGTTCGTGGTACACTCGTGAAATTGTCGTACGGGCAAATCGCCACTTGGTCGTTGCCTGTACCAGTTTCGTTGGCGCTTAGTGTACCTTCCGTCCCTGAGGGTGACGGTGCGGGGGGGGGGGGGGGCGGGGGGCTGGAACGCCACACAGCCACCCTTTAGAGGAACGGCGCCACATCCGCTAACAACCGGGCCGACCTCGCACTGATGTGGCTCAGAGGCACAAGGGAAAGAATATGTGTAACTGACTTACTGGACGCCGTCGCATCTTTTCAGGCTTTTGTCGGATAATGCTACTGTACACAGAAAAGCCGCAACTCTAGAAAAATTGTAGCAAAATGCACGGAGGTCTGAAAAGGATCGACGCTCGGTGGAGGTGTTAGCAGTCGTTCTTCAACACAAAACACGTGACGTACTGCGAATACATCTACAGAAGACTACTGTTCAATCATACGATTGCAGAACAATCACTGAAAGCAATTATTTCCATAAACTATGTAGGAGTATGCGCACCGAGCGATTTAAACTGGAAACACGACAGAAAACTATCTGCCGGTACAGCAGATGTCACACTGACATTTATTGCAACAATCGTCAGGAAATGT
This sequence comes from Schistocerca serialis cubense, assembly GCF_023864345.2. Taxonomy (NCBI): domain Eukaryota; kingdom Metazoa; phylum Arthropoda; class Insecta; order Orthoptera; family Acrididae; genus Schistocerca; species Schistocerca serialis. Next base: position 252,457,711 of record NC_064647.1, on the reverse strand, counting down.
AGGGGGTAGCTCACAAATCCCACGCTCTACGAAAATTTCAGTAATGCCTCGCCAGTCTCGGATCCGTTACCAGATACGACTGATAGAGGAAATGGAGGGTTTTAAAGGAGAGCAGCGCAATTCGTTGCAGTTTCATTAAAAGTACGCACGAAAGCGTCACGCAGGTGCTCAGTAAGCTCCAGCGGCACACGCTGCTGGAGAGGCGCGGCGTTATTTACTGTTAAAATTCCGAGAGTCGACCAGTATATTTCTTCCTTCGTGCTCGTATCTGGCGGAAAGACCGCGGAGGTAGTTGTAGATGCGGGCGGATGCAGGTAGCTGGACAGGCCTCCGCCTGCCGGCGTGTGTCGCGAAGTGGGAGTGGCCCGCACAGACGGCGCGGCGCCCGCAGCTGCCTCGCTGTCGGCCGTGTCTTTTAGCGGTACTTTGCGGGCAGGCGTGTCAATTAGCATCATATTAATTAAAATGGGGGATAAATAGACTTTATTTTGGAAGAATTGAAAAGTGGAAAGTAATACGAAACTTTAATAACTGCACAGTATTACTAAGAAGCAATATAATGAAAAGTAATAAAAAGCAAAGTAGCAAAGACCAAGCGGGACAGAAAGATATAGGGGCGCGTTTGTTTTTTAATACATATAAAAGAAGATGTAACACATTATTGAGCTCTCTACCTTCAGTTATCGCGATAGGGCTAGTCGATGAAAAAGTGGTACGCGACTGCGAAATTCGCTAAGGAGATTATTTAAAAACTCTTCAAGCACGTTTAAAATACATTACGTGTGACGAAGTGATCAGAGACGTTTATTGTCGGGTGGAGTGAAAATGAATCCGACAACATAATTCGAACTTCGTGTTAGCTGGGAAAAATACTCTTGGGAAACTATTATGGTCGTGGAACCCACGAAAGTTGTGCGCAACGGAAAGCGTGTGCGCGGAACATTAATAGAATCTTATCCTTGGACGGTTGCGGGGGTAACTGATACAAACAACGCGCCAGCATAAAAAATAGTTCGCTTATTAACTGCCAGATATTAATTAACGGGGACCTAAAATACTAAAAAAGAAGGATAGGATCATCACCTCCAATCCCGATTCACATTTCATATTTAATTAGTGAAAAGAGAAGTGTTAATAAACAAACTACATTTCAATTTTATCCACGATTTTGGCTTCGTTACGTAGTCGTTACTACATGATAAACAATATCTGTGGAGGTTGTATGCAACGTATCGTCATAATATTTAGCCAACCAATACTGTGGGACACCAAAAATGTAAATGCATGAAATTGTTCTTACAGTGGATGTATAATGTGTCAGTGCGACGAACTATATTGAGAAATTGAACATCCATTACGTACTTGCATGTTTATCTGCGAAAATGGTCCTTGTTGGTACATCAGCATAGAGTTCGAATAGGATCGCTGGAACATTGCAAACCATTCAGATTAATCCAACATCTAAATACACAAAATGCTGGTACCACCAGGATATGTTCTTCCTCCTCACCCCCGTGGCAGTAATTGAATTAAGAGTCAGCCGGGAAATGCACTTAAATCAACTGACGCCCATTGAGCTAGCGTCACGAATTTTCAAACGTCCACTGCCATGTATGAAGGCGAGTGACACCACGAGTGTAGACGTCGATCGAGGGGTGTCGTCGTGATCGTACTGAATGACATTGAGCGGTTACAGTCTCTGGCTCCACTTTGCACGCTGTGGATCAACAAGACTGCTACATCGGCGCTCATCCCCTCCAAACATCCAAATAATGCTTCCTTTACCGAAGCACTGTGGTCTAGCGCCATTATCACAACTTACATGGGGGAGTATCCACCAGTACGCCCACTTCGCAGGATTTATTCATCAACAGTCAGGAAGACTTTGGGCAACGTTCGTGGAAGATTTCTACCGTTGGATGTCAAACCCACTCGGTTAAAAGTACACTATGTGATCGAAAGTATCCGGACACACCCAAAAACATACGTTTTTTCATTTTAGGTGCATTGTGATGCCACCTACTGCCAGGTACTACGCATAGCGACATCCGGAGAGAGCACAATGGAGCGCTCCGCCCAACTTACAGGCTTCGAACGTGGTCACGCGATTGGGTGTCCCTTGCGTCATACGTCTGTATGTGACATTTCCACACTCCTGAACATCCCTAGGTCCACTGTTTCCGATGTGATACTGAAGTGGAAACGTGAAGGTACACGTTCAGCACAAAAGTGTACAGGCCGACTTCGTCTGTTGACTGACAGAGACTGCCAACAGTTGAAGAGGGTTGTAATGTGTAATACGCAGACATCTATGTAGACCATCACACAGGAATTCCAAACTGCATCACGATCCACTGCAAGTACTAACGCAGTTAGGGGGAAGTGAGAAAACTTGGATTTTATGGTCGAGCGGCTGCTCATAAGCCACACATCTCGCCGGTAAATGCCAAACGACGCCTAGCTTGGTGTAAGGAGCGTAAACATTGGACGATTGAACAGTGGAAGAACGTCGTATGGAATGGCGAATCACGGAACACAATGTCGCGATCCGATGAGAGGGTGTGGGTATGGCGAATGCCCGGTGAACGTCACCTGCCAGCGTGTGTAGTGCCAACAGTAAACGAGACAGTGGTTACACGACAGTAACATCCCTGTATTGGACTGGCCTGCACAGAGTCTTGCCCTGAATCCTATAGAACACATTTGGGATGTTTTGGAACGCCGACTTCGTGCCGGGTCTCACCGACCGACATCGATACCTCTCCTCAGTGCAGCACTCCGCGAAGAATGCGCTGCTATTTCCCAACAAAACTTTCAGGAGCTGGTTGAACGTATGACTGCGAGAGTGGAAGCTGTCGTCAAGGGTAAGGGTGGGCCAACACCGTATTGAAACCGGGAATTACAGACGGAGGGCGCTACGAACTTGCAAGTCATTTTCAGCCAGATGTCCGGATACTTTTGATCACATATTGTTATATATAGGATGTTTACAGCTGGAGTGAAGTGGCTCTACATTAATCTAACACCAAGTCCGTTCTGCGGAAACTGTCTGTTTCGAGATACCTAGCACACATTCATTTGTTAAGATCAAAATGCTGTTTGGTCGTAGACAAGAAAGAAATTGGCTGCAATTACCAGAACGAGTCCCACCGCTGTCAACTTGGACGTCGTTTTCCTATCGGAGTGGCACATGTCTCTAGAGAAGACAGCGCTGCCAAAGCAGACTTACTAAACACAGCATTCCGAAATGCCTTCACAAAAGAAGACGAAGTAAATATTCCAGATTTCGAATAGAGAACAGCTGCCAACATGAGTAACGTAGAAGTAAATATCCTCGGAGTAGTGAAGCAACTTAAATCACTTAATAATAGCAAGTCTTCTGGTCCAGACTATATACCAATCAGGTTCCTTTCGCAGTAAGCTGATGCATTAGCTCCATACTTAACAATCATATACAACCGTTCACTCGACGAAAGATCCGTACCTAAAGACTGGAAAGTGCACAGGTCACACCAATATTCAAGAAAGGTAGTAGGAGTAATCCACTAAATTACTGACCCATATCTTTAACGTCGATATGCAGTACGATTTTGGAACATATATTGTGTTGGAACATTATGAATACCTCGAAGAGTACTGTTTGTATAAAGCGTTTATTTTGCATTTTGTTTACGACCTTCCACTAAGGAAGGGGTTCTATTTGTGTTTATCTGCTCTGCATAGTAACTAACAGTTCTTGATAAAACTTTACGTAGTTTTCGTGTTAGATTTCTTAGTGTTTTCTTGATCGTTTAGAACAGAAAGCGCCCTAAAACCGTCTTTTGTTTGTTTCGCGGCCGTTAGCCACTAGTCACTTGAATCAGCAATTGTCTTGTGACAGCCAGAGCGACAGCACCAGCAGCAGCGAGTACTGTTTGTATAAAGCGTTTTTGTACTTATTTGCTGCGCTTAGCTTTTAAATAGTTTTTCTGGGAAAACCTAGCGTAGTTTTCGCGTCTCGTATTTCAGTGAGTGTTTCTTGATTATCAGAGTAGCTCATCAGAAGATTATCTTGGGAATTTGTCACC